>NC_045455.1:50552825-50632451 GCF_002776525.5 Piliocolobus tephrosceles | reverse complement strand
GCTACCCAAAAATGCATATAGAACTGTGTTTCATACCTTACAGTTATCTGATATATAATTGTATATAAAAATATAATTATATATACTTTTTAAAGGACAATAGTGTTTCTTATTTTTAAAAGGAGCTATCTACTACTGTTATGGAGAGGTTGCTTAAACTAATTATGTCTCTGGAAATATAATGTGTATAGTCGGCTACATTTGTCGTTCTACCTATGTCTGTTTCTTTTGCAACATATCCCCTTTCTTTTATAAGTCAGGTTTCATATTCCACAAGATCATTCCTGAAAAGAACACCCCTGAAGGAACCAAGTTCCGTGTGCTTCTATCAGTGATAACCAGGGACTAGAGAACAGAAACATATAACAGAAGGAGAGTGTGTAACTTTGTTCGTGTCCACCACCACCCCATATGTTTGTGTATATCCTCACACACTGATACACAATACTACCAAACATTAATTAGATGTAGAGAATTTTAAAAATTCGATTAAGTTACAATTATCTTAGTACTTAAGAAGTAATAGTAATTGAACTTGAGTTTTCATTATATGTTTTGCAGGTAAATATATGCTAGGATAGGTTGGACTAAATAGTTAAAAGAACGAGAAACAAAAATGAAATTATGCATTTTTAATTGTGAAAAATACATAAAAATGTATGCAAATATTTGAAATAATTATATATAATGTGTGTGTGTATATATATATATTAAAATGGCCATTAAAAATAAAACACTGTAAGTAAACAAGTGGCAACTATCGGGTGAACACAAGGAGGCAGAAAACATTGCAAGCAGCAATGTTTACAATAATAGTTAAGAATATGGATTTCTTATGTAACAAACCTGCACGTTGTGCACATGTACCCTAGAACTTATATATAGTATAAATATATATATTATATATATATATACACACACACACACATACGGATTTATAACCATGCTGGTGGTCTTTTTGTGTGCTGAGTCACTAGCTTTATTTTGAACCAATTTTATCAATATAAACTAACTTAGTAATTTCATCTTTAAAATGGAGATTATAATAGCACTCAACTCATACTGCTCTTCTGAGCATTATGTTTTTGTCATGATAACAATAAGAAAGTATTTAGCCTGCTGTCTCGCACCTGATAAGAACTGAATAAAGACAAAACTATTTTATTATTAATAATATTTCTTGGACCTTCTCTAAGCTATCAGACAAAATGATAATCACTATATAAAATTACAATAAGGCACTGAGTTTTTTCAAAGACATTGAGGGTTTAAAGATGAAGCACTATATTGTACAATATACTGCCTCAGGGCAGTGCCTTTGTCTTTTCCAGCAACTGGTGGAATCTAACACAATACATCACATGCAGTGATACTGCATCATTTCTTGTAGGATGAATGAACTCTTTCATATGAAAGCCAACCCAGGTTACAAAGATTTATGCTTAATAGGAAATGCTTTGAATAACAGGCTATCTGAAACAATACAATTCAATAAAACTGCATATTTTAAAAGGCATAAAATTTATTGAAAACTGTGAATTAAGAGAGGGATGAGCACACATTAATAAGAAAAGTATGCCATTCAACTCAGATTTTGGCCTTTGTTAAAAATACAACACTAAAAACAGTGTTAGTCTAAGTTTAAATAGTGGGTAGAAAATCATGACAACCTGAACAAAAATGGGTAAAATGTATAAATTATGCTTTTTTTCCCATAAAATTTATAATCTGATGCATGTTGATATTCACAATTCTAGACATGTTACACAGTAATTAAAAAACATGGTAAGCATTTTTAAATAAATGACTGTGGTCAATACTGCCTTACATAACCAGATCTAATTTTTAGTTTTTCTTATTTTATTGCCTTTTAGTATTCCAATCATATCTTAATTGACAGTTCCTCAGACGTCACATAGTGATCATTATTAGGTTCCTGCTACGTCCCTTCTTCAATCTAAATGCACACATATTCACAAAAAAAATCTACTTTTGTGGACAGAATTATTGATTTTAATTCCCTATTTGGTTCTCTCAGCTCATATTCCATGGTTTAGGGCTCTGGGATATATTATGACATTTATGTGGTCAAGCCCTTCCTTCTCTTCCAGGAGTCCTTGAACAAGCACTTCTAACCCGGCCTTCCACCTTGGTGTCCAGATCTAGAACTCTTGTAGATTTACTTTGTTAGAATAAATGAAGGTGAAATCAAGTCATAGCATGATTATTGTGTTTTTAGTGAAGGAGCTCAGCTTCAGCACAAATCAGTGCTTATCGTCTGGGAAAGAAACTCATGACATGAGATTGCACAGAGGAGATAAATCAACGCAAGTGAAGAGGAAGAAAAATAATATTGTGCTTTTTCTTCAAATATCTGGATGTTTTACTATATTGACAAGTATTGGGCATTGTCCTTCATTAGTAAAACTGGATAGCTATTACCATAATTGCTCTCTCCTCACAGGCACAATACATTTCCTAATATTAATTGAGACTTTTGAAATGTTTCAAAATGTTTAATTTTCAAACAAGAAAAATAAATGGAAGTGAAATTATTTGTGGTCATTAACAGATGTAGGTTTTTTTTTTTTTTCCAAAACATAAACCTATATATTTTTAAAAATATAATTTACATATCTACAATACTCTTGTGTAACAAACAATTAAATTATTTTTATTATATTCTCAGAGTTGTGCAACCATCACCATAATCATTTCTGGGACATTTTTATGACCCTAAATAAAAGCCCCATATCCAACAATCAATCTCCATTCCCACCAACTACCTAACTCTAGGTAATTCTTTATTTTATCTGTATATAGATTTTTCTACTCTGGATATTTAATACAAATTAAATCACACCATATGAAATATTCTGTAACTGGCTTCTTTTATTTATCATAATGTATTCAGGGCTCATCCCTATTATAGTATGTATCAATACTTTATTTTTATTGTTGAAAGACATCCTGCTGGATATATATTCACAATATTATTTAGCCATTCACTTGATGGGGAATTGATACATTTATATTATTTGGCTGTTATGAGCAATGCTCCTATGAACACTCACATACAAGTTTTGCAAGACATGTTTTCCTTTGTCTTGGGAATTGTTTTACTGTTCACTGAGTGGTCAGGCTGTGCTGAAAGATAAAATATAACACGAGTGCAGCCATAGTTAAAAGACAGATAACTTCCACTTTGGGTAGAAACTAGTACATGATTTATTGTCACTGATAATAGACAACATAGCTTAGAGTAAGAGAGGAGGGAGAGTGTACAAGATCCAACTCTTTGCAGGCTGTTGGGCCCCCAGGGTCAGTAGATTGACTCTTTAGCCTACACAGGAAACATAGCTACACACACCCCACTTTTGATGAGGTAGAAGGAACTAGCCCACTCTCCCACGTGGTTTGAGATACGCAAATCTGGGGATGTGCCTAAGGGCCACTGACACGTGGATATAAACAGAAAAAAGAAGTACACACTGAGTCTGAAATAGGAAAAGGTATTCCCACACAAGATGATAAACTCAGAACAATCTGTGTGGACTCTCTATCTTGGTAAAGAAGTATTTCAGGCCCAAAGCCCATTCTTATGTGGCCAAGTATGAGTCAAAATACTGCATGCACAAAATTATCTGCTGACAAGAAAATACCTAGAAGTAAAATTGTTGCACCATATGATAACTCATTTGGTACATCATATCGTAAACTATGTTCAACATTTTGAGAAATTGCAAACAAATAAACAAATAGAGAGACAGAATGCTTTACCTTAAGAATGCAGAAAAAAGATGAGGATAGCGTCTTTTAATAGAAGTTTACTTCTATTCAACAGAGTACTGGAGATTCTCACCAGGGCAACTAGGCAAAAAATACAAATACATGAGATCCAGAATGGAAAAGAAGAATTAAATTGATCTCCATTTATGTTGACATGACCTTGTACGTACAAACTTCTAAAGAATCAAGAAAGAAGGCAATCAGACAGGAAGGCAGGCAGAAGGAAGGCAGGAAGGCAGGCAGGCAGGCAGGAAGGGAAGGAAGATTAATGAATTCAACAAAGTTGAAGGGCGAAATATAAGTATAGTAAAATCAGTTGTATTTCCATATACCAAAATTGGACAAATGGAAAACGAAAGATCTTAGGATGAAGGCATTTCATTTTAGTCATGAATTAGCTGTTAGTTTTTCATAGAAACCTTTACTGATGTTGAGAAATTTTCCCCCTATTTCTAGTTTGTTCAGTGTCATGAATGGGTGTTCAAACTTGTCAAATGCATTTTTGGCATCTGTTGAGATGATCATGTGGTTTTGTTGCTTATTTTCTCTTTTTTAATCCCACAGTTAACATCTTTATATTCTCTTGATAGAATATATTACATTTACTGACAGATATGAATCTTACACTCCTGAAAGAAATCTTATTTATTGATGGTGTATGATTATTTTTTACGTTTCAATATTTGGTTTAATAGTATTTTATTGAGGATTTTTATATAGCTTCATAAGAAATATTGACGTGTAGTTGGTTTGTTTGTATCTTTTTCTTTTTGTGGTGGGGGTTGCCTTTGTCTGGTTTTGGTTTTCAAGCTAATATTGATGTGATAGAATGAATTGGGAGATAGTTCTACTTATTATATATTTTGGAAAAGTTTGCCAAGGATTACTATTGATTGTTTTTAAAACGTTTGGTGGAATCCACTAGTAAAACTCCCTGGGCCTGGATTTTCTGCGTGGAACATTTTAAAATTACTACTTCAATATCTTTACTTTTATAGGTCTATTCAGATTTTCAATTTCTTCTTAAGTCATTGTTTCAGTGAGTTCAGAATGCTATAACAAAATATTATAGACTGAATAGTTTAAACAACAGAAATTTCTTTCTCACAGTTCTGGAGCCCAGGAAATCTAAAACCAAGGTATTGAAGAGCTAGGTGAGGTTGCTATTCTGTACCCTGCCATGGTGAGGGCACTCTCCCTCATTTTCAAAAAGGCTGTTTTCTCATTGTATTCTCTCTATCCTGTCTCTTCTTATAAGGACACTAATCCCATTCATGAAAGCTCCACCTTTATGACCCAGTTACCTTCCAAAGATCCCTTCTCCAAATACCATCACATTAGGGATTTAGGCTTTGACATGAATGTTGGGAAGACACATGCATTCAGTCAATAGCACTCAGCCTGAGTAATTTGCTTCTAAAATTTGTTAATTTTATCTAGGCTATCTATTATGGTTTGGCTCTGTGTCCCCATCCAAATACCATCACGAATTGTAATCCCCACATGTCAAGGGAGGGACCTGTAACTCCTACGTGTTGAGGAAGGTAGGTGACTGGATAAGAGTGGTTCCCCCCATGCTGTTCTCATTATTAGTGAGTGAGTTTCCATGAGATCTGATGGTTTTATTAAGTATTTGGAAGTCCTCCTTCCTTCCTTCTCTTTCCTGGTGCCTGTAAAGAAGGCGCCTGTTTCCCCTTTACCTTCTTCCATGATTGTAAGTTTCCTAAGGCCTCCCCAGCCATGTGGAACTGTGACTCAATTAAATTTCTTTCCTTTATAAATTACCCAATCTCAAGCATTTCTTTATAGCTGTATGTAAACAGACTAATACACTATCTAATTTGTTGATATACATTGGAATGTTCCTTTATAATTCATTTTACTTCTATAACATCATTGATATCTCTTATTTCATTCCTAATTTTAGTAATTTCCATCTGCTCTTTTTGCTTAACCAATTTAACTAAAGATTTGCTGATTTTTTAAATAACCAACTTTTCATTGTTGATTTTCTTTATTGTTTTCTATTGTCTCCCCTATTGATTTCTACTTTAATATTTATTATTTTCTTTCATTTGTTTTCTTTAGATTTTGTTTGCTCTTCTTTTTCCTTTTTTTAAGGTAGAAGGTTAAGATGTTTATTTGAGATTTGAGATACAAAGATATCCCCAGCTTGGATTGAGACAATCAGAGACAGTACAAAATGATGAGAGATCTTTGGATCCCCAGAATTCTATTGGCAGTCAGCAGGCTGAGACAGCTACTCAGGAGCAGATGCATGCTTTTTTTTTTTTTTTTTTAATTAAAAAAGGAAAGGTGACTCAGAGGCTAGAACCAAGAGCCCAGAGGGCAGAGTTTACAACCATGGAGAATTATTTTCAGATCTTGAAACTGAATCAAAGAACTATCAACATTTATAAGTCAGAATTTATGTGGGCTACTTTCTCCTTTTGTTCTCTCAATTCTCCTCTTTTGGAACAAAGGTGTCTATAGTGCATGCTCATCTACCTCCATTCTTGCCCCTAGCTTTGGCTATCCTTTGTCTACCCCAATGTTATACACTGGTGTTTCTTGGGGTGGGGATGGGGTGCTGATCATTTGTCTACTTTCACAGATCTGAAGAAGTTGCACTTGTGGTATTATACTCAAGGAACTACGTCTGTATTATTTTATTTAGAACTGGATCTGATTTAGATGATGAAATTGTGGACTTTGAACAGATGCCATAATGAGATGAGAATTTAGAGGCACCTTGGAAGGGACAGAGTGCATGTTGCACAGTAGAGAAGCATGACTTATTGGAAACCAAAGTGAAGTCCCCGATAGGCAGGCTCTAGGATGGCCTTCAGTGAAACTTGACTCCTGGCATTTGTGTTTTTATGTTGTAATTCCCTACACTTAAAGGTGGACTGTATTTTACTTGCTGCTAGTGAGCAGGATATGGCAGAAGTGATGTGTGTTTTCTGTCTTTGGAGCTCTCTCTTCATCTCTCTCTCTCTCTCTCTCTGCCTGTCTCTCTCTCTCTGACACCTAACTCCGGGAAATACAAGGTGCCACATTGTTTGTATCCCCATGAATATGACCACATGGTAAGGGACAGTTGTCTCTAGCTAACAGCCACTGAGACTGGAGGCTCGACAAGCCTTGAGTGCGCTTGCAGGCAGTTCCCCTTCTACATGAGCCTTGAAATGACTGTTATTTCCAGGAGATACTTTGGTTGTATCCATATGAAAGTCCCTTAGTTAATCCACATAGCTAAATTTTTCTCATTATCCTGACTTACAGAAACTGTTAGATAATAGAAAGTCTTTGTTTTCAGCTGTCAAATTTTGGGATACTTTTAGCGCAATAGTATATAATGCATACATTGGGTTATATAATGTCACACTAAACTTGAGCTCTGAATTTTGTAAAAATGGCATCTGACAGCCCCCAGAAACCATGGTTTTTGTTAACCATAACGTATTTATTTCACTATAACATAGAAAGTCACTATATTCATTATTCATGGCACACATTATAGTAACATTGGTAAATGCTATAACAAATTTCAAACTTGCTATCTAAGAATCTGCTCAGTGTCAACAGAGTTGTGCTTCAGTTTTCCCAGAGAAGATTGTAGAAAAGAAAAAAGATTCAAGCACAAATAAATTTCTAACAATAATATACATTACATATATATATATATATATATATGAGTGTGTGTGTGTGTGTGTGTATTCTCTTCATAAGCCCAAAATAATAACATTCAAACTTGTAGCCTGAATTCCTGTCATCATCTGAGAGACTGAGTTGCATTTTCTGTCTTAAAATTTTGGAAACAATGTATTTCATTGTGTAATTGAACACAAACAATGAATCAGTGATAATCACTATATTTTAAAGTCATTGTAGCTGAGCTACAAACTAAAATGCAAAATAGAATATACCATCTCAAATCTGATGAATTTAATATAAAAGTTAAATTAAGCTGGAGTGCAGTGGCACGGTGTTGGCTCACTGCCACCTCTGTCTCCTGGGTTCAATCAATTCTCCTGTCTCAGTTTCTCGAATAGCTGGGATTACAAGCCCCTGCCACCAGGCCCAGCTAATTTTTTGTGTTTTTAGTAGAGATGGTGTTTCACCATGTTGGCCAGGCTAGTCTCGAGCTCCTTACCTTGTGATCTGCCTGCCTCAGCCTCCCAAAGCACTGGATTACAGGCATAAGCCACCAGCACCCAGCTACCTTTTCATAAGTTAATTTTGGCTCTAATAAGATTGTCCTAAAGGTAAGATTGTTATCTTTGAAACAATGTTGAAGCATTGTGGTAAGAATATAATAAAAACACACCATCAATAATTTGAAGCTAAATTACTACTTAAGTTTTTATAACCAAGTGTTAACTGGGAATATTAGCAATGCACCTGTTATTTCTCTCCTAGTTTGTAGTTAATGTCTCTGCCTACTTTTTGGTATATTTTCAAATTAAGATATATAGATAGATAGGGATTGATTCATTTTTTTCTCTGATAATCTGTTCTTACAGGGTTGTTGCTTGTTATAGTAAACCATTTCTCACTGATACAGACATTTTTAACTGCTTGACTATATTAATAAGTCATCAGGCTCAGTTATAACATTAAAAGAATAATATAACTGCAGATTCAGATAATGCCATCTTATTACTGAATAGAAACCATCAAGAAGTAATGTCCTTGAACTGAAGAAAGATACAGTCTAAGAAATTAAATGGGCAAGGAAATTATTAAATATACCAGAGAATTATCAGGTTTGTGCAAAGGTAATTATGGTTGTTTAATTTAGTTGCAAAATCCACAATTACATTTGCACCCATGTAATAAGTTTGGTGAAAAAGATTTTACAGTTTTGATGATGGATTATAAAATTTAAGTGAGTCATAGAGAGAAGTTAAGACAAGATATGTTGACGAATGGTGAATAAATGGCAAGGTACATGGATTACAGACAATGACAAATTAAAAGAATTGTGGCCATTCAGATTCTCATTTTCAGCATGAATTTACTATGGAAGTATCATGACTGCAAGATCTACCAAAATAAGGAAAGACTTCTTATTTATGAAAGATGAATTCTTATATGTGAGATACAATTTGATCCATGTTAATAAGTAAAATAAAAATTAAAATCATAGTATGAATCAGAAAATGGAAAGTGATTTTTTTCAGTATGCTTCTAGGAAGAACCAGATAGCAAATCATCATATCACCCCCCACCAACTTATAATAGTGAAGAGAGAAACTGTGGCTGTAAAACTATACTATGTGTTTGATTATATGATTCTAGAACTAAATTTCCTCGATTTTATAAAAGGATATTGAAACTAGTTTCATTATGTCCCACATAGTTCTATATTTTTGTCTCTGCCAGAAATCTTGAATAACTTTTTTCTCTTTTGTGAGCCCTGTGCTCCCCAAAACTTTCACTGTGCTTTGTAGAGCTGTTGACCCATTATCAATTAAATTCTTCTTGTCTTCCACATTTCCTTAAATGTTTTCATTGGCCATGCTTCTTAACTGTAACCTAGTTTTCCCCTGAAACTTTTGGGATGAAGATTTTAAAATCTCCTATATCCCATGTACCTCATAGCCAACAGTTGAAGAAGTTATCGTTTTTGGTTTCAGTTATTCTTCACCTTGATTCCATAAAATTGTGATACTTGAAGCTCATGCTTTCAAACTCCATTCCCGTGCCCTCTCCTTGCTACTGTAATACACATACCTTCTGATTCATTATAATCATTACTTTGAAAACTTCAGATTCCCTTATTCTTCCTCTTCTCCACTAAACCTATGACATCATTCTCAGTGTCTTCAACATTATTGTTGAGGATTCATACAAGAGTTTGTTTTCTTCAGTTCCAACTTTTACTCTACACTATCTCAACTATCATGCCAAGGGACAAGCTACAGAATTCATGATCACTATTAACAATACCACCTCCAATGTCTCTATTTCAAACATCACACATTCAAAGAGCCACATAAATCATGATCACTGATAACAATACCATCTCCCAAGTCTCTATTTCAAATATCTCACTTTGGGAGAGCCATCATCTATTATTCCTACTCATGTGCTCTTGGATCCTCAAAGTCATAATCCTTTGAACTAATTAATATCTAATCAAATAAGTCCATCATTTTATTCACTTTATTTACCAACTCAACCAGCTTAATTTCACTATTCTGCAGCTACCCTTATTTTTATTTGCAACCCCTCAAACTCAATATCATATCTGTTGAATCTCTCCATTTAATGCTTATTTAACAAGCTTGATTTTGTGTATTTATTAATTGTCTCACTTAATTGTGGTAATATAAACACTATGACAATAGAAATGGGATCTACATTTTTTGTCTATATAAGACTAGTAAATTGTAAAGAAAACTTGATAGTAGATGAAGACGTAGTGGAAGCAAGACAGCTAGATATTTCCAGTAAAAATAAAGAGTATATTAAATAGCAGAAGGGGACAAATAATTTCTCTTCTTTTTAAAGTTTGTATATGTGGATGTAAAATAGATTAAGGATCTCAGTAAGGACCATATCATAAAATGTTCATATAAGACAAAATACATCTATATTCTTTAACCAGGAAGATGGGGATCATTTTTACGCAAGAATTGGCAGAGATGAAAATTTTGTTTCTTCAAAAAAAAAAAAAAAAAAAATCAATACAAATAAAAATAAAACAAAAAGCTGGTTCTTTGAAAAGATAAATAAAATTGACAGACCATTAACCAAGAAAAGAGAGAATCCAAAAGTGCTCAATTATAAACAAAATGGGAGATTGTTGCAATAGACACCACAGATATACCAAAAAAAAAAAAAAAAAAAAAAATTCAAGGCTGCTATGAACACCTTTACACACATAAACTAGAAAACCTAGAGTGGACAGATAATTTCCTGGAAAGATACAACCCTCTTAGCTTAAATCAGTAAGAAGTAGCTACCCTGAAAAGACCAATAACAAGCAATGAGATGGAAATTGTAATAAAAAAAATTGCCAATGAAATAAAGTCCAGGACCAGCGGAATTCACAGCTGAATTCTAGCAAACATTCAAAGAAGAATTGGTACCAATCCTATTGACATTATTCCAGAAGATAGAGAAACCGAGAATCCTCCCTAAATAATTATATGAAGTCAGTATCACCTTAAAATAAAACCAGGAAAGGACATAACCAAAAAAGAAAACAGACCAATATCCCTGATGAACATACATGCAAATATATTAACAAAATATTAACTAGCCGAATACAACAAAATAATAAAAAGATAACCAACCATAGTAAAGTGGGTTTCATACCAGGGATTCGGAGGTGGTTTAATATATGCAAGTCAATAAATGTGATACACCACATAAGCATAATTAAAAACAAAAATCACATGATTATCTCAAAAGACGCAGAAAAAGCATTTGACAAAAGCCAGCATCCCTTCATGATTAAAACTATTAGCAAAATCGGCACACAAGAGACATAACTGAAGGTAATAAAAGCCACTTGTGACAAACCCACAGCCAACATAATACTGAGTGGATAAAAGTTGAAAACATGCCCACTGAAACTGAAAAAAGACAAGGATGACCACTCTCTTCACATCTATTTAACATTGTACTGCAAGTCCTAGTCAGAGCAATCAAGCAAGAGAAAGAACTAAAGCACATCCAAATCAGTGAAGACGAAGTCAAACTGGCACTGTTTGCTGGTGCTATGATTGTATACCCAGAAAACCCTACATGCTCCTCCAAAAAAGCTCCTAGAAATCATAAAAGAATTCAGCAAAGCTTCAGGATACAAAACTAATGTACATAAATCAGTAGCTCTCCTATACACCAACTGTGACCAAGTTGAGAATCAAATAAAGAACTCAATAGTTGCAATATATATATGTGTATATATATATACACACACATACACACACATATACATATAAATATATAAAATACTTAGGAATATACCTAACCAATTTGGTGAAAGATCTCTACAAGGAAAACTACAAAACTCTGCTGAAAGAAATCACAGATGACACAAACAAATGGAAACACATCCCATGCTCATGGAGAGTAGAATCAATACTGTGAAAACAACCATACTGCCAAAAGCAATCTAGAAATTCAATCCAATTCC
This sequence comes from Piliocolobus tephrosceles, assembly GCF_002776525.5. Taxonomy (NCBI): domain Eukaryota; kingdom Metazoa; phylum Chordata; class Mammalia; order Primates; family Cercopithecidae; genus Piliocolobus; species Piliocolobus tephrosceles. The sequence goes on along the minus strand of NC_045455.1, from coordinate 50,620,510 downwards.
CATCAAAATACACCACCATTCTTCACAGAACTAGAAAAAACAATCCTAAAATTCATATACAGCCAAAAAAGAGCTCTAATAGCCAAAGCAAAACTAAACAAAAAGAACAAATCTGAAAGCATCACATTACCTGATTTCAAAATATACTATAAGGCCATAGTCACCAAAATAGCATGACACTGGTATAAAAATAGCTACATACACCAATGGAACTGAATAGAGAACTCAGAAATCAACCCAAATACTTACAGTCAACTGATCTTCAACAAAGCAAACAAAAACAAAGCCTCCAGCTTTCTTTGGTTGTTTGAAGTCTTTTGTGGTTCCATTTGGATTTTAGATTTTTTTTTAATTTCTGTTAAAAAAAAAAAAAGCCATTTCTCCAAAGAAGATGTACGAATGGCCAAAAAGTACATGAAAGTATACTCAGTGCAACTAATCAAGGAAATTAAAATAAAAACCAACATTATGTACCACCTCACACATGTTAGGATGCCTATTATTAAGAAAATATTGTCAGTGAGGATGTAGAAAGATTGAAACCACTCCACACTATTGGCAGGAAGGTAAATGGTGCAGCAGCTATGAAAAACAGTATGCAGGATCCTCAAAAAATTAAATATAGAACTAGCATGCAATCCAGAAATACCATTTCTGAGCATATATTTAAAAGTTGAAATCAGGATTTTAATGAAATATCTCTACTCCCATGTTAATTGCAGCAGTATTAAAGTAGCCAAAATAAAGAAACAACCTAAATGCGCTTCAACAGAGTAACAGATTTTAAAAATGTTGTATATACATGAAATGGAATATTATTTAACCTTTACAAAGGACATCCTGCAGTATTCAACAACATGGATGAACTTAGAGGACACTATGCTAAATGAAATAAGCCAGTCACATAAAAACAAATCTTGCATAATTCCACTATATGAGGTCTCTAAAATAGTCAGACTGAGAAACAGATAATCCAATGGTTTTTGCAGAGCCTAGGTAAAGGGGGAAATGAAGAGTTGCTCAACTGGAAGAAGGTATGAGTTGTGAAAGTTGAATTATGTGCAGTATACTGTGCACATAATTTTTTTTAGAGAGTGGCTCTCATGTTAAGTGTTTTTGCCATGTTTTTTAGAAAATTGCTTTCTATTGACACAAATTCATACAGTTTCATTTTATGTCCAGTGACATTACAGTTAGAATATACTATTGGTGTATCTTTGCTAATTCTGTAGTTTGCAATATATTGCTTTATTAGACATTTTGTAATATAAAATTCTGGGTATGAAATCACTTTTATTTTATCAAATGAATTAAATAGTTCCTCCTTATCTGTGGCTTTGCTTTCTGTGGTTTCAGTTACCCATGGTCAAATGCAGTGCAAAAAACATTAAATGACACTGGGGCCTATCATGGGGAGGGGGGAGGGGGGAGGGATTGCATTGGGGAGTTATACCTGATATAAATGATGAATTGATGGGTGCTGATGAGTTGATGGGTGCAGCACACCCACAGGGCACAGGTATACATATGTAACAAACCTGCATGTTATGCACATGTACCCTAGAACTTAAAGTATAATAAAAAAAATACAGAAAGAAAGAAAGAAAGAAAGAAAGAAAGAAAGAAAGAAAGAAAGAAAGAAAGATTCCAGAAATAAACAGTTTGTAAGTTTTAAATTGTAAATTCTGAGTAGCTTGATGAGATCTCATGCCATCTTGCTAGGTCCTGTCTAGTATCTGAATTATTCCTTTATCCAGCATATCCATGATAAGTATGCTACTTGCCCACTATTCGCATAGTAGCCACCTTGGTTATCAAATCGTGAAACCATAGTATATATATGGAGTTCAGTACTATCCAATTTTCAGGCAGTCTCTGGGAGTCTTGGAACATATCCCCAGAGAATAAGGAGAAACTATTGTAATAGTAAAATGCTAAAAAATACTGAGCAAATTTTTATTTATTTGTTTCTTTTCAATGTTTCTTTTTTTATTTTTTTTTTATCAATGAGTTATTTCAAGAAGTGTTATGGGCTAAAAGGTGCCCTTCAGAAATAATATGTTGAAGTCCTAACTTCCAGTCCCTCATTTGAAGATAGGGTCTTCACAGATATAATCAAATTAAAATGAGGTCATTATGGTGGACCCTAATCCAATTTGACTAGCTTTCTTATAAAAAGAAGAGTTTTTAAACCAGTGACAGACCTTCAGAGAGGGAATATGTTGTGTAGAGACATAAAGAGAAAAAGCCATCTGAAAGTCAAAGAGAAAAACCCAGAACAAATCCTTTTCTGACAGCTCTCAGAAGAAACTGAGTATGCCAACACTTTGCTTTCAGTCTTCAAGACTCCACCACTGTGAAAAATACATTTCTGCTGTTTAAGCCATCTAGTTTGTGCTACTTTGTTAGGGGAGCCCCAGCAAACTAACACTAACAACTAGGTACTGTGGACAAGAATTATGGTATGCTAGTTTAGTGTACCACCATCAAAAAACTTGAGTGTTAGAGAGCCATGTTTATTTTACAATTATTTGCTAGGTTTAGCTGCAAGTGACAAATCCCCTAACGTATTTATGATTCTGTTTAAGCTGTCCTTTTTTTCATCTTAAAGACGTGAAATAGAGAAAACAATTAAAACACAGTGGCTGGAAACTCCAGAGGCTTTTCCTGTTTTATTTGTTTGCCCATTTTTGACTCAAAGAGCATCACTCAAACCAAACAATAATATCTACAGTCCAACCATTAGGGAAAAGAATGAAGAGGATAAGTACATCATTCTCTTAAGGAAATATCAGGCAACTGCATGTATTTCTCCTTCACTTCATTTACCATAACTTATTTCATGGATATAAAAAAAGAAGATTCCCTCAATCTTATTATTCCTACATATGTGGGCTCCATCTCCAAGATCCATGACAGCTACACTAACAAGTCAAAATATCCATATTCCAACCTGAGGAAAAGGGAAAAAGCATGGCGCAGGAGCAAGCCTTCCCTTTAGGGTTAAATTCAGAAGATTGCTTATACTAACTTCTATTATATCGCATTCTCAGAACTTAATCCCATCACCATGCACAACTGAAAGAGAATAATGATGAGTAATCTTTTCCCAGGTGTAATGTAATCAAGTATAATTTGATTGTTTTATTTTAATGAATGAAGGAGAGAATGGATAGTTATTTGAACTAGCATCTCTCCCATAGGCTACTTGTGCAGTGAGTCCTTTTCTATCCACACAATACTCCCATGAATCCCATGTCCAAAGACCAACTAATTCTGATTAATGTATTTTTCTCAAAATTCAAGAGTTTTGAGTGATCCGCACACCTTTTTGTAACATGAAGTAAAAACTTCAAAATCTACAAACTGATGACCTACAAAATCAAAAACGTGTTTTCTGCATGATGTATAAAATTTGAAAAATAGGCACATAGCTACCATAAGGATTCTCATTACAAAAAAAAAAAAAAAAAAAAAAAAAAAAGTGGAAAAAAAGAAAATAAACCAACCGTATGTAAAGCACTTATCACATAGTCCTGCATAGAAAGAGTTCACAACAGTGATCTCTTTGGGTAGAGTTCCTTGGTTAACCTTTCTGTAGCCTCTGGATGTACTCTCTAGAAATGATTCCACTACCCATTGTTCTTCATGGTTCTGGCTTACCCTGCTAGTTTTTTCTTATTTAGTATACACAGCAGATATATTTGAGGCATTTAATGAAGGTCAGAGCTTTCTTGGGAGCTATGCAGTGTCTGTCACCCACGTTCTGCTAGTGCACATTTAAAGCCTGTGATTCACTTTAGGGAGGAATCACAGCAAGCTTTTGTAGCCAAGGTTTTGTTTTACTTGATAATATAATTATTCCTAAAACTTAATGGTTTCTAGCTTATTTGCTTTCAGTCAGTCTCATGTGATTTAAAAAAATAAATAAATAAATAACCTGACATCTTTTCTAGAAGGTTTTTTTGTTTGTTTGTTTTTCTTTCTTTGCCTTGAAGACTTAAAAGAAACTCTGATTTCTTCTTAAATTCTGACGTCTACATTATGCCTCCTCTCAAGCTCCTCTTCATTTAACAGAAGTTATTACACTGATCTCTTGTTGTTTTTGTTTGTTTGCTTTGTGTTTGTGTGTGTTTTAAAGCCTTAGGAAGAAAGGCAACATCATTAATCTCACCATTGCCTACAAGTATTTGGTGTTTTTTCTTTGTCTGGACAAAAATGCTAAAGGGAGCCTACATACCGGGCCGTGCTGCTTATGGCGGCGCTGGAGAGGGGGCGCTGAGCTGTTGGGTATGAAGTGTAACAGAACAGACTTTACCACCTGAAACTGCTGCTTCAAGTTCAAATCAGGCAAGGAACAAACCTCATAACAACTAACAAGACCAAAGAAGAGTACACTTAAGTTGAAGACACAACCCTTGATCTGAAACAAGAAGTTTGTGCCTACTCAACAGCTTTGAAAGAGCACTTCCCAACGCTGCTAGTAGTCTTTGTTTTCTTCAGTGCTGTACTGTGAGATTGCCCGGTACAGCAGCAGTTGTATTCTTTATTAGCTTGGTAGATCATTTTCTCTCGCTCTTTTTTTTAATACTAGCAACTTTCATCCTTTGAAACGTGTGCTGAAAAGAAGAATCAGCAAATACTACTGAAAGTGCAATATTCGATTATCACTGCGAGATGAGCTTTGATCCAAACCTTCTCCACAACAATGGACGTAATGGGTACCCTAATGGTACTTCAGCAGCACTGCGTGAAACTGGGGTTATTGAAAAACTGTTAACCTCTTACGGGTTTATTCAGTGTTCAGAACGTCAAGCTAGACTTTTATTCCACTGTTCACATTATAATGGCAACCTGCAAGACTTAAAAGTAGGAGATGATGTTGAATTTGAAGTATCATCGGACCGGCGGACTGGGAAACCCGTTGCTGTTAAACTGGTGAAGATAAAACAAGAAATCCTCCCTGAAGAACGAATGAATGGACAAGAAGTGTTTTATCTGACTTACACCCCTGACGATGTCGAAGGGAATGTTCAGCTGGAAACTGGAGATAAAATAAACTTTGTAATTGATAACAATAAACATACTGGTGCTGTAAGTGCTCGCAACATTATGCTGTTGAAAAAGAAACAAGCCCACTGTCAGGGAGTAGTTTGTGCCACGAAGGAGGCATTTGGCTTTATTGAAAGAGGTGATGTTGTAAAAGAGATATTCTTTCACTATAGTGAATTTAAGGGTGACTTAGAAACCTTACAGCCTGGTAATGATGTGGAATTCACAATCAAGGACAGAAATGGTAAAGAAGTTGCAACAGATGTCAGACTATTGCCTCAAGGAACAGTCATTTTTGAAGATATCAGCATTGAACATTTTGAAGGAACTGTAACCAAAGTTATCCCAAAAGTACCCAGTAAAAACCAGAATGACCCATTGCCAGGACGCATCAAAGTTGACTTCCTGATCCCTAAAGAACTTCCCTTTGGAGACAAAGATACGAAATCCAAGGTGACCCTGCTGGAAGGTGGCCATGTTAGGTTTAATATTTCAACAGACCGATGTGACAAATTAGAACGAGCAACCAATATAGAGGTTCTGTCAAATACATTTCAGTTCACTAATGAAGCCCGAGAAATGGGTGTGATTGCTGCCATGAGAGATGGTTTTGGTTTCATCAAGTGTGTGGATCGTGATGTTCGTATGTTCTTCCACTTCAGTGAAATTCTGGATGGGAACCAGCTCCATATTGCAGATGAAGTAGAGTTTTCTGTGGTTCCTGATATGCTCTCTGCTCAAAGAAATCATACTATTAGGATTAAAAAACTTCCCAAGGGCACGGTTTCATTTCATTCCCATTCACATCACTGTTTTCTGGGCACGGTAGAAAAAGAAGCCGCTTTTTCCAATCCTAAAACCACTAGCCCAAATAAAGGCAAAGAGAAGGAGGCTGAGGATGGCCTTATTGCTTATGATGACTGTGGGATGAAACTGACTATTGCCTTTCAAGCCAAGGATGTGGAACGATCTACTTCTCCTCAAATAGGAGATAAGGTTGAATTTAGTATTAGTGACAAACAGAGGCCTGGACAGCAGGTTGCAACTTGTGTGCGACTTTTAGGTCGTAATTCTAACTCAAAGAGGCTCTTGGGTTATGTGGCAACTCTGAAGGATAATTTTGGATTTATTGCAACAGCCAATCATGATAAGGAAATCTTTTTCCATTACAGTGAGTTCTCTGGTGATGTTGATAGCCTGGAACTGGGGGACATGGTCGAGTATAGCTTGTCCAAAGGCAAAGGCAACAAAGTCAGTGCAGAAAAAGTGAACAAAACACACTCAGTGAATGGCATTACTGAGGAAGCTGATCCCACCATTTACTCTGGCAAAGTAATTCGCCCCCTGAGGAGTGTTGATCCAACACAGACTGAGTACCAAGGAATGATTGAGATTGTGGAGGAGGGAGATATGAAAGGTGAGGTCTATCCATTTGGCATCGTTGGGATGGCCAACAAAGGGGATTGCCTGCAGAAAGGGGAGAGCGTCAAGTTCCAATTGTGTATCCTGGGCCAGAATGCACAAACTATGGCTTACAACATCACACCCCTGCATAGGGCCACAGTGGAATGTGTGAAAGATCAGTTTGGCTTCATTAACTATGAAGTAGGAGATAGCAAGAAGCTCTTTTTCCATGTGAAAGAAGTTCAGGATGGCATTGAGCTACAGGCAGGAGATGAGGTGGAGTTCTCAGTGATTCTTAATCAGCGCACTGGCAAGTGCAGCGCCTGTAATGTTTGGCGAGTCTGTGAGGGCCCCCAAGGCTGTTGCAGCTCCTTGACCTGATCGGTTGGTCAATCGCTTGAAGAACATCACTCTGGATGATGCTAGTGCTCCTCGCCTAATGGTTCTTCGTCAGCCAAGGGGACCAGATAACTCAATGGGGTTTGGTGCAGAAAGAAAGATCCGTCAAGCTGGTGTCATTGACTAACCACATCCACAAAGCACATCATTAATCCATTATGATCAAGTTGGGGGGAATCTGGTGAAGGGTTCTGAATATCTCCGTCTTCCTCCCTCCCGAAATCTGAAATACTTATTCTATTGAGCTATTACACCAGTTTTAACACCTTCCTCGTGTTATGTTTAAAAAAAATAAATAAATTTAAGAAAACCATTTTAAAATAATGCACAGTTGCAGCCTGGAAAACTTAAGGTGGTGCCTTATAGTATCAATTTTAGGAGCTTTATTTGGTGCATTTAACGCAACTGGTAATTGCAAAATCCACTTCGCCTGTGTTAAGTGAAAAATATAGACTGTTATCTTGTTGGCCCTATGAAATTCTGCACTTTTCATTATATACTCTACCTTCATTAATTACTTCTGGCAAGATGTTCTGCCTTAGCACTCAGTTGCGTTCTTTTTCTTTTTCTTCCTGTTCATTATGCTTTAATTCAGAGGACCATATGAGGGTAGAATATATTATCTTTTAAAAATTACAAAGATTTGTATAGGCAAACCATTTCTTAAAGTTGATGGCCAAATTTTAAAATGTTATTTTTCATATCATTTATAATCTTGTCACAATCCACTTAAAGAAGTTTGGTTATATTTCAGTGAAAATTATCTTACAGAGTAGGTTTTTTTTCATGGGTTGGGGGTAACTTTACTACAATTAGTAAGTATGGTGCAGAATTTCATGCAAATGAGGAGTGCCAGCAGTGTGATAATTTAAACATATTTAAACAAAAACAAAAAAAATGAATGCACAAACTTCCTGCTGCTTAGATCACTGCAGCTTCTGGGACCCGGTTTCTTTTACTGTTTTACTTAAAAACAAAACAAAAAAAAATAAAAATAAAAAAGTTGTGCCTGAAATGTATCTTGTTTTTTAAATAAGTAGCCACCTGGTTACTGTGTCCTGTAAAATACAGACACTTGACCCGTGGTGTAGCTTCTGTTCAAATTTATATCACGGGAATGGATGGGTCTGATTTCTTGGCCCTCTTCTTGAATTGGCCATATACAGGGTCCCTGGCCAGTGGACTGAAGGCTTTGTCTAAGATGACAAGGGTCAGCTCAGGGGATGTTGGGGAGGGCAGTTTTATCTTCCCCCTTGTCATTTGAGGTTTTGATCTCTGGGTAAAGAGGCCATTTATCTTTGTAAACACAAAACATTTTCGCTTTCTCCAGTTTTCTGTTAATGGCGAAAGAATGGAAGCAAATAAAGTTTTACTGATTTTTAAGACACTAAAAAAAAAATGCTAAAAGGAAATTTTTCATAAAAGCTTTAAGCTATGGTCTCAATCTCCTACTAAGGTTGTTGCTTTCTAATTTCAAAATATACTACAAAGCTACAGTAATTATAACAGTATGGTGTTGGCTTAGAAAAAGACACCTAGACCAATGGAACAGAATAAAGAGCCAAGATATAAATCAATGCATATGTGGTCAACTAATCTTTGATGGGGCACCAAGAAGACACAATAGAAAAGCCATAGTCTCTTTAACAAATGATGCTAGAGAAACTAGATATCCACACAAAAAAGGATGAAATTGGGTCCAATCTCTTACACAATACACAAAACTTGACTCAAAATGGATTAGAGATTTGCACATAAGTCCTGAAACTAAAACTCCTAGGTAAAAAAACTCTTTGACATTGGTTCTAACAACGATTTTTTTTTTTTCTTTTGCATATCACAAGCACAAGCAACTAAAGTGAAAATAGACAAGTGATACTAAATCAAACTAAAAAGCTTCTGTCCAGCATAGGAAACAATAAAAATGGTGAAAAGGCAACCTAAAGAATGGGAGAAAATATTTGCAAACCATATTATCTGAAAAGGGATCAATACCCAAAATATGTAAAGAGCACTTGGAATTCAATAGTAACAAATAAATAAATAACCTCATTTAAAAATGAGCAAAGGCTCAATAAATAATAAATGATTATTTGAGCCACAAGACATACATCTTTTAAAGGGTGTTCACTTGAAGGATCATAAACCAAAATACATTTAATATCATAATAAAATAAGTAGTTTTTGAGTAGTTCCTATATATTATGTCCTGTATTAGGCATGGAAAATACAGTGTTAGTATAAAACAACAGCAGCAGGCTGGGCACGGTGGCTCATGCCTATAATCTCAGCACTTTGAGAGGCTGAGGCGGGCAGATTGCTTGAGTCCACGAGTTTGAGATGAGCCTGGGCAACACAGGCTCTTCAAAAAATACAAAAATTAAGAAAGCAAGGTGGCATGTGCCTGTATTCCTAGCTACCTGGGAGGCAGAAGTTGGTAGATCACCTGAGTCCAGGAGGTCAAGGCTGCAGTGAGCCAAGATCTCCCCTCTGCACTCTAGCCTGGGTGGTGGAGGGAGGCCTTGTTTCCAAACAACAGCAACAACAACAACAACAGTAACATAAATAACTGACCTCATAATTCTTACATTCTAGTCATTGAAGAGTTACATTTACAATAAACAAAATGCAATTTATATAGAATTTAAAAAGTTGTAAGTGCAACCTAAGTAGCATAGAGCTGGTTTAAATCTCAAGATTTTGAAAGTTGCAATTTTAAATAATATGAATTTTGCTTTGTGTACTACAAAAATGAGCTTTTAATAAAAGATATAGTAAACAAGAAGGAAGGAGTCACTTGAATATCTGAAAGAGGAGATTTGAATATCTGAAAGAGTAGGAATCACCAGTAAAAAGGCTCTGAAGCAAGAATAATTTGTATATTAAAAGAAAATCCAGGCTACCACTGTGGTTGCAATGGACTGACAGAGGGAGAAAAGTGAAAGATTATAAGGTAAGAAAGACAACAGTGTCAGATAACCTAGATCCTTATGAGTTCCTGTGAACTTTTTGGATTTTATACTAAGTAAAGCAGAGAGACACTGAAGGCCTTGAATAGAGGAATGATGTGATGAGGATGAGAGTGTTGTCTTTTCACCTAAGCCTTTAATTTTTCAAATGAACACACACACATACACACACACAGACATATTGTCAGAGATCTTGCTGTCTGCCTGTTAGAGAAGACTTTGAGGGAGAATATGCTAGAGATGATGGTGGATCGAATCAGAGTCAGACAACCACAACTAGGGTAGAAAAAAATGGTAAAAATCCATAGTATTTTGAAAGCAGAATCAACAGGATGTCCTGAAGATTTAGATGTGATACGTGAGAAAAAAAGTATTTGAGAATGAATATAAGAACTTATAAGTCCTAATAAGAACTTAGCGTGGGGGCCCTGGGAAAGGAGGGAATTTGAGAGGAAATCAGGAGTTTATTTTGTGACATGTCAAGATCAAAATGTCGATTGTCCAAGTAGGATATGAGTCTAGAATTCATGGAAGATGAATGAACTGGAGACATAAATTTTCTGAATCATCAGCACACAGAAATTATTCAAGTCTGTAGGACCAAATGGAATGGAAACCATCTGGTAAGGACAGATGATATGAGACCAAGGAAATAAATGTTTGATAATGAAGAGAAAGAGATCTAAGGACATAAATTTGTGGTATTATGATATAAAATAATTTTGTTAGAAGAAGATAAACTAGCAAAGACTATACGGAAAGGGTAACCAATTGAGCCAGGACAACTAGTTATGTCTGATATCCTGAAAACAAAACATTTAAAATATTTCATGGAGAAGAACAATCAATTGTATAACCTAGTGCCTGCCATTTAAGTAATATGAAGATTAAACATTAATCACTGGATTTAGCCACTATAGGAACTATTGTTGCCCTTGCCAGGAGCTGTTTTAGTGGAGTTATGGGGGCAAATCTTAATTGAATGACGTCTGAAAGAAGATAGAAAGAGACAAATTGAAAAGAGAGAGTAGAAAAAAACAACTTAATGGTACAGTTACGTGGCCTTTAAGATGAAAGAAATAATAGCATTTTTGAAAATAGGTGTGGACTCTGGTGGAGAGAGAAAAACTAATGATACAGGTGACAAAGGGAGAATTTCTGAAGCAGTATAACCATGAGAAGGTATGGCATCTACTACATGAGTGGGAGTTGATCTTCAATTAAGAATTGACAAACATAACAAAGTGATGGTAGAATATATGCAGTAAGTACTGGAGGAGATAAGTAATTGGGAATTAACTTAAAGTATGTAGAAGTTCTCTTATGATTGCTTCAATTTCCCCAATGCAGGAGAAAGCAAAGTATATAGATGTATTAGTTTGTTCTCATGCTGCTATGAAGAGATACCTGAGACCGGGTAATTTATAAAGAAAAGAGGTTTAATTGACACACAGTTTTGCATACTGTGGGAGTCCTCAGGAAGCTTACAATCAAGGCAGAAGGCACCTCTTAACAGGGTGGCAAGAGAGAGAATGAGAGCCAGCAGGGGAAATGCCACATGCTTATAAAACCATCAGATCTTGTGAGAAGTCACTCACTATTCCGAGAACAGCATGAGGGAAACTGCCCCCCTAATTCAATTACCTCCCACTGGGTCCCTCTCACAATACATGGGGATTACGGGAAGTAAAATTCAAGATGAGATTTGAGTGGGGACACAGCCAAACTATATCAATAGATTAGAAGGAAGAAGATAGAAAACACATTGTTTTGGAGGTTTGTCAAGAGTGGGATTTACCCAGAATTGTGCTTTTGAGTTTAAGAAGACAGAGGGGTGCAAACATATTGAGGATGTTTGCAAGAGTACAATGATTGACCATAACATTTATTCTGGGTAGAAATGGAAGATAATATATTACAGGGATGAATAAGCGTACAAGTCAATAGGATTAACATCTACTGTGGGTTGGTAGAAGTGAGCAATTGGGCACTAGAAGGAGGTAGTAGACGGAGGGTTGAGCATGGTATTCAGTTATGAATGGTGTGCAATTATCAGTAATAAACATGAGTCAAAGCTTGGAGGTTTTAAGATAAAAGGAGGAAGTGTCCTTAGAGTTACAATGGATGGGAATCAGTAGGCTATCAACACTACCTATGTGGCCAGTGGTAGAGAAAACCAGTGCCTCCTCAGAAAACTGAAGGCAAATAATTAGAGATCTCAGGGAAGAGCCAGGTATTTTTTTACTAAACATTTGACAAAAATGTTCAGAGGAAATTTCAGGGAAATGAAAGACTTTTTATGATGGACCACGATTTCAGACAGAGACAGCAAAACAGAAAAATAAAGGGGGCATACCATTTTATCTCATGATTAGCTTGTGAGATATTAGAGATCACTATGAGTCTGGGGATCTGAACTGGACATAATGTGACTAATAATGGAATATTGGAGATTGTGTATATCTAAAGTTTATAGATGGCAGCAGCAACCTGAGAAGTAGCCACCTTACTGTGAGCCAACAGGCTCCCTCTTGCTGCATTTCTATGAGGAGATGGAAAGACTGTGTAGGTATGGACTTAGTCCCAGAACATGGACTTCATTTTTCAATCCTTCTAGGGTTTGTGATTTGGAGACTGTCTCATTGAGGATGTGGAACTATCTCTTGAACCCTGTTTATGAGGTCAAGAATGTCATGGCAGACAACATAACTGTATTATGAATAAAGAAATCCCTCTTTATTCATAAAATAATCAAGTTTTCATTGAAAACTCAAAATGTCCTTCTTAAAAATTTCAGTAATTCCAACTGTCAGCAAGTATTCATGAGCCATAGGACATTTGCAACTTTGAGCTGCAAACAGGTTTTTTAGCAGAACGTGAAATTAGAGACTCCAATAAGCCCTATTTATGTAGTAGTTATATTTTGTAGACACACCAAATTTTAGTAGTCATAACTGACTACGAAAAATATACCCTTTCCATAAAACAAGCAAACTAAAAAAAATAGAAAGTATACGATTTTTACTAAGCTCTTATAAAAGAGAGGGAATAACTAACTATATTTCATTTTTAATGATCTTGATATTTACCCATATGAATTGCATCTAAATGAAGCCACCAAACTGATAAATTATGTGTTTTATACTCAGTTATGAATTTTCTGTTAGATTTTATTGTCATTTACTATCTTTTTTGTTTGTTTGTTTGTTTGTTTGTTTTTGAGACAGTGTCTCGCTCTATCGCCCAGGCTGGAGTTCAGTGGCCCGATCTCAGCTCACTGCAAGCTCCGCCTCCCGGGTTTACGCCATTCTCCTGCCTCAGACTCCTGAGTAGCTGGGACTACAGGCGCCCGCCACCTCGCCCGGCTAGTTTTTTGTATATTTTTTAGTAGAGACGGGGTTTTACCGTGTTACCCAGGATGGTCTCGATCTCCTGACCTCGTGATCTGCCCGTCTCGGCCTCCCAAAGTGCTGGGATTACAGGCTTGAGCCACCGCTTCCGGCCTACTATGCTTTTTTATCAAATTGCAAGTAATCTGATTGACATTATGTCAATTTCATATTGCCAGTAGGGTTTATAAATGAATAAACATGTAAATGTAGATTAATTGGCTTTCATTTACTTATTAGCAAATTTTTCCGTATTGTCCCCTTTGGGTGGAGTAGGTACTGAGTAATAGAAGATAGTTTTTTTCTAACCTAGTTTTTCACCAGAAAATAAACAAACAAAAGATAATTTGGCACATTGAAAAAATGGCAATAAACATTTTTTAAGGGTTCTGAGATAGTTAATATATTCATGAAACCTAGATTTTTATCAATGAGTCATTTTTAGAGGAGGAGCACTGTTAGTTGTCTGAAAATTAAAACCTTTTATTCATAATACTACTATTTTTTGAGGTCCTTAACTTTTTGTATTTTTATCCTCCAAAGATGGCAAATGAATGGGTGTGTTAAAAGGAAACTTGTATACTCTGTTCCTTTACAATTACTCCAACTAACTCTGCCTTATGAAACTTTGAAACTCCACATTCAACAAACTCTAAAAAAACACAAAGATATTAGACCTGGTTTCCATAAATGCCACCAATTACCTTTAAAGAGTTATTTTGGCTCCAACTAATAATGTTGTTTTTATCGAAAATGGGATGAAGATTTAAAAAGCAAGCAACAAAGAAGAAAAAGATCAGTTTGAGAAATTAATAAGCATCTCAAGGTAATTATAAAAGTCTGTGATGCTTTATTTTGTGTGCTAACCCAATTGGACCACGATGCCCAGATATTTGATCAAGCATTATTCTGGAGGCTTCTGTGAGGGTGTTTTTAACATTTAAATCAGTGGATTGTGAACAATTATCTTCCATAATTTGGTTGGTTTTCAACCAACCAGTTGAAGGCCTAAATAGAACAAAAGAGTAACCTGCATTAGATGGAAGGAATTCTACCAGCAGATGGCCTTCGATCCTGAGCTACAACAGTGGCTTCTTCCTGCATGTCTAGCCTCCCAGCCTGTGTTACCGACTTTGCTCTTGCCAGCCTCCATAATCTCATGAGCCAATTTGTTAAAATAAATCTTTCTCTCTTTCTCTACATATATACAAGTCCCACTGATTCTGTTTCTCTGGAGAACCTGGACTAATACAAAGTTCATCAAAGATTATAACCCATAATTATCTAATCCCAAAGCCCCTACTCTTTCTATTATGTAACTTTTTTGTTTTGTAAAATATAAACCTTAAGACAAGATTCAGACATTGTATTAGTTCATTTCACATTGCTATAAAGAAATACCCGAAACTCCGTAATTTATAAAGGAAAGAGGTTTAATTGACTCACAGTTCTGCATGGCTGGGGAGGCCTCAGGAAGCTTACAATCATGGCAGAAGGAGAAGGAGAAGCAAGTATTTTCTTCACAAGGAGGCAAGAAAGAGAGAGAGAGAGACGGCCACTTATAAAACCATCAGGCCTCATGACAACTGACTCACTGTCACAAGAACAGTATGGAGGAAACCGCCCCCATGATCCAATCACTTCCCACAAGGTCCCTCCCTTGACATGTGGGGATTACAATTCAAGATGAGATTTGGGTGGGGACACAGAACCAAACCACATCAGACCTCAAAGTCAATTTTTAGCGTGAAGCATGTATCATAGCTGGGAGTTTAGCCAGTTGAGCGGAGAGACCAGGCTGAGGGACTGAAGTTCTAAATTAATGTTTTAAAAGGGATAAGAGCACTGTACAGTAGTTAAGAGCACATAATTGAGAACAAGATGCCCAGGGTTTCAATACTAGTTCTACTGCCTGCCTGGGAGAACTTGTGTTAAATTATTTAACCTCCTATACTTGACAATGGTAATATTCCTTCCAAATTTCCTTGGATCTAGATGCTTTTCACTGTTTTTGTTCATTTTATCCCCAGCTATGTATTACTTATTTCAAACTGCTGCACTAAGGATGCCATTCAAAAGATTCCCATTTGTGAGTGTGGAGCTTTTTTTTTTTGCCACATGTGGAGAGCAGGATGTGCCTGGACACTCACAATGGTCTGAGGTATTGTTAATCAATGAGTAATTGCGGCAGGAGGGTGAACGTTTAGCTCATTTTTCTCCAGCACAAAATATAACGTATAATCCATACTTCATGGCTTCTCTGTGGGATAAGGCCTGAAATTAGCTAGAAATTAGCTAGAAATTATACCCTTTCTTGGTTTCTTTACCTTTCCCAACTTATTTTCTCCACCCTCTACTTGTTTCTCCTAAATCTTTTTGCAACAATCCTCATCTCATAATCTCCTTCTGGAGAAATTGACTAAAGACATCCAGTTTTCCAATCTCTAAAATTGGAATATTTCAAAGTATATTGTCAATGTTTAATGGCATATATAACTATAACTGCATGTATTATGTGATAAATACATATAAGTATATTAATTATAAAATAGTAAAACAATATGTGTTTCATTTAATAAAACAATAAATTGTTGAATGTCTAGTTTATAGTATGCAAATCTTGAACATCAAAAAATAAGAAATCAGTTATCTTGTCTTTATTTTTATGCTTATGCAGTCTATCTGGAGAGAGGTACTTAAGCCAATACTAAAATTCCAATATGGCTGTATGAGATCATAGAGTGCTAATGATTTTTACACACAAAAAAAATAATAAGTCAGCACATGGTGGTTCACTCCTGTAATCCCTGTGCTTTGGGAGGCCTAGGCTTGAACATTGCTTGACACCAGGAGTTCAAGACCTTCCTGGGCAACAGAGCAAGACTTAATCTCTACCAAAAAAAACAATAGCAAGGCTAATAGTGTGCACCTGTATTCCTAGGTAACTAGGAGGCTGAGTGGAAGAATCACTGGAGCCCAGGAGTTCAAAACTGTGGTGAGCTGTGGTCACACCACTGCACTCCAATCTGGGTATCACAGCAAGACCCTGTCTCTAAAAAACAAATAAAATGAAATAAAAAGGGACACTTTGAGTACCTGAGTCAGCCCAAGTAGTCAGGGAAGAGATATGTTAGAATGCCTAAGTAGTAATTACACAATTTGAAAAGTGAAGAGCGGAGTGGGGAGGGTGAAAAAGGAAACAGCAACAAAACAATACATATAACCGTTATGGAAGAATTTTGCTATTTTTTAATTGTTATTGTTACTATTATTTGAGTTGGGTACAGGTGTGTGTGTATCTATGAGTGTATGTTCAAATGTGTGTTGTCATGTATGTGTTTCTCCATTTTAGGAAGTGTGCGTGTGTGTGCATGCGTGTGTGAGTGTGTGTGTGTGTGTGTGCGCGTGTGTGTGTGTTTCTGTATTGTGCGTTTGGGGAAGTAGGTTTGGCATTGAGGCTGAAGGGACAGGCAGAAACTATACTGACATTCTACGATATATTCAAGAGTTTATACTTCATCCTGAAGGCACTGTCAAGTCACTGAAGGATTTCAGTAGGGGAATGCAAAGTTAGAAAGACAAGTGTGGCAGCAGTGCTGAGAATGGAATTGAGGGCAGCGATGGTAAATAGGTTTTCAACTTACATGCCAACTCTGATCAATTGGTAGTGGCTGGCTGGAGCACTTTTTGAGAAGGATTTTGAGGTCTTGTCCTGGCTTAGTGAGAACAAGCACCATGATTGATTATCAATGTTTTCCATTTATTTCCCATGTTCTAATCTTTTCTTTATTGAATCTGCCTTCTATAATGCATATTTGTTATAGATATCAGATATCGATCAACTAATATCATCGTAAAAAATTACATATGGAATACTTTTCTTCTCTGAAGGCTTCTAACCTTGAAGATGCAATACAATTTTTATTGTGTATGAAAAAGTCTATGGGTTAACACAGATTTTAGCATGCAAACATATTAAAATCATTAATTGGTTTCAGTTTATTTGCAAGCACTCTTTGGATAAAGAGCTCTGGTAATCCAAACCTGTTGTAGCATTGGAATACAAAATGAAACCACACACACAAATAAGAAGAAAATTTTAAGACCACTTAAAGATTATGAGAGACTAATATTGTGTTTGTAAATACACTAATTTTTTAATTAATTTTTTAAAGTTTGGCAAAACTTTCTTCCTCTTCTACTTCAGATAGGCTAAATGTCCCCAATATTAATGTTTGTACTTATTGCTTTACTGATTTATATTTAATTGGCTACATGTTGTAAAAGATTATAGTATCAACCTTGAAAAATACTCTCTGGTAGTAGAAAGAGTACAGCATTTGGAGCCAGACAAACTTACTTTTTAATCTTGGATTTGTCACTTAATAACAGTCAGATCTCAGGCAAGTCTTTTGGTGTGCCTCCTCACTTTATTAATAAAGTTTTCATGAGGACAAAATTTCATTCTCCATTAGGCCAAGTGCATCTTGAGTCAAATTTCCTAAGGCCTACACAAGAAAAAAAATCACATGGTGACTATTAAATATCAGTGGAACAATAAATTGAGTTTTTATGGAAATACTTTGAACTACATTTATACCACATGGCTATTATTACATGAATTCTGAGTTGAAACACATCTTCAAATACTATTACACTACCCAAAATGCACACACGTGATCAGATGTGAGAATAAATACAGGAGATTGTTACACTTTTTAATGCCTAATAATTGGTGTTCCAAATGACACCTTCATTAATGGTACCATTTTAATTGCAAACTTTATTTGAGTCTATTAAATATAAAATTGTTAGAAATGGAACAAATCATTTTACACAAAATAATCATTTCTGTACTGCTTCAGATAACTCATACTTTGAAATTGAATGTGGTTGATTTGAGATATGTTCAGTGTTTTTCTACCCCATCAGGTGCTGCCTTAATAATATTCCAGGGCTGAAGCTACAAAACCTAAAAAGTGGAGCAAAACTTGTCAAGAAAATAGCTACTGGCGGGGTATGGTGGCTCACACCTGTAATCCTAGCCCTTTGGGAGGCAGGTGGATTGCCTGAGCTCAGGAGTTTGAGACCAGCCTGGTCAACACAGTGAAACCCCATCTCTACTAAAATACAAAAAATTAGCCTGACATGGCAGTGGGCACCCGTAGTCCCAGCTACTCGGGAGGCTGAGACAGGAGAATTGCTAGAACCCATGAGGCAGATTTTGCAATGAGCCGAGATCATGCCACTCCAGCCTGGGTGACAGAGCAAGACTCCGTCTCAAAAAAAAAAAAAAAAAAAAAAAAAAAAAAAAAAAAAAAAAAAAAAAAGTCTACTGCAGCAGTCAAACATTTGGAAAAATATTGTTCTAAAAACTAGCATTTTTGATCCAGCAATAAATGTATAGCAATTTTGATAGAAACAAGCAAGGTATGAAACTATTCTTCTAATGTTGACACATATATTTTAAAACATTAAACATTTCAAAAAGTGTTCCTTGTAATGTTTAAAGAATATCACATAAAATGGATCACCATTTAATATACCATTAGTGCATCATTGCTCTTTTAGATAATGAACAAAATACTAGAGAAATGAGCCATTTTATAAATCCTTGCTATATTTAGAATTAAAATCTGTCTGTTTTGTGTCTTTAGGAATTTTATTTCACACATTGTGATCTTTTTTTCATTTAATAGAAGCATGGGGAAAGTAAATGTACTATCCAGTCATGGTTGAGTTTCTTTATGTTTCACTTCAGTTTTCTGGGCATTCCTAGTAGCTTTTATTTCACAGTTGTTTCTTGTTTAAGTCTCACACAAGATGACAACAGCACGGGGCAAATCATTTTTGGCTTAATTTGAAATGCTGTTTTCAGGGTATTTTAACAGCAGCAATTCTCATATGAGCAAGTAAAGATCATAAATGTTATCTGTATCTCCCCAGATAAACTACAAATAGAAAAACAAACACATGGCAGAATTTGTAAAGTGATAAAGAAATTTTGTATGTCTAAGCCTTGCCAGTGTATTTTAAACATGGACAAAATGTCTATATATCAAATTTGACATACTCTTAAAATAAATCAGGTAAAAACATGAAAAATTAAAATGCTCATGTATAAACTCTACAACTGAAATCTAATGTAAATCTATACTATCTATGTGAAAAATACGGTAGGTGTCAAAAAAATTAACCATTATAAAGTCAATGACTGTGGGATGCGTGTGTGCACTGGAGATGTTCTTAAAAAGAAACCATCAAGGCCCTTTGGTTAACTTACTGAAAAGGTTCTGAAATGTTTTCAACAAAGGTGGATTGGTGTCAACTTATGAGAGTAGAAATTGTGAATTGCAGATTTTGTGTTTCTTTCTGCAAGCAAATGACCTCCCATCTGTTGGTTAAAGTAAAAAAAAAAAAAAAAGAAAGAAAGAAAGAAGGAACCTATGAGATGGCCAAGTCACCTTACTTAAGCACAAACTGTTACTAAAATTATTTTCATCCATTGTTGTTTTATATATTAGACCAAATTTATATTGGGTAGAAATGATTTTTTCAAATGTTATTTGAGAGAATAATAAACATCTCATTTATTATGTTTTTAAATGCATATCCTCATTGACTTCATTCACTTCATTAGTGACAAAACTTTTGGAACTTCTTCATTCCTATTGTAATATTTGAGACATGTCTGTATTTATTGACGTCTGATTTACAGTGAGTATTTCAATATCACAGTGAAAAATATTTTTGTCTTCTTACAATCTGCAATTAACATTGTTAATAAACTCTGCATTCAGAATTATAAGAAGACTGTATATGGGCTTTTCTTTGTCATCTCTAGATAAATTCTAACCATCAAATTATATACTGAGACACTTTCCTCCCTGGATCTATATTCTGTTACTATATAACTCAAGCCTAAGTTTACATCTGCTTTTAGTAATGCCTTTGATTACATTGATTATTCATATTTGTTTTTAAATAAAATCCCAGCTTCTTTTTAACACTAAGTAATCAGGCCATGTTTTGTTTTTGTTTTCGTTTTTGTTTTTTCTCCTGGATGTATGTAACTGATATTTTTGAAATTCGTTGTAAAAGTTTTAGTAAGTAAAATTAAAATTTTGGTGAGAGAAGTGATAGCCCAAGGTAAGTACGTGTACTTAATATTCATTTATTTATGAGTATGAGAGACACTATTTTATACTTTATGGATCTTAATTTAAATTATTCTGCTGAGACTGAGGTGAATGAATTTGAAAAAGACACAATACTTTCAGACATATTCTATGAGGGTCATAGCTGAATAAAAAGTAATGGGAAAAATGTCACCTGAAGTGTGTCAGTTTTTATTGTTATTACTGATTTTTTCATTGTTTTTCATTTGTACATTCATGAACACCCCACTTAATGATCACTCACCCTAGACCACCCTGCTTCACTCACATGTATATTTTATATTTCCTATAAACAACAGTTGAACCTGATATTATTCATGTAAGTTTAATAATTAAGGAAATGAATATAAGTTCACATGAATTAGAGTTCATATCAGTGTGCCATCAAAATGATATATGGATATTTGCAGTCAAACTCATTTATTCCTAAAAATTACTTGAAGTATAAATATACTATTTAAAATAAATTTCCAAAAAGAGATTAGCCTTTGAAAAAGAAAGTGCTAGAGTAATGCTGTAAAGAGACAGAGGCAAGAGGTCCCTTGCTTTCCTGGTTCTAGTCCTGCTTCAATTAAAAAAAAAAAAAAAAAAAAAAAAAAAAAAACATGTTTGCTGAGACCTGTTGGTGCTCACATTGTAAGAGAAAATATAAAGTTAAAATAAAAAAACTTAATTCTCCCTTTGAAAATAAAGAAAGAGACGTTCGTGCTACTCTTCCACCCTTTTCCTAGAAAACTTCACTTTAGAAAACTTATAAGTTCTTTTTATCTTAAAAATGTATGCAAGTCACTTAAAAGGATAAATAAGCAACCTAGAGACCTGGGAATCTGGTCAAAGCCTTGAAATGTAATCATCAAAGAAGATAGTAGTCCTATCTCCCAGTTTCCTGAGACGTAGAAGCCTGACTTTAAATGGCACCTGGCTTCAAACTGCAAACCTATTTCCTAACATAAAAACTCAAGACATTTATTTGTTTTTTTTCTTTTAAAGGCAATTAGCAAAATAAGCAACTACCACAATGACTAGGTGGTTCAGGATGAACTATTTATAAAAAACGTCACTGCCCAATTCTAGGTTTTATTTATCATGAGAAAATGTGCACAATATATCGCCTGGCTACAAGAAAAGGTGAAATTTCTTTCTCTCTTAATCTCTTTAATGACTGCTTGTGATGCCCATCACACCCTGTTTTAATGCTTATTCAATAACAAAACAGGTTGATTTCTCATACTTTTATAAAGAGATTTTCTAGGGTGCCAGGAGATTTTGTTTTAATCATATTTCACCAACAATAACATTGGACCTCACAGACTTTCTCCACACAGAGGATGTTTTGATGACAATTGTCAGCCAAGTTTTTCTCTCTCTAACTCTACAATACTTTGTAGAGGACATCTTGTTCTACAATCTGAGACCACACTCTCCCCATCAATGAACTTTTTCTATAAATGAATTATTACCACCTTTTAGACAACAGCTTCCTTACATAAGTAACAGCTTCTATAGGTTATTTCTGCCTGTGCCCAGGTTAACTTTCTCTACTCAAAGATCCTTTCCATAGCAGCTCTGGCTATGACTTCTATCAGGTCTTTTCAACCCAGTGAACACATTTCTAGATCACCTCTGCCTGCTCATACCTGGTGGCAATTGTAGGTGACTTCTACATAATGGCTGTAGCCCACACTTTCAGGCAACTTTCAACATCATTGTTTTGTTCATTTGTTTGTTTCTGTGTGAGTCAATCTTTCTTTAAAGACATTTGAATCTCTTTGAGTGGGCATCCTCTGTTTTCACCACTCTTACCAGTCTCCAAATAGTTGCTTCATTTTGCATTTGCTAATTTTGGATTTATTAGTGTACTTTCTTACCTCTTTTAGTAGCTGATCTCTTTTGTCTAGTTAAACATTCTTTATATTAAAATTCTCTTTTTCAAATTCCAAATGTGTTTTCTTTCTCTGAACTAGATCTAACTGATACAGAATTGACACTGAGGGAGATTCCAAGAGACAGTCTCTCCTGGATTGGACTGGGCTTCCATGTAGTGCTGTGTTACTTGTATATGATCACTAAGTAGCTAGCAATCCATAGTGTGTGGTGGTGTCTAATTTATTAAGTTATTACATGCAATTGGTTGTTATAAATTTCTAACTGAAATAAGTGCCTTGGGAGCCCAAGAGTCCATTCTACTTGACTGTTATGGAAGTGATGATGGTAACTATCTGACTGTAGTATTATATGGATTCCTCTAACTGCACTGCAGTGCTTATAGAGAGAAAATGATAAGCTCAAGCCTGTAACTATCAGTTTACATTACAGTCTGAAAAATAAAACTAAAGTTTCCATGGCAGCCACAAAATAGTCTGTTATTTCTTGTATCCACAGAACCAATATTGCTAAAAGTCAAACACGAAATTTAATGTGTGCAGCAAAATACAACATCAACTGAATTCACAGCCTCGCCAAGTTCTCATATAACAAATAGTGTATGGATTGGGAAAAATGAGGACTCTGAAACTTGAAATACATGAAATGGAAACTTTGGATTCAGATAAAAGAAGAGATTTTGGACTCCTGGATTACTCTGTGCTTTCCTTATTAGTGAAAGTATTGTTCCCTCGTTTCTCTTCACAGACTTGCGTACTTGCTTTCTGTACTTTAAAAGCCTGTGAAAGTTGTGTGTGTGTGTGTGTGTGTGTGTGTTTCTGGAGTAGATACTTTGTAAGGGGTAACATAATCACATACTACTACTATTAGACTCATAACATTAGTGATGAGTCTAATGCTACAGAAGCAATGTTATATCCGTTATATCCTAGGTAGAACTGCAAGGGTAATTGCCATTATAAATGTATTTTTAAAAAATTTTAGAGACTTAAATGTTAGACCTAATACCATGAAAACCCTAGAAGAAAATCTAGGTAGTACCATTCAGGACATAGGCATGGGCAAGGACTTCATGTCTAAAACACCAAAAGCAACGGCAGCAAAAGCCAAAATTGACAAATGGGATCTAATTAAACTCAAGAGCTTCTGCACAGCAAAAGAAACTACCATCAGAGTGAACAGGCAACCTACAGAATGGGAGAAAATTTTTGCAATCTACTCATCTGACAAAGGGCTAATTTCCAGAATCTACAAAGAACTCAAACAAATATACAAGAAAAAAACAAACAACCCCATCCAAAAGTGGGGAAAGGATATGAAGAGACATTTCTCAAAAGAAGACATTCATACAGCCACAGACACATGAAAAAATGTTCATCATCACTGGCCATCAGAGAAATGCAAATCAAAACTACAATGAGATACCATCTCACACCAGTTAGAATGGCAATCATTAAAAGATCAGGAAACAACAGGTGTTGGAGAGGATGTGGAGAAATAGGAACACTTTTACACTGTTGGTGGGATTGTAAACTAGTTCAACCATTATGGAAAACAGTATGGCAATTCCTCAAGGATCTAGAACTAGATGTACCATATGACCCAGCCATCCCACTACTGGGTATATACCCAAAGGATTATAAATTATTCTACTACAAAGACACATGCACACGTATGTTTATTGCGGCACTATTCACAATAGCAAAGACTTGGAATCAACCCAAATGTCCATCAGTGACAGACTGGATTAAGGGGGGAGGGATTGCATTGGGGAGTTATACCTGATATAAATGATGAATTGATGGGAGCTGACGAGTTGATGGGTGCAGCACACCAACATGGCACATGTATACATATGTAACAAACCTGCACGTTATGCACATGTACCCTAGAACTTAAAGTATAATAAAAATAAAAATAAAAATAAATAAATAAAAAAATTTAGTGATGGCATTTACTAAATTCCTTTAATGTCACCTTTTTAGCCTGTGATGGCTGTTGAATAATAACTATGGATTATTTCAAAGTTAATCTGGTTTTAACTCCAGTTGAAACTGCTGTCTGGACATAGTATTGTTATTGGACAAATCATCACAGACCCTGGTACTTGGCATGCAGCTATTGACCTAACTAATATATATACACACACATAAACATATATAAAATCTTTGCTATATATATTTCATATCAATTTGCAAAGATTATTAGAAGCAATTTTTTCTCTTTACCTAGTAAGACCAATAGTACAACTTCACAACTTTGCCTCAGGGCTGTGCTCTCTGCCATAATATGATCTGCAAATCTTTATAGAATTCCACAAAACATTATGATGCTCATTATTGACTGCATCATTTTGATTGAATTTTAGGAGAACAAAGAGTCAAGAGTACTTGAGTGTCTCAGTATGACCTATGCAACTAGAAGAAGGGTTGGAAAACTACAGCCTGCAGGCTAAATATTTTGTAAATAAAACTTTATTGGAACAAAGCCATGCTTGTTTCTTTCATATTATCTATGGATACTTTGATATTGCAAAGTAGAGTGGTTGCAGCAGCAACACTCTGTGTAACAAATGTTAAAGTATTTATTATATTATCCTTTACAAAAGAAGTTTCCACCCTTTGAAATAGTGTTGAAAAATAAATACCACAAAACCTCAGGGGCCTGTTAGCTACATAAAATTGCTGGGTTTCAGTGGTCTGAAGCACACTAAGATACCATCTTAATAGTCAAGAAAAGTTTTTGTACCTGTCAATATAATACAGTAAGACTTTTGAGACTTCAACTCATCACAAAGTCACTCATGAGACCACCAACTGCAAGCAGCAACCAGAGCAAGAGAAGGCTCTAAAGCAAGTCCAGGCTGCAATGCAAGCTTCACTCTCAATTGGACATTATTTTCCAAACTATGTAATAATATTCAAAGCGTCCATGGCAAATAGATATGTTGTGTAGAGGATCAGTCAAGCCAAAAGAAAGAATATGTCTGGAAACCAGAAAATTCTCTGAAGGTACCTCTTTGTACTTATATTATCAATAGTACAGATTAATGGAAAACTATAGCATCTAACAAAGAGAAAAATTTTGAGAAGCCAGACCATTCAAAAATCATTTATGTAACTCCACAAGAGAATAAGCCTGGACAAGAAAAATATGGAATGGATGGTAGAAGAAATAAGTCATAAATATTAACCTTGACATCGTAATAACAACCTAAGAGCTCTTCTTATTTTCTCTTTGCTTGTTATATGTGTGTATACATGTAAAATGTTTTTATTTTCTGTACTTCTGTGCATTTTTATTTTAAAAACAATTTGTTAGAAGTGATCTTCACAAGTTAATTATTTGCATCATATCTATGTTTAGTAGTACACTGAGAAAAATTGAGGAGTAATTAACATAACTAGAGATGGATATAACAACTACTGAAAATATTAGCCTTCTCATTATTGGAAGAAAATGAAGCTATCTATACCTGAAAGAGGAATAGTTGTTTTTTGTTGGGTTTGAAGAATGCTACCTATGTCAGTTGAGTAGCCAATGGGTTAGATCATGCCAGTTATTTATTTAGTGTCTTTTTGCTCCAAATCTATCATTTTTGCCATGCTCTGTAATACTGAAAGTGGACCCATAAAATTTTTTGTTAGGCTTTGTTAATATGGAATTTTGGAATGCCACTGTAAACCTTACTACTAAGAAACTATGCTCCTCTGCACTTCTGACTTCTTTCTCTTCCTCTATCCTGAACTAATATGCTTTAAGGAAAAAGATGATTAGAGTTGGAGCCAAAGACTCAGTGTCCACAGCAAAGACTGAAAATCATACACACCTCTTTGCATATACTGAGTAGCTTTAGAGAGAAGCACAAATAAAATATCTATCCCTCTGTTAGAGTCAGGCACTGAGGAAAATAATGTATAAAGTGGTCCATTTCCAAGACAAAGTGCCTTGAATTGGCTTAGGTCAGCAAACTACAGAAAAAACAGGGTGTATTAAGCCCTTGAATAGAAAACCAAGGCCTGCTTTTGGGCCTCTCCCGCCCCTCCCCTCCCCCACCACCACACATGAATGAAACAAGCTTAGTCTAAGATAAAAGTTTCAAGCCTGCAAAATTGTTCATTTTGTCTGTTCTTATCAGTCTGCCCAGCTTCTTAGGTCATAAGTCAACTACTTGAAAAGTCCCTGAGCTACCTAGGATTAACTAGGATTGCAATACATTGTGGGCTGCAACAAAATGCAGCAAGAAAACCCTAAAAAGAATACCTAAAGCCCCTACCCAACAATGAATAAGCGACATCTGGAAAGATTGTGACCCCACAGTACTCAGTCTATGAAGAACTGGGAAAGGGACCTGCACACTAGGAGGTAAATTGCTTGTTGAAACTATGCTGGGTGTGCCTGCTCATCAGACGCCTGATCTTGCAAGCCCATCATTAAAAGTCTAACTTTTGCTGTTTTCCGGACCTCTGAGTCCATTCTTTGGGTTTGGACAAGTGAGTTTGTTTCTCACAGGCACCAAAGTCAAAATCCTGCCTTGTATCATGGGGC
This sequence comes from Piliocolobus tephrosceles, assembly GCF_002776525.5. Taxonomy (NCBI): domain Eukaryota; kingdom Metazoa; phylum Chordata; class Mammalia; order Primates; family Cercopithecidae; genus Piliocolobus; species Piliocolobus tephrosceles. The sequence continues at coordinate 50,593,687 of NC_045455.1, read as the reverse complement.
AGAGGTGTCTGAATTAAATGGATGGGTTTTGGACAAATTCACAGTAGAGAATGGAGCCTATCATTGTCTTGTGTTGGAGGCCCTTTATACCACACAAATGTACTATTGTTGCTTTTACATTTGAGTGCAAAATAGAATTCAATTAGTTAAATATTTGTACCCAAAGTTCCACAGAGTATTTTCTTGATAATGAAGAGCTGAATGTAGAAAAGTGTTAAGGAGACAAACTCTCTTGGAATCCCTTTCTACCACCTTTGTTAAATCAGGATGCACCATTAGTATCTTTACCTCTGCTGTCTGAAGATCTCACTTATAGATGATGCCAAGTCAGAAGCCTCAGTTTCATCAACCTGATTGCTTTGTTAGCAAACCTCTGCCAGCAGAGAGAGGTGACAGTTTCTGACAAAATTCAGGGGCCTGTTCACCAAATAAATTTTCTTTGAATTATGTGAGAAGATTTAGAAAACTCTATCCCTCTGGCAGTCAAGGAAAAACTGCTGTCCCCTCAACTCCCCACAGGTAAAAAGGGAGGCCCAGAACCATATTGAACTCAAGTACTGAAGACACTAACTGCATCACTTGGGCATCCTTGTTTTTTTTTTTTTTTTGGATATTTGCTACTTCATAAATCAGTATTTATTGAATAGGGTCTAAATCAACAGGCTTCATTGGAAAATATCCAGAAAGCTGTGGAGTCTATTGTTGGGGACATGCAACCCTGATGATATCTTGAGCTACAAGCCTGTGTGACTAATCATTTTGCTGATTAGAGCCTCTGGCAAAGGAAGATATACTCCACCTAAGGTGGCTCCTTTGGATTTTAGACCTGTCATTTCTCTAGCATGATTACCAGGTAAACTGTGTTTTATGAACAGCTATGAGCTTGCTACTGGGCTCTTGTAAAAAGAAAATGTCTGACTCCTCGAGAACTCTGAGTCTCTAATCTGATATTTTGGGGTGAGCCAACTCAGACTCTATGACTAACAAAGTGGGAAGTCCCAACAAACCTCATTTGTCAAATGTAAATGGTATATTTAAAAATGCAGCTTTCCTGGGCCCTGCTCCATCACCACTTGATATTAAAAAGTGGCAGCTAGTTCTTTGTGGGAACTGAAATCCTCATTCTACTCTCTGAAGAAAAATCTCCTAGCTAAGTGGGGTCCACAATCCATAAAAGTTCCCCTAAATGCTTCAACCTGATTCACTCATGTTTCAGCTAAACTGAAATTCAATGGTGATCTCCGAGCTGGTGATGCTTTTTAATCTCAGTGTCATTCACGAAGAACTGAATGGAGATATTTTCTTTCTCTGTTCAATGGGCAGGATTTAAGACTAATTTTTTTCATAGCACTGCCCAATACTCTCCTTGATGAATTTTGTTATACTTGTACTGACCTGTGGAATATTGCTAATGGCCTAGCTCTTTGGTCTTTTACTTCAGAAACTGTAGGTTGGCATGTTAAATGCATCTCACTTTGGGGCCTATGCACTGTGGAAGCAAATTCACAACTGCTGATTGTACTCTCTGGGTCACTCATGTAGAAGCCAGCAGTGAGAGCCCATTCTCTGATTATACCCACTACAATCAATCTGCTTATAGGGCCTGCATTGGTTTATTGCCCCCATCTACCTGCATCCATTTTTGTACCAATAAGCAATACATCACCATTACAGATAGACACAAATTAAAGTACTACATGTTTGTTATGAGGAGGTGATCAGTACATGTCAAACTTGTAGCTTCTACTGAATTTGAGTAGTTCATCTCTGTTTTTTTTTTTTTGTATTTTTTATTTATCATACTTTAAGTTCTAGGGTACATGTGCACAACGTGCAGGTTTGTTACATACGTATACTTGTGCCATGCTGTTGTGCTGCACCCATCAACTCATCAGCACTCATTGACTCGTCATTTAACATCAGGTATAACTCCCAATGCGATCCCTCTCACCTCCCCCCTCCCCATAATAGGCCCCGGTGTGTAATGTTCCCCTTCCAGAGTCCAGGTGATCTCATTGCTCAATTCCCACCTATGAGTGAGAACATGCAGTGTTTGGTTTCCTGTTCTTCCGATAGTTTGCTGAGAATGATGGTTTCCAGCTGTATTCATGTCCCTACAAAGGACACGAACTCATCCTTTTTTATGGCTGCAGAGTATTCCATGGTGTATATGTGCCACATTTTCTTAATCCAGTCTGTCACTGATGGATATTTGGGTTGATTTCAAGTCTTTGCTATTGTGAATAGTGCCGCAATAAACATATGTGTGCATGTGTCTTTATAGCAGCATGATTTATAATCCTTTGGGTATATAACCAGTAATGGGATGGCTGGGTCATATGGTATTTCTAGTTCTAGATCCTTGAGGAATCACCATACTGTTTTCCACAATGGTTGAACCAGTTTACAATCCCACCAACAGTGTAAAAGTGTTCCTATTTCTCCACATCCTCTCCAGCACCTGTGGTTTCCTGACTTTTTAATGATTGCCATTCTAACTGGTGTGAGATGGTATCTCATTGTAGTTTTGATTTGCATTTCTCTGATGGCCAGTGATGACGAGCATTTTTTCATGTGCCTGTTGGCTGTATGCATGTCTTCTTTTGAGAAATGTCTCTTCATATCCTTTGCCCATTTCTTGATGGGATTGTTTGTTTTTTTCTTGTAAATTTGTTTGAGTTCTTTGTAGGTTCTGGATATTAGCTCTTTGTCAGATGAGTAGATTGCATGGTACTGGTACCAAAACAGAGATATAGACGAACGGAACAGAACACAGCCCTCAGAAATAACACCACACATCTACAGCCATCTGATCTTTGACAAATCTGACAAAAACAAGAAATGGGGAAAGGATTCCCTATTTAATAAATGGTGCTGGGAAAATTGGCTAGCCATAAGTAGAAAGCTGAAACTGGATCCTTTCCTTACTCCTTATATGAAAATTAATTCAAGATGGATTACAGACTTAAATGTTAGACCTAAAACCATAAAAACCCTAGAAGAAAACCTAGGTAATACCATTCAGGAAATAGGCATGGGCAAGGACTTCATGTCTAAAACACCAAAAGCAACGGCAACAAAAGCCAAAATTGACAAATGGGATCTAATTAAACTAAAGAGCTTCTGCACAGCAAAAGAAATTACCATCAGGGTGAACAGGCGACCTAGAGAACGGGAGTTCTTTAATAAGGAGGCCACATAACATGGGGTATGAACTGTTCTCCTTTATGGAGGATTGACTGCCTCAAAATTTTGACTCCCTCTTGAGGCTGTCAGTGGCGTTACACCAATATTTTGAAACTTCAAGTTACAGTGTTCTTTTTCCATCCTGATAAGTTAAGTCTACCTTTATGACCCTTAATACTAAATTGTGTTATGCTTTTGGATGCTTCATACCATTTCCAAACTGCCAATGTGTGCCTTTTAACTCATAAGCACTCGAAATTATCAAAAGATTTGATGTTTTTTTCACAGTCTGCCTCATTCACAATTATGTAAATTTGCTGAGCATTAAAGCAGCCTTCTCAAAAACTGACTCAAAAACATTTCTGACTCTAACTCCCTAATTTCCTCCAGGGACCTTAGTAATGCAGTTTGACCAACACATGCAACTACTCCTAGAAATGGATCTTAACCTATTTGCTACTTTTTAGCAAATCATCATGAAAAACTGTAAGTGGGTTCATATAGCCTTTTTGGAAAATTACGATTACTGATCTGCTATTTCTGGGCATAATTCTTCTCCCTCTCACCCTCTTTTAACATAACTTTCATGCTGGCCTGAGTTTTCAAACTTAATTCAAATTTAGTCACATGGTTTGCTTTTTTGGATGGGAATGATCTATGTTCATAAGGATAATGACCACTTGTTGAATATTATGGTCAGTAAGTATCCTTACTCCAGGCCAAAGGGGGAAACATAATTAATCTCTGTAAGTTTTATCAAAATGCCCTTTTTTCTCTCACACCCAAACAAAAAGTTTATGTGTGAGTATTAAAATATTGTCACCCCCATTTTTCTTTCATCTTAGAAAGTATTCTTTCAGAAATAGAAAAGGATGGCCCCAGCTCCTGTACCTTCCATGTCAAATGCCTGATAATATACCTCTGGATGCCCTTTCCACTCTTATTCTCATAGCCCTTTCTCAGCCTTTTCATGGGATGAATAAATGGCATTGGGCTGTTGATATGGGCAAGTTCTGCAGAATGGGATAACTACCCTTAGGCATTTATTCTAAAAACAAGAACTACTCTCAATTATTCAAAGGAGTCAAGAGCCCCAAGATCTGCCATCTATCTGGAAGGTCATATTGTAGGCGTTGTCACCATGTTCTTCATGGCAGTTGTAGGTACTACTTGGAGGCCCCTAATAACTGTAAACAATATTTTCTTTTTATTCGCACCATGTGCGCCTGGAGCTTTGTTTCTTACCTAGAATTAACCTTGAAGATTAATTCACTTCCTTCCTAAAACCATGGTGACATGTACCTTAATTAAAGGTGGCCATTAAAAAACTTGCAAATATTTAAATAAACATTACAAGTAAATCAGTAGGATGATAAGTAGGACAATTTCCCCATAATTACGCTAAAGTTAGTTTCTTGATGAATTTCCTTTTGGGAGTTATCCTGCTGCTTGGAGTCCTATGGATGATAGCCATAATTAAATTCTGTATGAGCCAATTGGAACAAAATTTGTCCCAGCCTCTATTGGTAAGATAAATTAGAATGTCCTAGAGCATTTTACACATGAAAATTCAACTAAAGCCAAAATCATGTAGGGACAAGGAGTGAATATTTTTAGGAGACTCTTCAGTCTTTTGCAATTCTGTATGTCTAGTGAACAAAGGCCCGATGGTCTCTTGTTTTGGACTATCTTCTCTAGTGTGTTTATATACTGGACAGTCTTGGAAAATAGACATTGTATTTTATTCAGAACAAATGACAGGTTTCTTACTGTCTATTATTAAATACTCATTTTTTTATACTCAGAGTTTCTCTTCTGCAATGTAACAAAAGGCATATACAGGTATCTTGCCACAATGATTAGCATTATCCCTCTGGGACTTGGAGTCAAGAATAACTGAGGCAAATGTGCTGATGTTCTTTCTCCTTTTTGTGCCATCAGTAATAATGCCATTTATCTCTTACCTGCTGGTCTCACCTCTTCGGTCCATGATATTGTGGAAAACTAGTATGTTGAGTTGCAAGTAGGATAGAATTCAGGCCCTTCACAGTTCTTTATACTTTCCCCTATCTTGCTGTATTTTATATTCTCCCTTATAATAATTTAAGACACACTATATTTTGCTTCTTTAATCTTATGTATTACCCTAAAACTAATTTAAATAGGGATTTTCATCTGTTTGATTGACTTCCATATTCTTAGTTCTTAGAAAAAAACCTGACATATAGTAAGTGATGTATAAATATATATTTGGTGAATGGGTGACTTCTCTATACAACAAATAAATAATAAATGTTATTCTTAAAAACAAATAGAATATATATTTAAAAATAGCTAACTACCAGGGCACAGTAACCTGCCTATATGCAAATAAACTCAAAATAGAAAGATGAATATATTCTAAAAATCACCATAATTAAAATTGAAATAAAATGGCCACAAACAAGAGTATAGAATAATCACAACAATTATTTTAAAACAATTAGATCTAAATTTTAATGAAGTACTGTGTATCAAAACCTGTTAGATAAACCAAATTTAAATTAGAATTAGACTCCAGCTTGTTTTAAAATATATAAAGATACAAATAAGCCTGACAATATTGGAAGTAGAAAAGCAAATCAGAAGTCTAGCAAAAGAACATGATAAATTCAAGGATAGTAGCTCCTCCATATTTCAAAGATCTCCGCAAAAAAGTCTTAATGGGACTACTTCAGATTTTCCAGCAGTGTATATACCCCCAAGAGGAAGTTTGATTAATTTTTTCTGAGAGAATTAGCAAATCCACATGGTTATGAAAAATAAGCCACAATATCCTAAGCAGTGTTTCTCAGTAATATAATGAGGATTTGGTTTTCTTGGATTATGCATTTATAATCGAGCAACCAAAATTCTTTTTTCCCAATTATTTAGATGAAGGACCAGAAGTGTTTTAACCTTCTTGAAATTCACCAACATCAAATTCACACTGTGTTTCCTAAGAAGTCAAGAATGGCTAAATATTCAAGTATCTATTAATAAAATCTACTATTTTCACTGAATAAACACAAAATACAGAAAGATAAAAATGAAGGTGGTGGTGCACACCTGTAGTCCCAGAGCCAGTCAGGAGGCTGAGGCAGAAGAATTGCTTGAATACAGGAGGTGGAGATCGCAGTGAGCTGAGATCGCCCTACCGCACTCCAACCTGGGTTACAGAGCGAGACTCCGTCTCAAAAACAAAAAAAACAAAACAAAACAAAAAACAAACAAAAAAAAAAAGGAAAAGAAAAAATGCTATATCCCAATCATTTTACATTATACTGAAGCCATAGTTAATTCCATAAGGTAAGTAAAGAGAAATGAGAATCACAAGTATCAAAAAAAAAAAAAAAAAAAAGAAAAATATCATTTACAGAAAATATTATTGTTTATAGTATATCAAAAGTATTTAAAAACAATTTTTATGGATAGAGAATAAGCATACAAAAGTAAGAGATGAATCATAAAATTGCAGTAACTAATTGGAAATTACAATAAAATAAATATCCCATCAACCATAACCATAAGATATATATATATAAACAATTTAGAAAATAGTGATGGATAAATTACAAATATTACTTTAAAGATAACCTAGCCAAATAACAAGCTTTCCAATGTTAATGGATGATAAAATGCAAAATTATAAACAGATTAAGGTATTTTAAAAATCTATGATATATTAACAAAAAGTGAAAACTCCAATATTCTTCAAAACATTTAGAAACGAAAATGTATCCTAAAAGGAATAAAGGGAATAAAACCTACAAAGAAACAAGATAAATTTTATATTAAAAAATGGTGTGAAAGATTTTATAATGTTATTTATAGTCTGACTTCTGCTTTAAACAATATAGCAAACCACGTTTTGAAACTCTTTGTTTATAACTGTTGGTGAGATTGTAAACTAGTTCAACCATTATGGAAAACAGTATGGCAATTCCTCAAGGATCTAGAACTAGATGTACCATATGACCCAGCCATCCCATTACTGGGTATATACCCAAAGGATTATAAATCATGCTGCTATAAAGACACATGCACACGTATGTTTATTGCGGCACTATTCACAATAGCAAAGACTTGGAATCAACCCAAATGTCCATCAGTGACAGACTGGATTAAGAAAATGTGGCACATATACACCATGGAATACTATGCAGCCATAAAAAAGGATGAGTTTGCATCCTTTGTAGGGACATGGATGCAGCTGGAAACCATCATTCTTAGCAAACTATCACAAGAACAGAAAACCAAACACCGCATGTTCTCACTCATAGGTGGGAACTGAACAATGAGCTCACTTGGACTCAGGAAGGGGAACATCACGCACCGGGGCCTATCATGGGGAGGGGGCAGGGGGGAGGGATTGCACTGGGGAGTTATACCTGATATAAATGATGAATGGATGGGTGCTGACGAGTTGATGCGTGCAGCACACCAACATGGCACAAGTATACATATGTAACAAACCTGCACGTTATGCACATGTACCCTAGAACTTAAAGTATAATAAATAAAATAAAATAAATACTAGTAATATTTGTATAAAGCAAATGTTGGTTAAGGCAAACATACTTTAAGTTGCATACCTAAACAAATTAGAAAGAAAGAGGAATCTGCAGAGAGACCTAAAATGAAGTGATTATTGAACTCAGAGCGTTAAGAAGCTCTGGGGATATGATTCGTGTTGTGGACACTAGATTCTGCTTCTAATGGCTAAATGAAAGAGGAGGAAATAAAGGTTCTTGTCCATGACAAGTGAAAAGAGAGTATTTTAAAACAACAATAGCAACAACAACAACAACAAAAACAGATTTGGAAGACTACAAAAATTTTAAAGAAAACGTAAACTTGGGGAATAAAAACCACACATTTTTCAAAGAAAAACTGGGAAACAACATGGCAGTGTGTGTATGTGTGTGTGTGTGTGTGTGTGTGTGTGTGTGTGTATCAGTCTTAGAAAATAGGTATGGTGTCTATTTTCTACACATACCCCTGAGAATTCACAATCTTAATCTTTCCTTCATGAGGTTCTTTGTTTTGTTTTGTTTTGTTTTTTCACTTGCATTTTCTTTATGATTCAGAAAGTAACTAAGTCATTGCCCAGGCTGGCCGTGAGCACTTACTGGAAGGACTACCTGTCTTTTCCGGAGTGATAGAATTTTTCTCAGTAGTCTGTTACACTCTTTCATAAGGTTTTAAGGGACTTCAATAAATTATTGTAAGGACAAGAAACAATAGTATTTGTAAATTATCACTGACTTTTGATTCAATTTGAGAACAATGTTAATTCTGTTTTGCAAATAATTAAAGCATTCAAAGGAACATTGACACTAACTTTAATTCTGCATAACTAATAGATTAATGAAGAACTTTAACCAAGTATAATGAAGAGAAAATGTTCAGTTTGTGGTTTATGTTTGGTCTGTTTTGTTGAGGTTATGAATGGAAAGAGTTTCCAAGCTGAAAAGCACTTTTTCCATTGAAATAAGCACATAGGCATCATGATATGTAAACCTATTTAATGTCACCCCTCTCCCCATCAGCTCTCTTTGCTACAAATGTGTTTACAAGTTATCAAAAACTCACCAAAAAATGCATTACTTAAGGCAGCAGCATGTGAATTTGTAACCTGCTAGGGAAAATAAAAAAAAACAATGAAAGTCTTATTTTTTTTCTGCCTTCTATCAGTTTTTCTAATAAAACTAAAACCATCATTGTACTCTTAATTATTTTTCACTGTTTACATAACTGATTTACTGTCTGAGGCAGAGAGAAAGACACACACGGAATCTTCACTACGTTAAGGTCAGGTAATCAATTTCCTTTCCCAAAAGACAAAACTAATAGTACAGAGGATTATCGCTAAATACAAGCAGCTGCTTTTGTAAGACTGGAGCTTTTCTAGGGAATCCTGAAATAATGGAGTAGGTAGGAAACAGAATTCTATCTATCTCGATCTTTGAATTTGTAAAAGCCGCACAGGTGCTGTTTAACTTCAGATGAAATGAGGATTAATTTTGCTTTGATTCAAGTAATTGCTATTAAACATAAATGCATTTGAAGCAAAACATGGAGTGGTTATGCATCAAAGGACATTTCTTTTGTTCTGAATGTCATTAAGACTTTAACAAATTTAGCTCTAATTTTATACATTGAAGAATTTCAGGAGTTTACCTGTTAAAAACCATTTAATGCCAGTTTTAACTTTGAATCTCGTTATCTCTAAATATGATCATTAAAATCCAACAGTTTATTATACCATACTTATTTAACAAAATTGATAATGACCCATGTATTATTTCCTTTTCATAAGTTCGTGCAATGCTGTACATACTGTAAAGACAGATTATAACATAAACAATTTCTAAATTTAATTAATGCTATAGATCAGTTTCATTTTATAAGGAAACTCACATGCAATTTTATTTTTCTCTAAGGTTTCTCTTTTAAAATCTATTGATGCAATGTAACTCATTAATATTTTAAATCTGCCTTAGTTTTAATTTTAGGCATAATACAAGCAGGCAAATTATACGTCTTTCCATGAAATATAAACAAATCAGTAATCTTGACATTTAAATTATTTTTAAGATATTTAGTCAATTAGCTTGACATCCCACAATTCAATTAATATTTCTTTTGACATACTTTCTTTTCTTAATATTCATCAGATTACATATTTCCTCTCTATCATTTCATAGCTCTAACTATTCAACCTGCTGTATCAATACTAGACAAACTCATTTCCACACTCTGTTTTATCATGTCCACTCTGTCTCTAGATAAATTTATTTACATGTCTTTTAAACCATCTGGTATCATCTATCAAATCGATGTTTTCTATTTGTAACAATCCAGATCCATATATTCAAACGCAATATTTCATTGTCCATTGTACATATGTTTTTAGCCACCTTAAGATTAATAACTTCAGAATTGAATGAATGACTCATCTCCCATCCTACCGCTTCCCCATTCCAGTCCTACAACCTAACTTCTAACAATTTAGTGAAGCAATTTAGTCTGTGTTTAGAATTCCTGTCTCTTCATTTCAATAAATTTTATTTCATCTAACAAATTTGTTCTTCCTAAAAGCTAGGGGATTGATTATATTTGAATAATCTTATCTGTCCATTTCCTCCCTACTTTGGTATTCAAAATATTACCATTTTATACTTATCTAACATCTTGGATAAATATCACATACATCCACTATTTTTTCTAACCCCGTCACCATCCTAGTATAGCCACTATCATTGTGCACGACCTGAAGCCTCTACATGTCTCCCTTGTTCCATTCTTAGCACCAAAGTTCAGTGTCTAAATTTTCTCTGTAATGATTTTTCAATAATCATAATACTGCAACCATTCTGTGATACAAACAACTCAATAATTTTCCATACCAATTAGGCAAATTTACAAAGTCTACATGTTTCCTCTTTGCCATTTTCTGTATGTGCCTTACTTTCAGATCTAGTCTCTCTTGCTTCCACTTTTCCCTTCATTAAACTAGTTATATTTTTTTATTCCAATTCCTTGAACACAGTAAAATATTCATCACACCAAAGCAAGCATTCCTCCCTTTTCTTGGGATGCCCAAGAAAATGAATAATCAAATGAATGAACAAACTATTTTTCTAATATCCAGCACATTTATACTATTAGTTATGCTTTGAAAGTTGAGGTGACAGCAAATATTTGATGCATCTACATATTTAATTCCATGATTACCTAAGACATTGGGTTTAAATTGTAATAAAAATTACACAAAGCCATAATATTATCCTAAAAAATAAACTTTTGGTTTACCCTAAATTTGTGGACATTATTGTCTTATTTATTGCTAATAAAATTACAATATCCAACCAATTTGCATTATTTACCAACAAGTTATTAGTATCTACTGAAAATAAGTAGGAATTTTCAGCATGCTTTTGGAATCTGAAATTTTCAGTTTTCAGCTTCACATAATTATTGAGTGAACACTTTGTAATGTAACAAAATCAGAGAAAATATATACAAATGAATATTTTTGAACAATTATCTGGAGTTTTAAAGAAAAGTTTTCATATTTTTAATGCTTTCATAGCTTGCAAACTTTATTACAAAACTAACTGGTTACACATACTTGAAAACACTGAAAGTAGTTATGATCCCCACTCTCACAGTAAGATGCTATTATCCTGTGAAACTGCAGGTTTACCTACATTTTAATACGTTTGCTGATCTAATCATCATTGATAACAAATAAGTTCTAAGTACTCAGTAACCTATTCAAAAGTATTTGCAGTGTTCGCTAAGTCAGCAGGAGATTTTGAAGATGTTTTCCCTCTCTACTTGGAGCAGCCACTTCTGCAAAAGTTGATAGCAGAGAATAATCAAATGTGCATTATACAACATCAGAAATGCAAATAGCACCACTTAAGTACTCCGCTGATAACATAGATCCCTGAAGAAAAGATGGAAAACAAATTGAAAGCCTTAATAATAAAGTATGATGGACCAGCATTTATGATTTTATCATGTTCTTCTTAACATACAAATTTGCGCCAACTTAAATCCAACAAATAGCGATTGAAAAGTATCAGTACCATGGTTCCCTGGCTTCAAGGAGCTTAAACCCAGAAGTGAGCCACAGAGTTGCATAACGGTACAGTACATGTAATATTGATTGCTCTCAGTGATATTTCAGCAGATTTTTCAAAAGGATACAGAAGGGGAGAAATTATAAAATTGCTGTAAAGGCGTAGCTAATTTAGAAGAAATAGTCTTTGAATTGAATGTGAAGAATGCGTACTGGATAAGTACGAATATGACATAGAGCATCTTCAGAAATGCAGGACTATAGCCAAATGTCCAAAACATGAAAAATGTAAATAGCAAGTGGTCTCATGTAGCTACATTTTGAGAATCTACAAAATGCTAGTAGATAATAAAAGAAAACAGAAAGATTAAAACCTGATCTTATATTTGTATTTTATATTAAAAGTTTGGGGCTACATTTTAGAGGAAATGAAAAAATATTGAATGCTTTAAAAGCAGTAAAGTTATTTTCAGATTTGTGTTGTACAGACATAACTTTATTCAAACGTGACTGTACTGCAAGATAAAATAGGTTCATTACCACTCAATTCACTGGTTTCACTATACTCCATCACCCAGAAGCAGCTTACATGGTGACACAGCCAAATACAAGTTTATTTAAGGAACATACACTTCAGAGTTTCTCTACCATGTTAGGATAAATTCCTTAAATCAAAGTCTCTTTATAATGGCATCTCTGCCATTATATGACAAAGTATATGGAAATGAAGGGAAAGAGGTGTGACTGGATTATCACCCAGTTACAACTATCAATTCACTGGAGGAAATTCTGCTTTGAGTCTTAAGATTTTCAGGTCCTAGTGTCTGAGGGACGAATGCTTCTCTGACAGAAGCGAATCACGTGTCTGATTACTTAGAAGCTGAGATTGTGACCTGCACATTTTGGGTTCTTCATCCACTGAATCTGTAGCAGAGGAGAAGGTTGCACTATTAACTTTCCAGAAAAATTTGGTTCACTGCTTCATAATAGGGAAAATATAATTTTTTCTATCCAATGTGACTCACTGGGGTGCTTTTTAGTTCTCCCTCTCCGACGGTCCTAATACAACACCTTCAGAAACTCAAGACAAGACTCACAAGGACTTACATAATGTGGAAGTGAACATTTGGGTTTCTCCACTAACAAAAGGATCCTGTTCAGCTGAGATGGCTGCAGAAGTTAAAGGGAACACGTAGTAGGAAGAAGCTGAACATGTTTAGAATAGTAGGTTTTATGACTAAATATAAAAAGAATACTATGGCAGTATGCTTTACACTAATAGATCATTTCATTTTACCAACCCTTTCCCACTGCCTTATATAAAGAATGCTGTGTACCTAGTATTTTAGGTTTTAGGAAGAAGTATAATCAAATTAGTATCACCTATGATTACATAATAGATTATGAGAGACTGTATTGGGTATACAAGATTTTCACCTTAATAAAGAAAAATAATAGATGCTGAGGGCCAAAAGGGTGGAGAATGTAGATATCATGCATTTGCCTATCCAGAATCACTCTCCACTATGCTACACGTTGAACTGTTTTGTATATATTATTTGGCTCCATTGCTTCCTTGCTTCCAGTTAGTGTAAGTCACACCTAAAGTCAGGCAGTAGATCTGAAGAAGGGAGGAGTGTAAGGATGTGTTATTAATTTCTTCAGTTTCTTTCCTTCAGGTTCACTTTGTGGTGGCAGAGTAAAGGCCATAGCTACTGGCAAATGACCTTCCCTAGCCTCCTCTTTCTGATTTTCATCAATTACATTATCCCCTTGCTCCTTCCAGCCTAGTGGTGATAAGAGATCATCCTCCCTTATACATCTTTCCCACTGTTGATGGCCCTTGTGCTTTATGTCAAGGAGTTTTACTATACTTGTCTATAAGTTTTATGGGCCCTGTAAGTTTGTCCAAGACTGTTCTTACTAGATTTTGGTTTGTTTCTTTATATAATAATAAAATTGATTTGTGTGATCTGTAAATTGAACAAGTTAGGATCATTAGATATTAAATTTTATCTAATTCGTTGTGCTGCCAATAGTTAGTTAAGGGACTGGTAATCTGTTAAATCTCAATATACATCAACTGGAATTGTTTTTAGCCATAAAGTCTTCCTGCGTTCTTTTTTAAAAATTCAAAGTGTGACATGTAAATATGAATTTGATTCTGTGATACACTAATCTGTATTTAAAAAATGTAGTTTACTTGCATGTTATATTTATCACAATGTGACTGAATTTAAACTAATATTTTTACCATAAATTATGTGGAAGAAATGTTTCATGATTTGCTGGTATTTCAAATTTGGAAACTAATATTATTAAATTATGGAAGGTCCACAGAGAGTTATTCATTGTATTTGGTCTTTTATTTATATCAATATATTAGACTTATTACCCATGTTAATTATCAAAGAATATTAAAGAGAAACTTTAAAAGAAATAAAACAAAATATAAGTAAATATAATAGTTTGTAAAATCAACAAACATTATTTTTAAATAAAGCCCATCCAATGTCAGTTCTCAGTTATTATAAATATTATCTATACTTGAGGTGTCCTAAGTTCAGTCTACTCATTATTCACTGTAATTATTGAGTTAGTTGAGTATATATTTAAAAAGAAAAACTGAAAGATATAAAGATGCTAATACATGCTGAAATAATATTTTGAAGTACAAATTTACTTTGCTTTCATTATGAAGTAGAGCTCTTTTTGTTGAAAAGTAAATCTCCAAATAACAAATTCTCTTTTAGTTTTAAAATTATTTCAACATTATTTCTTAAAAGTTCAGCATTTAATTAAAAATAATTATTACTACGTACTCATGATAGCATTTCATGTATTTTCATAAATACGTTAATTTATATTTAAAGAAACTGCAACTTTAACAACATGTCTGTAATGAGTCCCAAATAAGACAGTGTTATTATATGTGCTTATATATACATACTCTGACATGTTTGCTCTTTTCTGTGACAAAATTTTATGACATCCCTCATTATCTATTATTGAATATAGTTTGTAGGCTAGAAATGAGTAAATAATTCAACAATCCATTTGTTCCTTCTGTAAATATGCAGGAGAAACTGCCTAGTTGTCCTTTTAGCTAGACACTATCACAAGCTTATAAACACTATGTTTTCACTTTTCTCTATCATTTCCCCAATGTGTAGTGTATGAAATTGGGCTGATATCACATGAGAAACAGAATAATCTGGACTGATAATAAAGACATCTGGTGAAAATATAAATTATTCTATTATTAAGTAGGGATATAAAATATACATGAAGAAATCTTTTATTATTTGATTTGAAAATAACTTTGTGTTGGTGTATATTGTGCATTTCTTTAACATCTCAAAGGCATTCTCTTTAAAACAAATTCCAAGAATGCTGTTCCGGCATATGCAATTCTGAAATCTAATTTCCAAAACCACAGTCTTGCAAAATTCCCCTCAGAAATATCTCTGAATAAAAGCAAATTGATGGATGTATACTTTCCATGCAGTCCGAGATCAAATGAATGTGCTGCCGAGAATTGGAGGAACTTGGCTATTGTCATTTTTTTTGTTGTTCATATTATTCTGTATTTGTAAGTTTTTGCTGTTTTCTGAATGCGAGTTTCTTAGTGAAGTTTTTATAGAATTGGTCCTCTTGTTTCTCCATTATGTATATTATGTAACAGTCATAAACTTTGAGGTAAATTTTTATTTTTTATTTTTAAAATTTTCAGCGATTTCATTCAGCTTTTCATTTCTGCCACAGAGCTATAATTCGTACATTATGTTTAATTAACTGTTTGTTTCTTGACCTAGCAATAGACCCTTAGAATTTCAACAGGTTCTGCACACAGTACACCATCAATTCATTTAATAAATAAATAGATGACATTATTGCACGTATAGCTACTTGTCAAATAACTTGTATTACACATTGACTTGTATCATCCATCAAAAGTTTTGAGTCCTAATTCTAACACTCTGATATTCCAGAAGCAACAACAAACGCTATCTTTTTATTTTTATTATTATTTTTTATTTATTTATTTATTTATTTTTTGAGACGGAGTCTCACTCTGTCGCCCGGGCAGGAGTGCAGTGACCGGATCTCAGCTCACTGCAAGCTCCGTCTCCCGGGTTTTACGCTATCCTCCTGCCTCAGCCTCCCGAGTAGCTGGGACTACAGGCGCCCGCCACCTCGCCCGGCTAGTTTTTTTTTTTTTTTGTAGTTTTTAGTAGAGACGGGGTTTCACCATGTTAGCCAGGATGGTCTGGATCTCCTGACCTCGTGATCCGCCCGTCTCGGCCTCCCAAAGTGCTGGGATTACAGGCTTGAGCCACCACGCCCGGCCAACAAAAGCTGTCTTTAGAAAACTATATGACTCACCAGAAGACCTTTTTTTTTTTTTTTTTTTTTTTTTACAATTCCGTTTCCCCAGTGTAGTTATTTTGAATTCTTTAGAAGTTTATAGCATTATTTTAATTTTAATTGCTTCTCTTTCGGATTATGGAACTTCTAAAAATAATCAAAAGAGTTGATTTAAAATGGAATGCAGCACTAAGATATTTCTGTTAACCCTCTCACCTTCTTATATCCCACGGGATTCATCCACGTTTGAATTCAATTTTTATACCAATAGAAAAAACATATATAGATAGACTCTAGAGGAATGAGCAAAAAAATTATAGATGCACAGTAATTACAGTCAAGCAAATTAATATATTCATCATCTAACATAGCTACATTTTATTTTCCTTTACTTTTGGTGGTAACAGCACCTAAAATCTACTCCTTTAGCAAATGCGCTACAAAACAATATTATTAACTACAGTCTCTGTGCTGTATGTTAGATTTGTAGACTTATTCATCCTACAGAACTGAAAGTTTGTACCCTATTTCCCACTTCTTCCCACTTCATATCCTTTCCTCCTTGTGACAACCACTGCCCTACTCTCAGGTTCTATATATTCATTTTTTTTTTTTTAGATTCAGCACATAAATGAGATCATGCATCATTTCTCACTCTGTGCATGGTTTATTTCACTATTGCACTTAGCATAATGTTCTCCAGGCTCATCCATGTTGCTGCAAATGAATCTTTTTAAAGTCTTGATAATATTCCATGGTAAATACAGCAAAATTTATCTAGTCATTTATTGATGGTCAAATAGGTTGTTTCCACATCTTAGTTATTGTGAATGAACATGAGAGTGCATACTGAATTCATTGCCTTTGGGTATATACCCAGAAGAAAGATTGATGGCAGATATGGTAGTTCTATTTTTAAGTTTTTTTTTTTGAGGAAACTTGATCTTCTTTCCCACAATGTTTGGACCAATATACTTGGACATTTTTATGTCCTCTTTGGAAAAAATGTGTCTACTCATGTTCTTTGCTCAATTTTTCCTTTCTTTATTTTTTAAAGTCATAGGGTTTTTATGTTATTCAGGCTGGCCTCAAACTCCTATACTCAAACTATCCTGCTACAGCCTCTTGAGTAGCTAGGGTTACACATGGGTGCCACTGTACTTCGGCACTTAGGTTCTTGACTCATTTTATTTATTTATTTTTGCTATTGTGTGTGAAGTCCTTTTATATCATAGATATTAATCCCTTATCAGATACACGGTTTGCAAATACTTTCTCTTCATCCATATGTTGCCTTCTCATTTTATTGATTGTTTCCTTTGCTGTGCAGAAGGTTTTTAGGTTGATATAGTCCCACTTGTTAATTTTTATTTTTATTGCCTGGGTTTTTGGTGTGATATCCAAAGTATCATTGCCAGGACCAGTGTCAGGGAGCTTTTCCTTTAGGTTTACTTCTAGAAGATTAATTTCAGGTCTTAAGTTTAGATCTTTAATTTACTTCTAGTTGATTTTTGTGTATAGTAGAAGTTTCATTCTTCTGCATTTGGATTTTCAGTTTTCCCATTTTGTTGGAGAGATTACTCTTTCCCCACTGTGCCTTCTTGGTCACCTTTTGATAATTAATTGACTGTAAGTGCTTGAATTTATCTTATTCTTTAAGTGTACACTATGAGGACAAAGATAATAGACAAACCAAAAGTGACTTTCTACTAGCATTAAACTTTAAAGTGATCTTAATTCGTAGCTTTAGAAAAAGAAGCCTCCCCAAAACAAAAGATTGTATTATGAACAAAATGTACAATATTTTGTAGCATTGTGTTTTTAAAATCATGTTGCAAATTCACAGAAAAACAATGAAGACTTAAAATAGATCTTTAACACATGTACAAATGAGCAAAATGGCATCTCAGTTTTTCTGCTAACTGCAAAGCACAGCAACATCACCACTGGGTCTGAAGAGTGAAGTTACAGTCTCCATTTCTTAAATGCTTTCTCAGTTGCTTATAAAAAATAATTCTTGGACATTTTTGGTTGGTAGGCTATTAATTATTGCCTCAATTTCAGAGCCTGCTATTGGTCTATTCAGGGATTCAACTTCTTCCTGGTTTAGTCTTGGAAGAGTGTAAGTGTCCAGGAAATTATCCATTTCTTCTAGATTTTCTAGTTGATTTGCGTAGAGGTGTTTATAGTATTCTCTGATGGTAGTCTGCATTTCTGTGGGGTTGGTGGTGATATCCCCTTTATCATTTTTTATTGCGTCTATTTGATTCTTCTCTCTTTTCTTCTTTATTAGTCTTGCTAGCGGTCTGTCAATTTTGTTGATTTTTTCAAAAAACCAACTCCTGGATTCATTGATTTTTTGGAGGGTTTTTTGTGTCTCTATCTCTTTCAGTTCTGCTCTGATCTTAGTTATTTCGTGCCTTCTGCTAGCTTTTGAATGCGTTTGCTCTTGCTTCTCCAGTTCTTTTAATTGTGATGTTAGAGTGTCAATTTTAGATCTTTCCAGCTTACTCTTGTGGGCATTTAGTGCTATAAATTTCCCTCTACACACTGCTTTAAACGTGTCCCAGAGATTCTGGTATGTTGTATCTTTGTTCTCATTGGTTTCAAAGAACATCTTTATTTCTGCCTTCATTTCGTTATGTACCCAGTAGTCATTCAGGAGCAGGTTGTTCAGTTTCCATGTAGTTGAGCGGTTTTGATTGAGTTTCTTAGTCCTGAGTTCTAGTTTGATTGCACTGTGGTCTGAGAGACAGTTTGTTATAATTTCTGTTCTTTTACATTTGCTAAGGAGTGCTTTACTTCCAATTATGTGGTCAATTTTGGAATAACTGTGATGTGGTGCTGAGAAGAATGTATATTCTGTTGATTTGGGGTGGAGAGTTCTATAGATGTCTATTAGGTCCACTTGGTGCAGAGATGAGTTCAATTCCTGGATATCCTTGTTAGCGTTCTGTCTCGTTGATCTGTCTAATGTTGACAGTGGAGTGTTGAAGTCTCCCATTATTATTGTATGGGAGTCTAAGTGTCTTTTTAAGTCTCTAAGGACTTGCTTCATGAATTTGGGTGCTCCTGTATTGGGTGCATATATATTTAGGATAGTTAGCTCTTCTTGTTGAATTGATCCCTTTACCATTATGTAATGGCCTTCTTTGTCTCTTTTGATCTTTGATGGTTTAAAGTCTATTTTATCAGAGACTAGGACTGCAACCCCTGCTTTTTTTCGTTCTCCATTTGCTTGGTAGATCTTCCTCCTTCCCTTTATTTTGAGCCTATGTATGTCTCTGCATGTGAGATGGGTCTCCTGAATACAGCAATGTGATACCATCTCATACCAGTTAGAATGGCAATCATTAAAAAGTCAGGAAACAACGGGTGCTGGAGAGGATGTGGAGAAATAGGAACACTTTTACACTGTTGGTGGGATTGTAAACTAGTTCAACCATTATGGAAAACAGTATGGCAATTCCTCAAGGATCTAGAACTAGATGTACCATATGACCCAGCCATCCCACTACTGGCTATATACCCAAAGGATTATAAATCATGCTGCTATAAAGACACATGCACACGTATGTTTATTGCAGCACTATTCACAATAGCAAAGACTTGGAATCAACCCAAATGTCCATCAGTGACAGACTGGATTAAGAAAATGTGGCACATATACACCATGGAATATTATGCAGCCATAAAAAAGGATGAGTTTGCGTCCTTTGTAGGGACATGGATGCAGCTGGAAACCATCATTCTTAGCAAACTATCACAAGAAGAGAAAACCAAACACCGCATGTTCTCACTCATAGGTGGGAACTGAACAATGAGATCACTTGGACTCAGGAAGGGGAACATCACACACCGGGGCCTATCATGGGGAGGGGGAGGGGGGAGGGATTGCATTGGGGAGTTATACCTGATATAAATGATGAATGGATGGGTGCTGACGAATTGATGGGTGCAGCACACTAACATGGCACAAGTATACATATGTAACAAACCTGTACATTATGCACATGTACCCTAGAACTTAAAGTATAATAATAAAAAAAAAAAAAACTAATTCCTTACCCTATCACATTTACATGTGCACCTTATAGCCACAATTCTGCCTCAGGCACATTCTGGTGTCAGAGGCTACCATCTGGTAGGTGGTTGTGTGTAGTAAACGAGTTTTAACAGAACCGGTTGTGCTGGTTTCCTCCAGAGGGAAGAACCCTAACTGAAAAGACTCAGTACAGCATTGCACTTTGCAGGAGAGTCTACCCTACCTATCTGCTGTGTACTCAGTTACCACCAGCTGTTTTATGCACTCTTAGCTCCCCAGCTGAGACAATTAAAGGAACAGGATTTGGCATTCTATATAAATATGAGATATGACTCTGGAGCAGTTTTCACATTGGTAGAACATAGGGCAAAAAACAAGGCTTTGCTCCAGAATAGACTCTTTAACCTTATGGGCAATGATCAAGAAATGAAAAAGACAGATGCTGAGATGATAATGAGGGGAGATATGAAAGTCTGTTTATCAGCAAAATATTGTAAATTAAATTAAGTTTAGAGAAGTAGCAGTATCCTTCCCTGTAAAACAGGCTAGCAGAGAAAATGCTAAATGTTTGGATGAGGACAGTAATTTGGGTATTTTGCATTCTGTGCTGCTTTTTCTGTACACTGTATCTAGCTAAGCATGAGTCATTATAGCTACATATCACTTCTGCTTATGTAATATATTGGGTTGTTGAGTCTGAAATCCTGTAAAATCAATAGCATGGGGGAAAGACATTTTTAAAATGATAAATGGGGTAAAGATGTATTCTTCGGAGCTAGTGTTAGATTTTAAAATGTTACTTCCTAACTAAAGAAAACAAAGTGGTTGGTGATGTTTTAGTTGCAATCATGTTATACAACGAAGTTTCCACCTTCATAATTTTTTTTTTTTCTGCATAGAAAATCTGTAAACACCACCAAGATACTAAATATTGTGCTCATTCATGTTGGCCTATTGCTTTTTTTCTTATTTAGTTTTAAATTTCCAATAATCAATATGCTATTTTTATAGGAAAATATAAAATAGAAATTAGAATTTTCCCTTTTCCATGTCACATAAAAACAGTGATTGAAATTGTTTTAAGAAGGCTTATAGGTTTGTTTCTAGAGCATAAATTGCATTAATATGCAGATAGTTCCAAAAGCTGTATTTTCTACGGTGACTTCTAGTTCAAACACTAGTCTCCTATCAATAATTACTTACTTGATGGCTCAACAAGACAAACATCTCAAAACTGAAACAGCCAAAACAGAAATATTGATTCTGCCATCACTTAAATCTCCACATGTTTCTCAATTTTGTAAAAGGCAATGCTAGCATTTAAATGTTTAAAGAAACACTAGCAGCAACTGTCAAACCTAATGGAATTTTGTTGCCCTTAATACTTCACTTTTCTCAATCACACACTCCCAAATTTATTTAATCAGAAAATATATTTTTAGTATGTTCAAACACATATGGACTCTGCCCATGTACTTACGTATGTCCTATCATCCTAATAAAAGCCACCACCATCTTTCAAAGAGTTCACCATAATAAAGAAAAAAGAAAGGAAGTAAGAAAAGAAGGAAGAAACGAAGATGGGAAGGAGGATGAGAGAAATGAAAGTCAAAACTCCTTACCCTCTTTATGAAAGTCTTATTTGATCTGGTCCCAACCATAGCTCCCATCACACTTTATCTTACTTACTAGGATGATCCCAAATTGTAGCAGTAATTCTCAAACATGACAAACTCTTAGCAACTTAAGAGTCTGCAAAATAGGTATTCTGATTTCCTGGAATATATCTCTTCCTTTTTCTATGATTTCAAATTTCTCTTTAAATGTCATCTTTCTGCCTATCCAATCTAAAGAAATTTTAAAAATCACTATCTCAAAAGAAAATCACTATCACTTCACTTAATTCTCTACATAGCACTTAGTGCTATCTCACATATGACACACATACACATGCACATGTTTACATATATAATTTGTCTGTATCTCCTTATTAACATATAAGCTCGTTAAGAGCACCACATCAAGGGCTTTAATTGCATGAAGTACAAATGAATCCTGACCATGTAAAACAGTGACGGATAAATAATATTCATTCAGTAATTACTTGTTGAATAAGTAAATGAATAAGATTGAAGATTAATTATTCTAATATTTTAGAATTTTATATAATTGGAGTAACCAGACTAATTCCATTAAATTTCACTTTAAGTTTCAACTCAAGCCAACCATATCTGGAAGAGACTCTTTTTTCAAAAGAATATTGGAAAAATGTACTCATTTAACAGCATTTTATAAATTCTAATACTGATGAATTATTTGAAACATACTTTATTGCATTCACTGAAACTAAGGTAGCCAAATTACATTCTCATAAATACAATGTATCAAAATATTAAAATATTTGCTTGAATATTCATATTATTAGCTTCTTACAACCTAAGTTGGTTTCAAAATCACTTTTGCTTTAATATTTTCTTTTGGCTAACATTCATCAAGTGATCTTATACATTGTACAAGCCCATATTTTGCATTTATCAGAGTTCTATGTTTTCTCTTAAATAGATTTGCAGGGCTAGAAAGAACTAGAAATTAAATAACAATGTGAAGGTATTGTAGAATAAAATGAAAAGTGGCCAACCACAAACAGAATCGATCAATTTAAATTATGTCACCTAAATGCAAACCACTAGGAAATATTCTAGTGTATCACAAACAGAAATTAATCCAAATACGTTCTTCTAGAAGATACTTGGCAAACATTAGATGTGATTTTCCTATGACTACCTGTCCTCATAAACTAAGTGTAAGTTTGAATTCTCTGCTCTCTATATTGCTTAGCTTTTTCTATCAGGGCAATGCCAATGAAATATATTTAATGACATAAAGATGATGAACATTAATGAGTTATTTTATATAGTGCTCTCAATCTTTATTGATATAAAAATACATTAGTTCTAAAGCTTATCAGCAACTCAGGGCAATTATGTGGATCTTCCTACGGTTTTAAATGAAGTATTTCTGGCAGTTAGCACAGAGAAAATGATTTTTTAAGACACAGTGACAGCACTAAAGGCCAAATCCCTTAATGCTATGAGAAAGCAACAGTGTGCATGTAGTAATTTTTAAATGGTATTAATACTGTTAATCATTTTGACCTATCTTCATTGACCTTTACAGTTATACTATCTAAAGTTGTTATCCAATTGTTGAGTTAAATTTTGTTGCTGCGAGTTGCTCGAAAAGTAAGCTAGATGGTGCTAGAGAACACCATTCTGTTTACTATGTGATAATATTTATAACCTAATTCTTGTTGATAAGAATGATTGAAAATGTTGGGACCCATTACATTGATCTGAAATTTAGTACCAAACTATGAATTTAACATAAAGGATTTATAAACATATCAAACTCAATACTGATACAAGATTAAGGGGAATTACATATTCATAAGCTTATACTAAAGTATAAGATATCACAATCCCAAAATTATAGAAAGTCTATAATAATTTTTATGGCAAATAATTAACATCATTTTAATAAATCTACAGAATGTGCATATTTTTATCCTTTTGGGGTAACTTTTTTTTTTCTTGCAGATGTTAAAAATTGGATGATATGATTTAAATTGATAAACTACAACTGAGCTATGCCAAATATCTATTTAGATCCTATCTAGAGCTCATCTTAATATTGCTGTTAACATAACTTACACTCATTTCTTAATGAAAACTGATGTTCAAATTAAAAATAACATTTTTTTAAACAAAAAGAGTCCCTTTTGGTTTAAATCAGATTTGTGTCAAGAAACTTATCAATTCAAAGTTTATATTCAGAGTTCTGCCTATCAAACTTTCTCCCTTACATATTTTATATATCATTTATAATGTCATTAAGTTTTCTTTCATTATCTAATAAGAAAAATTTCCAAAGTATAGTGCAAATAAAATTTAGAAAGTTTTTTACAGGTTGATGTATTAGTTTCCCAGGGCTGCCATACAAAATGCCACAGGCTAGATGCCTTAAGTGACAGAAATTAATTTTTCCACTTCTCCAAAGGCTAGAAATCCAAGATCAAAGTATTGCCAGGATTGGTTTCTAGGGAGGCCACACTTTTTGGCTTGTAGGCATCTTCTCGTTGTGTCCCTCCACGGCCTTTTTTTCCTGATGACACAGAGAGCTCTCTGGAGTCTCATCCATGTCTTATAAAGACACCCATCCTGTGGGATTAGGATCCCACCCACGTGGCCTCATTTAACCTCCTTAAAGGCTCTATCTCCATATACAGTTATATTAACTGTTAGAAGTTCAATATATGAATTGTCACAATTCAGTCGAGAATGTATGCTTCTGAGTCATCCTTGAGTCCTGATGTTAGGACTGATGTTTAATCTCTCCTGTGCCACACGGAGCTCTTACTTACTCAGGCTCAACTGGTCTCTACCAGTCAACATGGATTTCCAGCAAAATTTCTTCTCTGGAGGGTCATGAACTATACACAGCTTCCTTTCTTGTGCTCTTATACTACTTTCTGATCTTAATGACAGGCCTATTAGGACCTATCCATTTTGTTAGCATGTTGCTGTCCTTGCAGAAGTGAGAAAATCTGTCTCTGTGACAGTGCTCTTAATTCTTTCTTTCCAATGATAATTTCTCATCTACTTCTAATCCAAGGCATGGGATACCCTGTAGTTCAGATGCCATGAGTAATGTGGGCACACAGGACTTTCCAAACTACGTCTTGAGAAACATGAAGAAAGCTACATTGCACAAGAAGTTTCCCAGGCCTAGTGAATGATTCAACTGCCCTTTAATCTGAATTATGATCCTACAGTGAAGACAACCAACATAATTTTTACTGACCGTTTGCCTCTATTCTCACTCCTTGCTTCTTTCCTTTTCCTACATAAACTTAAGGGCATTATATTTCCTCTTCAAAGGTTGGCTGTTTCTTTAGTCATTATCTCTTTCTTGCCTGTGCTACTGTTTATTTGAAACCATATTCCCTTTTCCCAGACACTGAGACTCCTCTGCTCATCTTTGTTGGAAAATATAACTGGTAAAAAATAAGGATTGTCAAGAAGGGAAGTACAGTATGGCGTAGATGGTGGATTCAAAACATATTATGTTGAGTAATCCTAAAATATAGCATAGCAGACAATTACTATTAAATGTTTGCTCTATTTTTTCATAAATTTAAATTTTAGCCCTATTCAATTTTAATTGAATACATTATGCTAAATTTTCTCATAATACTCTTATCTTACTATTTTTATGTTTTATTGTAATATCTGGTCTTACCAGACTTCTCACTACCTAGATTAACATTTTTAGAGGATAAAAACTAAGTACATCCTGCATACTTTTTCTTGTATTGTTAAATTTTTCTTTTGAAATAATTACAGGTTCATAGGAAGTTTTAAAAACGTACAGGGGGGTGTCTTCTACCCTTCACCCAGTGTCCCTCAGTGGTACCACATTGCATAATTATGTATAATGCCGAAACAAGGGAATTAATATTTGTTCTATAGAGCTTATTTACATTTCGTCAGTTTTTACATATATTACTCTGCATATGTAGTGCAATGCAATTTTATACATGTATAGATGTATGCATTCACCATCACAATTGAAAATAAAGGACTATTCCATTACCTCAGCGATCTCTTATGCTGTATCTTTATGGCCAAGCTCACCCTTCTCTTAAGAGATGTCCCAATCTCTTAACTCCTGGCAACTACTAATTTGTTATTCATGTCTACAATTGCAGTATTAGAAGAACGTATATAAATCTAATTACATAATATGTAATTGTTTGTAATTTTCTTTTTTCAATAAATATAACTCTGCAGAGATTCATTCACGTGATGAAATGTGTCAATAGTGTGTTCCTTTTTACTGGTGAGTAGTATTCCTTGGTATGTATGTGGAGTTTGTTTAACCTTTAGCCATTTAAGGACATCTAGGTTGTTTCAAAGTTTTGGCTATTATTAATAAAGCTTCTATGAAAGTTGTTGTACAAGTTTTTGTGGGAACACATGGTTTTATTTCTCCTAGATAAGTGATAAAAGGTGCAACTGCCAGGTCACAATCCGAATGCATAGAGTTTTAAAAAACTGCCAAACTGCTTTTCGGAGTGGTTGAATCGTTTTCCATTTTCACAAGCAACAAATGAATAATCAACTTTCTCCTCACCATTACCATCATCTGCATTTGTTGTACATTTTTAAATTTAGACATTCTGATAGGTATCTCATAGTTTTATTTTCACTTCTTAATGGTGTTGAACATATGGTCACTGATCATTATTTTTCATAACAGACACTGCTACAATGTTTCACATATTGTTTTTGTTGCAAATATAATACATCTATTAAATGAGTGATACATCTTCCACCCCATATAAAAAGATATGTTATTTTATACTCACCGGATCAACCTTGGATGGTGTTATATAATCCTCTGAAGATGGCCTTGGATCAGGAAAAAAACTGCATGCAAATTCCTTTAAAGAATGCTATAAAAGTAACAGTTGATCATCAGCATCAGGAGTCAAAAGTCTATGTGCTGGTTTTCAAGTTAGTGAGAAGTTACAATGTAGTGTTTGTAAACATACAGGTTAATGGTGTATGCCACATTCTCAACTAGTCTATCAACTGGGTTTGGGAGAGGGTCACTGATACAGAGAATTAAGGAAGGAAGATTTTTCTCTAAGAATAACATTTTTTACTATAGATAATGTGAGCCCTATTTTTTTGTGACTTTTTGGTAAAGGAAAGTAGAAATTAAACCTTTGGTTACTTAGGAATATTCTTACTTAAACTTTGCATAGAACATTTTAGCAACAGATACATAACAGTAATGTGTAGTACTTGAAAAAGGAAGAGACAAAGAATAAATGAGAGGATTATTAATTTTATTTAGTTATATTGAAATTTTAACCTAATGAAGGAACATATATGTACTATGTAATATGGTTCTTAAACCACAGGGAAATACTGTACTTTTGGCTGATCTTATGCTTTTTTGAGTTTTTGAAATTCAATACTAGGAATTTTTCAGAAATAGGAGTTTATAGCTACTTTCTACAGTCTCCTTCTCAATTCTCTACATGAAGGGACAGATGAATAAACTGACAGCATTTCTTATTGTGTTTGATAGGTAACCAAAGTTGTTTGCAGGGGCCAAAATGTGAATGAATCACACACATACAAATATACAAGTGAATTGTAAAGTGCAATAAATTGAGAGCAGATGGATCAGTTCTGGTGGTAAGATCATAAAAATATCATCTTCTTAGAGTTGAGGCTGTTGTTTTTTCATTCAAAGCATGCATCACAGACCATCCCAGAAGTTTAAAACCAAATATCCAGATTAGTCTGGGTGAAATGTTAATCATGTAAAGCAAAACTGAAGGATTTAAGATTCACACTGCAGTATGCACCATATGCATGTTAAATATTGGAAGTTGAAATTCCATCTAACTAATTGACAAATATATTGAATAAATTTTACATTAAGGGATATATAATTATAGTGATATCCTCAAATGCTGATTTACTTAATGAAAAGCTGTTTAGTAAAATGAACTCTGATAGTGGAGTGAATCTTACTAGAGATCAACTCTATATCATACTTTTTCTTTTATATCTTTCACTTATCCACACATCTTTATTTTAAAAATAATGTCATAATCCATATGCATCAATCTTTCTAAAAAATAAGAAGTTGTGTAATTCTATAGTAAACTACAGTGTTCATATAAATATTTTACATAATATAAGCTCTTCTAAGATGCTGAATACTGTAACAGGAAACATAACCATGTTCTGAAGTGCCATCCAACAGACCAACTACACTTGAGCAATGAAAACTCAATTAGGTAATTGCAATGATAAATCAGGAAACTATAGACTATATTATTTACTGGCTATTTTAGTTTAGAATCAAGTAGTGGAAAGCAGAACTGATCGAGCTCCCTACATGCTTTTAGGCTGAGACTAGTTAATGTGGTTCATGTAACAGAAAAATTAATTGAGAATTCTCCTTTCACCTTTAAGGTATTTCCTTAAAAGATAATGGAAGAAAATTGGGTAGCATTATAAATCAGAGCTTTTCTAATTGCGTTTAAATCCACTGCATTCAATGAATATCTTCTACTTCTTGTAGAGGATGGAAAGTTATTCCATAAATTGTCTCACAGATTGAAAAATGTGAAACAACAGTGTTTTGATTTAATGTTGTTCCCTCTCCATAAACCTGAAATTCACTTTATCTCTTTGGGGGAATATATATTATGTTCACATGAAAAAATTAAACGTCTAATTGACCACTCAATTATAGAAGCACACAGTGTAATCATTCTTAAAACAAACACTTTGGTTTGCGCACTTCCCTTCCTGAAATGTTTATCTTAATTGTTATTGTTTTAGAAATTCCTTTTGAACTTGCATGGGAGGCAGGATTCTAAGGTGGCTACAAACTTTCTACTCCATAGTATACATGCCTTGGTTAGATTGAGAGGTGAAGCCAGCTGGGCTTCTGGGTCGGGTGGGGACTTCCATAACTTTAGGTCTAGCTAAAGGATTGTAAATGCACCAATCAGCGCTCCACGTCTAGCTAAAGGATTGTAAACACACCAACCAGCACCCTGTAAAAACGCACCAATCAGCACTCAGTTAAATGGAGCAATCAGCGCTCTGTCAAATAGACCAATCAGCAGGATGCGGGCAGGGCCAAATAAGGGAATAAAAGCTGGCCACCCCAGCCAGCAGCAGCAACACTCTGGTCCTTTTCTGTGGTGTGGAAGCTTTGTTGTTTCGCTGATTACAGTGAATCTTGCTGCTGCTCACTCTTTAGGTCTGTACCACCCTTAAGAGCTGTAACACTCACCACGAAGGTCTACAGCTTCATTCTTGAAGTCAGTGCGGCCACCAATCCACTGAAAGGAATAAACTCCAGACACACCTGAATGTCTGAAGGCATAAACTCCGGACACACCATCTTTAAGAGCTGTAACACTCACCGCAAAGGTCTGCAGCTTCATTCTTGGTCAGTGAGACCAAGAACTCACTGGAAGGAGTAAATTCCAGGCACAAGACTACATTACGTGATGAAAGTAAATAGATTTTGCAGATACATTTAAGATCTCTTATTCATTGACTTTGAGATAACCAACAGGGAAGTTATCCTGGAAGGTTTTCAAAAGCACGTAAGCAGGTAGTAAGCAAGTGAACCCAGTAAAAGAGGGACAAAGATAAGAGAAAGAAAGCAGTAGACACTTCTCTTGGTCTTTGGGAAAAGACCAAGCTTGGAAATAAATAGCAAACTATTATGTTGTGAAGAGGAGCGTGTGCCAAGGAATAACAGGTAGTTTCCAGAAGCTGAGGACCTCAGTCCTACAACTTCACGAATTTTCAATAGCCAGTGAAGTTGGCAGAAAACCCTGGGCCTCAGATTATATTACCACCCTGGCTGATACCTTGACTGACCCATTGTGAAGACCATGAGCAGAGGATTCAGTCAATCCAAATCCAAGATTCCATCCCACCAATAAAATTTGTGTTATTTTATTAATTAGCAAAGATATTGATATGGTTATGCTATGTCCCTACCTAAATCACATCTTGAATTGTAACTCCCACAGTTTCAACCTGTGGTGGGAGGAACCTGGTGGGAGGTAGTTGAATCATGGGGGAGGATCTTTCTCATGCTGTTTCCGTGATACTGAACAAGTCTCATGAGGTCTGATGCTTTTAAAAATGGGAATTTCACTGCACAAGACCTCTTCTGTTTTCTGCCGCCTTGTGAGGCATGACTTTAACTTTCTGCCATGATTGTAAGGCCTCCCCAGTCATGTGGAACTGTAAGTTCATTAAACCTCTTTCTTTTGTAAATTGCCCAGGCTTGGGTATGTCTTTATCAGCAGTGTAAAAACGGGTTAATACAGATGATGTGTTAGTCTGTCCTCAGACTGCTATAAAGACGTTACCTGAGACTGAAAGAGGTTCGGTTGACTCACAGTTCTGCATGGCTGGGGAGGCCTCAGGAAAATTACAATCACAGTGGAAGGCGAAGGAGAAGCAGGCACCTTATCCCAAAGTGGCAGAAGAGAGAGTTAGTGAAGAGGGAATTGCCATAGACTTTAAAACAAAACAAAAACAAAAACCGGAGTCTCACTCTGCACTCTGTCATCCAGGCTGGAGTGCAGAGGTGCGATCTTGGATCACTGCAAGTTCACCTCCTGGGTTCATACCATTCTCCTGCCTCAGTCTCCCGAGTAGTTGGGACTACAGCAACCCGTCTCCACACCCAGCTACTTTTTTCGTAGAGACGGGGCTTCTCCGTGTTAGTCATGGTGGTCTCGATCTCCTGAACTCGTGATCCATCCACTTTGGCTTCCCAAAGTGCTGGGATTACAGTCGTGAGTCACCGTGCCCAGCCTGCCACAGACTTTTAAACCATCAGATCGCATGAAAACGCCTTTATTATGAGAACAGCATGGGAGAATCTGCCCATATGATCCAATCACCTCCCACCAGATCCCTCCCTGGACACCTGGGCATTACAATTCAAGATGAGATTTGGGTGGGAAGCAGAGCCAAACTATGTCAGATAACTAATATGACTCTTCCATTAAAAGCAGGATGAAATTAATAAATCAAATCTTTCTATCTCAGGGATTTTAATAGGACATTCCAGAACTAGGCCACTGTTGATAAAAATACAAACATTCTGGTGCATTTTTAAAACTCTGAATAAAATAGAAAGAGATTTACAAGATTTGTTTTCTTGGAAATTAAACTGCATTAACTTTAATACTCTTGTATTAAATAAGGGTCAGAAATCTGGAACATAAGTTAAAATGAGTTTTCAGTTTGGTGGTCTTATAGACAGATTTACTCTAAATTTCTTCTAGAATATGTTCATATTCTTAAATATAAACCAAAAATTTATCCATTGAGTATATACACAAAGCATGGAATCCAGAAGCAAATGCTACTTTCAGAAGCAGAAAAAGGGAAAACATTCAGCCACTCATGAATGTGTAACTCACCTTTAACTAGATACTTATATATTTGACTGAATAATGGTAATAAGGAATTTCCAAACTCAGTGGAAATAAACTAAAAATGTAAAAACAGTGAACTGCAGCTGGTGAAGTGGTGCTTTATTAATCAGTTAAAGTGTTATTTTTGTTCCACATGCCACTTCTTACCCTTTCCACTTATCTCAAAAATTAACATATTCACCCTCATTAGAGAAATGGTTTTGCCAGATAATATTTGATTTTATGTAACTGAAATAGCATAAATACATTATTATTTTTTTTATTTTAAAACAGAACAGGCCAGGCGCGGTGGCTTACGCCTGTAATCCCGGCACTTTGAGAGGCGAGGCGGGTAGATCATGAGATCAGGAGACTGAGGCCATCCTGGCCAACATGGAGAAATCCCGTCTCCACTAAAAATACAAAAAGTTAGCTGGGTGTGGTGGCATGTGCCTGTAATCCCAGCTACTTCAGAGGCTGAGGCACGAGAATCACTTGAACCCAGGAGGCGGAGGTTGCAGTGAGCCGAGATCGCACCACTACACTCCAGTCTGGCAACAGAGCGAGGCTCCATCACAAAAAAACAAAACAAACAAACAAAAAAACTTTATATTGTTGGCGGTTACTATGTATTCTCAGATAAGGGCCAGAAGAGAAAATTAAAGGAAAAGTAAAAATTTTACTTAAACTGTGTATATGCATTTCATAATCTGAAAGCATAAGAAAGTCACTAGAAGGCAAAAATTGAGATAAATTTCCTTTTCAAAACATTACTGTGTATGTTTAAGGTATACAACATGGTGATATGGGATGCATACACATAGATAGTAGAAATGTTGCTACAGTGAAACAAATGAACATTTATTATCTCACAGTTACCAATTTATTTTTGTTTTTGTAGCAAGAGAAGCTAAAATCAAATTTAGTATGAATTCCATGTATGGTACAATTCTATAACCTTTATGTCTCCTGATGGACATTAGATCTCTAGACTTATTCATCCCACATACCTGCTACTTTGTATCCTTTGAGCCACGTATCTCCATTCCCTCCCTCTACTCTATCCCTGGTAACTTTTGTTCATATTCACCCTCATTAGAGGTGAATTTTATGTATTCAGTTACATAAAATCAAATATTATCTGGCAAAACCATTTCTCTAATGAGGGTGAATATGTTAACAAAACAAAACTTTTGTTCTCTCTGTCTCTTTGTATATTTGAGCTTTAAAATTATATTCAACATATAAGTGTGATCGTGCAATAGTTTTCTTTCTGCATCTAGCATATTTTACTTAGCATATTGTTCTCAAGATTGGTCTAGGTGGTGGCAAGTGGCAAAACTGTGTTCCCTTTTAGGGCTGATTAAATTCTGCTGTACATATGTACCACTGTTTCTTTATCCATTCACCTGTCATTGAACATTTAGGTTGTTTCTGTATCTTGGCTACTGTAAATAATGTTGCAAAGAACAAGGGAGTACAGGTATCTTGATGAAGTGGTGATTTCATTTTCTTTTGGTGCATGTTCAGAGGAGGAATGGCTGGGTCACATGGTAGTTCTATTTTTAATTTCTGCAGAAATCACCATACTGTTTTTCATAATGACGGTAAGTACATTCCCAACAACAGAGTATGAGTTCCCTTTTCTCCACACCCTTGGCAACATTTGTTATCTTTTGATTTTTAATAGCCACCTAGTTGGTGTGAGGTAGTATCTCATAGTAGTTTTATTTTGCATTTTTCTGATGATTAATGACGTTAAGCACCTTTTCACATAACTGTTGGCACTTCTTATTCTTCCTTGGAGAAATGTCTATTCAGGTCTTCTGCTCATTTTTTAATTGGGTTATTTATTTTTTCACTTATGAGATGCATGACTTCCTCATAAATTTTGGATATTAACCCCTTTCTTAGATGTGTGGTTTGCAAATATATTTTCCCATCCATAGGCTGCTGTCTCATTTCTCCATGTTGTATGGAAGATTTCAGTTTGGATTAGTTGTATTTATTTTTTCCTTTTTGGCCTGAGCTTTTTGCCAAAGCTTTTCCCTTGTGAGTTATTCTAGAATATTTCAGTTTCTGTTCTTATATTTGGGGTCTTTTATCCATTTTGAGTTGCTTTCGTGTATGCTAAAATGGTCAAATTTCATTCCTTTAGATGTAGAAATTTCATTTTCTCAGCACCATTTATTGAAGAGGCTATCATTTCTCCATTGTGTTTTCTTGAGGCCCTTGTCAAAAATCAGTTGACCATATATGTTTGGATTCACTTCTGAGCTCTCTATTTTATTCCAATGGTGTGTCAGTTTTTTATGCCAGTATATTATTTTGATTAATATAGCTTTATAATACAATTTTAAATAAGATAAATGTGATGTCTCCAATTTTGTTTATATTTCTCAGAATTGTTTTGGCTACTGAGGATCTTATATGATTCCATAGATGTTTTAAGATTTTTTTTTTTCTATTTCTGTGAAGAATGTGATTAGAACCTTGATAGGCAATGCATTGAGTCTGTATAGATTGCCTTTGCAGTATGGACAATTTAGCAATATTATTTTTTCTGAACTATGTTCATAAAATATCTTTACTTTTTGTGTCTTCATCAATTTCTTTTTACCAATGTTTATAATTTTCAGTGTGCAAATATTTTGCCTCCTTAAATTTTTTATTCTTGGGTATTTATTATTTTGATGCTATAAGAAATGGGATATTAAAATTTATTTTTCAATATACTCATTTTCAATTAGCACATTAAAATGCTACTAATTTTGTGTGTTGATTTTGTGTCCTGAAACTTTGTTGAATTAATTTCTCACTTCTAATGGTTATCTGTGAAATATTTGGGGTTTTAAAATATAAGATCATGTTATCTGCAAATAAAAATTATCACACTTTTTCCTTTCTAATTTGGAGGGTTTCTTATTACTTCTTCTTTTCTGATTGCTTTTGCTAGTACTTAGAGTCTATAGATAGACAGGATGAGAGTGGGTAGCCTTGTCTTCGATCAAAATTTAGTGGAAACGTTTTCAATTTACCCCCACTGATTATAACATTAGCTGTGGGTTTTTTTATAAATGGTTTTATTATGTTGAGGAACTTTCTTTTTTATACCTAAAATGTTGAGAGTTTTTATTAATAAATGGTGTTTACCTTTCTAAAATTTTCAACATCAATTGAAATGATCATGTGTTTTTTAATCTTTCATTTTGCTAATGTGGTACATCACATTTATTGATTTATATATTTTAAGCTAGGTTTAAAATATTTTTAATCCATATTTTATGCCAGAGACAAAT
The DNA here is from genome assembly GCF_002776525.5 of Piliocolobus tephrosceles. NCBI lineage: Eukaryota > Metazoa > Chordata > Mammalia > Primates > Cercopithecidae > Piliocolobus > Piliocolobus tephrosceles. The sequence continues at coordinate 50,559,131 of NC_045455.1, read as the reverse complement.
CCCACTTGGTCATGATGTGTTATTGGAACATGTTTGCTCCTCTTTTTTATTGGAGATGTTTGTATTTATGCTCATCAAAGGAATTGGGGTGTAGTTTCTTGTGATGTTTTTGCCTGGTTTTGGTATCAAGGTGATGTTCGCCTCATAAAATATGTTTGGAAGTATTTCTGACACATCTGTTTTTTGGAAGAGTATAAGTAGTACAGGTATTAATTCTTTGAATTTTGGTAGAATTACACTGTAAAGTCATCTGGAGCTGAACTTTTCATTTTGGGGGAATTTTTTGATTAATTCTTCAATTTATTTCTTTGTATTTGTCTGTTCACTCTTTCTATTTTTCCCTGATTTACTCTTAGTAGGTTGTATTCTGTTGGAATTTATCCATTTCCTCTAGGTTATCCAATTTGTTGGCATGTAATTATTCATAATATTCCCTTAATATTATCTCATTTCTGAGGTGTCTGTTTTAATTTCTTCATGTTTATTTTTCATTTATTGGAGACTTTTTTTTTTTTTACTTAAGACTACTTAAAAGGTTGCCAATTTTGTTTACTTAAAAAAATCCATTTTATGTATTATTTCTGTAGCTGCCTGAGGTTCCTAGAGGCAGAGTACTGCAGCAGCTCTGGCAATAGGGCTTATAACTGCTCTGGTGTACTGGAGGCCTGTGATCCTGGCGGGGCTGGAATATTTTCTTGGCTGTTGTACTAGGTTCATGACTGTGCTGGAAATTTGAGAGTCTGGGTCTTCAGAGGTGGGTACCTCTTCAACTTTTCTCTAAGGTTAGGATTTGCCAGCAACTCGTTTCGGGGGTGGAAGAGATCTGTGTTAGCTTGGCTCTAGTGGGTAATAGCACTGCTTGAGGATGGAGTGCTACTGGGTAAGCTTGGTGCAGTGGGTTTAACCTCAGGGATGGAGGGATGAAATGACGACTCAATCCTCAAGCAGGACACACTCTAGTAGTGATTTTGGTTCTAAGATGATGCAGCACAATAGTAGCATGGGTCACAAAAACTCAAGAGTGCAGTGTGGCTGCTTCTCTGAAGGTAACTCAGCTTGTAGACTCCAGGCAGCTCCCTCAGTTGGGCCCAAAGCATGTGAGAACTGTAGGATTCTTCAGTAGCAAAGAATTCAGATATCCATGATTGTGATATGGGCTTGTGTGGTCCTTTTGTTCACATTTTCTTCACAGAAATATGTACCTTCTGGTTCTGAGCTGATTCCCACTGGGGAGACAAAGTGGGAGAAGCAAGGTGATCCTTCTCCTTCTCTATACAGTCATCTTGCTTTCTGTTCTCTATAGGATTTCTGCTGTATCTTTGTTGTTCTCTGGCACTATTGTTTTTCTTAGTCAAAATGTAGTTATTTGTTGTTTTGGGTTGTCTTGCAGAGGGAAGAGCACTAGGAGCTTCCAACTGGCCACCTTGCTGGCATCCCATGTTGAGTTCCACCTTTGAAGAAAAAGGATCATACTACGTGAGATCCTAATTTAGTGGACTTTGCCTAGAATGCCACTGGGAACATAGCACAAACAGAAGGGGGCAGCCTTATTGGGTTGAGTCAGAGTTGAGCACAATGGCATCAGAATGGAAGTGGGAAGAGGAATGCATCATAAATAGTTCTCCTCCTCACTTAGAACACATAAAGTGATCCCTCTTTTGATAGATTTCTCACTAGTGGTCCAAAAACAATTTTGTCAAGATAAAGTCATCTGCAGCTTTATGCTTCTTATCCCACTCTTGTTACAACTGAATTGTCCTCCTTGAATCTTTTCTGAACATATTCTCCCATCATACAACATGTTTGTATGATGAACCTTTCACCTAGGTAGTGCTTCCTTATTTTTCAACTTTCAGCATATCTTTCATTTCCTTGGAAAACCTTTCTCTGACAACCTGACAAGGAGAAGTCTACCTCTTTTATAATAGTAAGTGACTCTCATTAATACACATCAGAATTTTTAATTTAACTTTGAGTGATAGTTTTTGATGAATGTCTATGTCTTTTGCTATCCTATAAATTCTTAAGATGGACTTGCATATAAGTGCTAAATTACTATCTCATAGATATTTCTCTGCCATTTTGGTATTGCTCTACGTGCATGCTAATTTTATAATTATAAGAAAAATAAAGAACACATATTTTAAGACTCACTGTAAAAAATTAGAATATGTAGAATATTTCTGGACCATAATAAGAAAGCCTGTGAAGTAGGTGGTTATGAATTTAGAAAAGAACCCATTTGATCTGTTACAAAGTTTTATCCATTAGATCTCATTTTCCTTGGTGATAGCATGGGGAAAAGCAGACAAGCGAGACCATTAGAAATAGAGTTCCTCCATCAGGTACACCAAAAAAATTTAATGTAGTATGCTATAAGTAATGTAGTATGGCTATAAAGTTAATGATAGCCAAAGGCCTAATTAATCACCTTGCAAGGCCAATACTACCTGCTATTTAATGGTACATGGTAACAAGGCCTAGGGGATTTTCCAGATCTCCATGGGAACTAGAGCTGGGGACTTTCCAATGACCCCCCAGAATGGGACTTTATTGACCCCATAGCAACCAGGACTGGGGATTGTTGGGTCTTTATAACAGGACCTAAAAATGGTCTTTCCCCTACAGAAAAGGCTACTTTAGCACAGACATAACTTTCATAAACCTTAAAACAAAATTTAGCTTTACGAGAATAGCTTAAGCTTACCTTATGAAATAAATAGCTGGTAACTGACCTAGGCTAAATATAGGTATAAGAAATGAAGAATAGTCTTGCAAACTCTGAGAATGGTCTCCATATGGTGATCCTCCTGGTCAGTCAGTCATCCGGCCCATGTTACCGACTTGCTCCTGCTATCTGTCTTGTAACAGCACTTCCAAAATAAACTGCTTGAACATCAGGCAGTGTCTATGACTCATCTTTAGTGCAAATCAGACAGAAGGGGAGAAACTATTCCTGGAGAAGCTGGTCAACTAGGACCACTTGAGACTCCCAAACATGACAGTTAGAAAGAGCTGGAGTTTATCTTGTCTTTTTCTCAAAGTTTTATTAAAACAATCGTAATATTACATCAATTTTCTATACTCTTCTGCTCATATAAAATCATAATCACAACCAATGGATTTACTTTTACAAATTACTACTCTATAAAGAAACATACAAATACAACTTTTGCTGTTTTTCTTATAGATATGATATAAAATGGATTTGTTTTTGTCACACATATGTATTACATAGTGTCACACATATGTATTACATAGATTTGCCAAAAATATTACTTTGAAGAGACACTATTAACTATCCAATCCAAATTTTATTTAGTTCTACAAGGCTGGTATTGAAGAAAATAAGAATAGTTTACATAAGCAAATTTAAGTATAGTTAATCATAAATACTGACTATCCATTAAACAAGACCTTTTCAGTCATTACATTTCCTGTTAATTTAAACAGAGCCAGCTTCTAAGCTTTCCAAGAAACCTCCACAGATGCTAGTGTGTACTCTGCAAACTAGTAAACTTCCAGACAATGGAATTCTTAAGTATTTGAGGTTTCTAATTCAAGAGGATCCAACTTTATTCATTAGTTCCACAATCAACAGAGAATCCCTGGGTTCATGTCATAGTTAATGAAAACCTACAATTTCCAGAAAAGAAAATACATTTACTTAGTCACATCACTACAGAGCATGACCTGTGGGAAATCTCAAATTGACATGATCCTAAATCACATTGGTACGAGCTTTATGAAAACAGTCTGCTGTTTTAGACCTTAAATATTTATAATGGAAGTGTGTATTTTAAACATAAGTATTCTTTAACTCTCCTTACAATGTTATAATTTGAAGTTCAGGTATATTCTTAGTTTTTTTCTTCTTATTATTAACCAGGAGCTATAAATTACACATTTCAGGAATTCTTCACCAATATCTTTAAACCAAAAGAAAAACACATTCTGTTTAGTTTATTGCATGGCTTCCACCTACTTAAAAAGACAAAATTCAAAATATTTTCATTTATTAAAAAAATATTTAACCTTATCACCATACCTAACAGATGCTGGTGATGAGAACATATGGTTTATTCATATACCTAAATTTAAACCTTAAAACCCTGCTGTTTGTCTCAATTTATTTTTGTGAAGAATCATTTTCTAGCTTTTATATTTCAACCTTACATTGTTATGCTCAGTTGTCTGCTTAGAGAAAAGGATCTTTTCAATGTCTTCATCAGCCGTATGTTGAACAATCATAAAGAAAAATGATAGATTTGAAGTTAATAGAAAATAATTAGAAATTATCCTTCATAATGCTGGCTGCTTACTTAACTTCAATGCCATTATATTACATTAATGTAATAAAAATCAATCACTCTATATTATAGCTTTGTTGTACCAGATGATAGGAACTTGAGAAAAATCAATTTAGCTTTTGTACCAATTGAGATGACACACACAGCTTGTGACAACTAAAGAAGTGAAGAAAGTACTTCAGTAGCCAATAATGACAGGGCCTGTGTTCATTAAAATCCAACACAATTCTAAGCCACCTGTGTTATAGTCCTGATCTTTTGTTAGTTGAAAAGAAAAACCCCTTGTTGTTTTTTAAAACATCTGGTTTAGCATACTACAAATGCATTTTCAAAACAGTTTAATAATCATACTTAGGCATATTATTTTAATTTGCATTTAAAACAATCAAAGATGTTATTTTTATTGGTAATTACAGTGCCTAGGGAAAACTAAAATAATAACATTCTGATAATGGCTTGATTTTCAATTTAGTTTACTGAGTGATATTTAAATGGAATCACAGAGTAAGAAGTGATTTAAAGAATTTATTTTGTCTATAATTTTCAATTTAGATAGGACGACAGTTAAATACGCTATCCACACACTATGATTTTGAATTATAGATAATTAATCATGTTGTAACAAGCTTTTATATGTAACATTATCTTTAATATGGAAGCAGTCTAATTTTTTAATATATGACATTTACAAATAATATATATATATTTTTTTTTATACTTTAAGTTCTAGGGTACATGTGCATAACGTGCAGGTTTCTTACATATGTATACATGTGCCATGTTGGTGTGCTGCACCCATCAACTCGTCAGCACCCATCAATTCATCATTTATATCAGGTATAACTCCCCAATGCAATCCATCCCCCCTCCCCCCTCCCCATGATAGGCCCCAGTGTGTGATGTTCCCCTTCCCGAGTCCAAGTGAGCTCATTGTTCAGTTCCCACCTATAAGTGAGAACATGCGGTGTTTGGTTTTCTCTTCTTGTGATAGTTTGCTAAGAATGATGGTTTCCAGCTGCATCCATGTCCCTACAAAGGACGCAAACTCATCCTTTTTTATGGCTGCATAGTATTCCATGGTGTATATGTGCCACATTTTCTTAATCCAGTCTGTCACTGATGGACATTTGGGTTGATTCCAAGTCTTTGCTATTGTGAATAGTGCCGCAATAAACATACGTGTGCATGTGTCTTTGTAGTAGAATAATTTATAATCCTTTGGGTATATACCCAGTAGTGGGATGGCTGGGTCATATGGTACATCTAGTTCTAGATCCTTGAGGAATTGCCATACTGTTTTCCATAATGGTTGAACTAGTTTACAATCCCACCAACAGTGTAAAAGTGTTCCTATTTCTCCACATCCTCTCCAACACCTGTTGTTTCCTGATCTTTTAATGATTGCCATTCTAACTGGTGTGAGATGGTATCTCATTGTAGTTTTGATTTGCATTTCTCTGATGGCCAGTGATGATGAACATTTTTTCATGTGTCTGTGGCTGTATGAATGTCTTCTTTTGAGAAATGTCTCTTCATATCCTTTCCCCACTTTTGGATGGGGTTGTTTGTTTTTTTCTTGTATATTTGTTTGAGTTCTTTGTAGATTCTGGAAATTAGCCCTTTGTCAGATGAGTAGATTGCAAAAATTTTCTCCCATTCTGTAGGTTGCCTGTTCACTCTGATGGTAGTTTCTTTTGCCGTGCAGAAGCTCTTTAGTTTAATTAGATCCCATTTGTCAATTTTGGCTTTTGCTGCCGTTGCTTTTGGTGTTTTAGACATGAAGTCCTTGCCCATGCCTATGTCCTGAATGGTACTACCTAGATTTTCTTCTAGGGTTTTTATGGTATTAGGTCTAACATTTAAGTCTCTAATCCATCTTGAATTAATCTTCGTATAAGGAGTAAGGAAAGGATCCAGTTTCAGCTTTCTACTTATGGCTAGCCAATTTTCCCAGCACCATTTATTAAATAGGGAATCCTTTCCCCATTTCTTGTTT
>NC_045455.1:50525280-50547825 GCF_002776525.5 Piliocolobus tephrosceles | reverse complement strand
TCATTGATTTTTTGGAGGGTTTTTTGTGTCTCTATCTCCTTCAGTTCTGCTCTGACCTTAGTTATTTCTTGCCTTCTGCTAGCTTTTGAATGTGTTTGCTCTTGCCTCTCTAGTTCTTTTAATTGTGATGTTAGAGTGTCAATTTTAGATCTTTCCTGCTTTCTCTTGTGGGCACTTAGTGCTATAAATTTCCCTCTACACACTGCTTTAAATGTGTCCCAGAGATTCTGGTATGTTGTATCTTTGTTCTCATTGGATTCAAAGAACATCTTTATTTCTGCTTTCATTTCGTTATGTACCCAGTAGTCATTCAGGAGCAGGTTGTTCAGTTTCCATGTAGTTGAGCGGTTTTGATTGAATTTCTTAGTCCTGAGTTCTAGTTTGATTGCACTGTGGTCAGAGAGACAGTTTGTTATAATTTCTGTTCTTTTACATTTGCTGAGGAGTGCTTTACTTCCAATTATGTGGTCAATTTTGGAATAAGTGTGATGTGGTGCTGAGAAGAATGTATATTCTGTTGACTTGGGGTGGAGAGTTCTATAGATGTCTATTAGGTCCGCTTGGTGCAGAGATGAGTTCAATTCCTGGATATCCTTGTTAACTTTCTGTCTCGTTGATCTGTCTAATGTTGACAGTGGAGTGTTGAAGTCTCCCATTATTATTGTATGGGAGTCTAAGTCTCTTTGTAAGTCTCTAAGGACTTGCTTTATGAATCTGGGTGCTCCTGTATTAGGTGCATATATATTTAGGATAGTTAGCTCTTCCTGTTGGATTGATCCCTTTACCATTATGTAATGGCCTTCTTTGTCTCTTTTGATCTTTGATGGTTTAAAGTCTGTTTTATCAGAGACTAGGATTGCAACCCCTGCTTTTTTATGTTCTCCATTTGCTTGGTAGATCTTCCTCCATCCCTTTATTTTGAGCCTATGTATGTCTCTGCATGTGAGATGGGTCTCCTGAAGACAGCAGACTGATGGGTCTTGACTCTTTATCCAGTTTGCCAGTCTGTGTCTTTTAATTGGAGCATTTAGTCCATTTACATTTAAGGTTAATATTGTTATGTGTGATCTTGATCCTGCCATTATGATATTAACTGGTTATTTTGCTCATTAGTTGATGCAGTTTCTTCCTAGGCTCGATGGTCTTTACATTTTGGCATGTTTTTGCAGTGGCTGGTACCGGTTGTTCCTTTCCATGTTTAGGGCTTCCTTCAGGGTCTCTTGTAAGGCAGGCCTGGTGGTGACAAAATCTCTAAGCATTTGCTTATCTGTAAAGAATTTTATTTCTCCTTCACTTATGAAATTTAGTTTGGCTGGATATGAAATTCTGGGTTTAAAATTCTTTTCTTTCAGAACGTTGAATATTGGCCCCCACTCTCTTCTGGCTTGTAGAGTTTCTGCCGAGAGATCTGCTGTCAGTCTGATGGGCTTCCCTTTGTGGGTAACCCGACCTTTCTCTCTGGCTGCCCTTAAGATTTTTTCCTTCATTTCAACTTTGGTGAATCTGGCAATTATGTGTCTTGGAGTTGCTCTTCTGGAGGAGTATGTTTGTGGCGTTCTCTGTATTTCCTGAATTTGAATGTTGGCCTGCCCTGGTAGGTTGGGGAAGTTCTACTGGATGATATCCTGTAGAGTGTTTTCCAATTTGGTGCCATTTTCCCCCTCACTTTCAGGCACCCCAATCAGACGTAGATTTGGTCTTTTGACATAATCCCATACTTCTTGCAGGCTTTGTTCATTTCTTTTTCTTCTTTTTTCTTTTGGTTTCTCTTCTCGCTTCATTTCATTCATTTGATCCTCAATCGCTGATACTCTTTCTTCCAGTTGATCGAGTCGGTTACTGAAGCTTGTGCATTTGTCACGTATTTCTCGTGTCATGGTTTTCATCTCTGTCATTTCGTTTATGACCTTCTCTGCATTAATTAGTCTAGCTGTCAATTCTTCCACTTTTTTTTCAAGATTTTTAGTTTCTTTGCGCTGGGTACGTAATTCCTCCTTTAGCTCTGAGAGGTTTGATGGACTGAAGCCTTCTTCTCTCATCTCATCAAAATCATTCTCTGACCAGCTTTGATCCGTTGCTGGCGATGGGCTGTGCTCCTTTGCAGGAGGAGATGCGCTCTTATTTTTTGAATTTCCAGCTTTTCTGCCCTGCTTTTTCCCCATCTTTGTGGTTTTATCTGTCACTGGTCTTTGATGATGGTGACGTACTGATGGGGTTTTGATTTAGGTGTCCTTCCTGTTTGATAGGTTTCCTTCTGACTGTCAGGACCCTCAGCTATAGGTCTGTTGGAGATTGCTTGAGGTCCACTCCAGACCCTGTTTGCCTGGGTATCAGCAGCAGAGGTTGCAGAAGACAGAATATTGCTGAACAGCGAGTGCACCTGTCTGATTCTTGCTTTGGAAGCTTCCTCTCAGGGGTGTACTCCACCCTGTGAGGTGTGGGGTGTCAGACTGCCCCTAGTGGGGGATGTCTCCCAGTTAGGCTACTCAGGGGTCAGTGACCCACTTGAGCAGGCAGACTGCCCCTTCTCAGATCTCAACCTCCGTGTTGGGAGATCCACTGCTCTCTTCAAAGCTGTCAGACAGAGTCGTTCGCGTTTCACAGGCTTCTACTCCTTTAGCTGAGCCCTGTCCCCAGAGGCGCAGTCTACAGAGACAGGCAGGTTTCCTTGAGCTGCTGTGAGCTCCACCCAGTTCGAGCTTCCCAGCGGCTTTATTTACCTACTTAAGCCTCAGCGATGGCGGGCGCCCCTCCCCCAGCCTCGCTGCTGCCTTGCGGTTAGATTGCCGCAGACTGCTGTGTTAGCAAGGAGAGAGGCTCCGTGGGCGTGGGACCCTCCCGGCCAGGTGTGGGATATAATCTCCGGTGTGCCAGTGTTACAGCGCAGTATTGGGGTGGGAGTTACCCGATTTTCCAGGTGTTGTGTGTCTCAGTTCCCCTGGCTAGGAAAAGGGACTCCCTTCCCCCTCGCGCTTCCCAGGTGAGGCGATGCCTCGCCCTGCTTCAGCTCTCGCTGGTCGGGATGCAGCAGCTGACCAGCACCGATTGTCCGGCACTCCCGAGTGAGATGACCCCAGTACCTCAGTTGAAAATGCAGAAATCACCGGTCTTCTGCGTCGCTCGCGCTGGGAGATGGAGACTGAAGCTGTTCCTATTCGGCCATCTTGCTCCGCCCCCCACAAATAATATTTTGTATTTACAGATGGTATTGTTGGTAAAGTATATTCTCAATTTGTTGATATTGTATATTTGGAATATGTAAATAAATATTTGTGGTAGATTATGTAGGTACTTTCTCTGAGACATCATGACATAGAGGTTCTAAATAAAAAACAAGAAAAATAAAATAACACTTAAAATTATAAAATATTTTACATTAGTGCTGACAAATAATTCTGACAAATAATTCATTATTGTCATATTTGTTCAATTTATAATTTTTATATTCTTTATTCATGCCATAAACCACTGCTGCTCTCCCAGCAGCAGAAAGATATATTTTCTATCAATTAAAAAATATGTTTTAATCTTTTTATCTTCCTTATTGAAAGGTCTTCTATATGCTTACTCAAAACTTTTTGTGATAACCCCTTATTAAATTCTATGCCTTTGAGTCTACTGTAAACATTATTTCAAGTTAGAAATAATGCTTGATTGAATACATCATAAGCTTTCTATTGATCTTTAACTCTGCCAGCCCTTAAGTGAATATAAGTTTCTAGATGCAAAAGGCAAAGATCCTACAGGTAACCAAACACATCATATTCCATTGTACAGTGTGCCATCCCCACAAATTGTCCTTCTTTACACAACACACTCATAAAACAACAAATCAGACATGGAAGTAAGTATTTACTTAATACATAATATAGCCAAATGCAAGGTAAACCTTACAGATAAAAAGTATCTACAGCTAGGCACAGTGGCTCATGCCTGTAATTCCAACACTTTGGGAGGCAGAGGATGGAGGATTACTTGAACCTAGGAGTTCAAGACCAGCCTGGGCAATAAAATAAGACTTCGCCTTTACAATAAAAATTAAAATAAAAATAGCCAGTAGTGGTGGCATGCACCTGTAGTCCCAGGTAATGGGGAAGCTAATGTGGGAGGATTGCTTGAGTCTGGGAGGCCAAAACTATAGTGAGCTATGATGGCACCACTACACTCCAGCCCGGGTGACAGAGTGAGATACTTTCTCAAAAACAAAAAGTATTTAAAATCATTACTGATAAAAGAAAAATACAATGAAATAAAAATGTTTATATGAAAGCGGACATAAACATATAATTTTTACATAAAAGGGCATGCAAACATATATAAACATACATATATTAGAGGGCTGTATTACAGAGACGTATGCACTGAACTATGGAGAGATGAAATAAAGTCAGTCATATTTTTATTCACTCTTGCTGTATTTTTAATAGATTATTTTTCTAGAGCAGTTGAGGTTCACAACAAAATTAGTAGTTTCAGAGATTACCTATATATCTCCCACCTCCACACATGCATAGCTTCCCTCATTATCAGCATCCTTCAACAGTGTGGTTCATTTGTTATCATTGATAAACTTATGATGACACATTATTGTCACACAGATGTGATAGTTTGCATTACAGTTAATTCTGGAGGGTTACCATTCTATTGGCTTAGACAAATGTATAATGACATGTATCCATCATTATAGTATCACACAGAGTAGTTTCACATCTCTAAAATTCCTCTCTGTTCTGTCTGTTGATCCATCTCCCAAAAATGTAGCAACATTGATCTTATAACTGTGTTCTTAGTTTTGCGTTTTACACAGTGTTAACTGTGCACATACAGCATGTAGCCTTGTCAGATTGGTTTCTATTTCACTTAAAAACGTGAATTTAATGTTCTTCCATGTCTTTTCAAGGCTTCATAGTTCATTTGATTTTAGCACTAAATAATATTCCATTATCTTGTTGTACCACACTTTATCCATTTACTTTCTGAAAGACATCTTGGTGTTTCAAGTTTTGGCAACCATGAATAAAGTTACTATGAACAGTGTGCTTCTAATCTATAGATGTCGATTTCTTTTCAGGTATATTTACTGCATTTGAGTAAATATCAAGGAGCACAACTGATGGACCATATGGCAAGAGAATGTTTACTCATATAAAAAACTGCCAAACTGTCTTCCAAAGTGGCTGTACCATTTTGCATTTCTACCAGCTATCACTGAGAGTTTCTGTTGCTCAACACCCTGACCAGTATTAAACGTTGTCACTGTTGTGAATTTTGGTCATTCTAACAGGTGTGTAGGGGTATCTTGTTGTTTTAATTAACATTTCTCTGATGATATATGATTTGGAGCATCTTTTCATTTGCTTACTTGCCATCTTTGGTGAGGTGTTCAGGTCTTTTATGTGGTTTTAAATTGAGTTGTTTCTTTTCTTACTATTGTATTTAAGAATTCTGTGTATATTTTGGAAAAAGTTCTATTTTCCTTTTTTTATTATTATTATACTTTAAGTTCTAGGGTACATGTGCATAACGTACAGGTTTGTTACATATGTATACCTGTGCCATGTTGGTGTACTGCACCCATCAACTCGTCAGCACCCATCCATTCATCATTTATATCAGGTATAACTCCCAGATGCAATCCCTCCCCCCTCCCCCCTCCCCATGATAGGCCCCAGTGTGTGATGTTCCCCTTCCCGAGTCCAAGTGATGTCATTGTTCAGTTCCCACCTATGAGTGAGAACATGTGGTGTTTGGTTTTCTGTTCTTGTGATAGTTTGCTAAGAATGATGGTTTCCAGCTGCATCCATGTCCCTACAAAGGATGCAAACTCATCCTTTTTTATGGCTGCATAATATTCCATGGTGTATATGTGCCACATTTTCTTAATCCAGTCTGTTACAGATGGATATTTGGGTTGATTCCAAGACTTTGCTATTGTGAATAGTGCCACAATAAACATACGTGTGCATGTGTCTTTATAGCAGCATGGTTTATAATCCTTTGGGTATATAGCCAGTAGTGGGATGGCTGGGTCATATGGTACATCTAGATCTAGATCCTTGAGGAATTGCCATACTGTTTTCCATAATGGTTGAACTCGTTTACAATCCCACCAACAGTGTAAAGGTGTTCCTATTTCTCCACATCCTCTCCAGCACCTGTTGTTTCCTGACTTTTTAATGATTGCCATTCTAACTGGTGTGAGATGGTATCTCATTGTGGTTTTGATTTGCATTTCTCTGATGGCGAGTGATGATGAGCATTTTTTCATGTGTCTGTTGGCTGTATGAATGTCTTCTTTTGAGAAATGTCTGTTCATATCCTTTGCCCACTTTTTGATGGGGTTGTTTGTTTTTTCTTGTAAATTTGTTTGAGTTCTTTGTAGATTCTGGATATTAGCCCTTTGTCAGATGAGTAGATTGCAAAAATTTTCTCCCATTCTGTAGGTTGCCTGTTCACTCTGATGGTAGTTTCTTTTGCTGTTCAGAAGCTCTTTAGTTTAATCATATCCCAATTGTCAATTTTGGCTTTCGCTGCTGTTGCTTTTGGTGTTTTAGACATGAAGTCCTAAAAGTTCTATTTTCAAAAGCATCATTTGCAAATATTTCCTGCCAGTCTGCAGATTTTCTTATTCTCTTGATACTATCTTTCATAGAGCTGAAGGTTTTCATTTTAATGAAGTTCATCTAATCAATAATTTATTTCATTGATTCTGCCTTTGGTGTTGTATTAAAAAAAAATATCACCACTGTCAAGGCCATCTAGGATTTTTCCTACGTTATTTTCTAAGGGTTTTAGAGTTTTATATTTCACATTTAAATCTGTAATCTATTTTGAGTTAATTTTTTTGTGAAGGTTATAAGTTGGCATCTAGATTTCTTTTCAGGTATATGGATGACCAGTTTTTCTAGCACCAGTTTTTGAAAACATTATATTTGCTGCATCGTATTGCCTTTGCTCCTTTGTTAAAGATCGGTTGTCTCTATATATGTGGATGTATTTCTGGACTCTCTATTCTGTTCCATTGATCTATTTGTCTATCATTTTGTTAATATCACACTATGTTGATTACTGTAGCTGTATAATAAATCTTGAAGTTAGATAATATCAGTCTCTTATGTTGTGTTGTTTATTCTAGTCTTTTTCCTTTTCATAGAAGCTTTAGCATCAGTCTGTCAGTATTCACAAAATAACCTGATGGAATTTTGGTAGAGATTGCTTCCACTCTATAGATCAAATGGTAAAAACTAACATCTTGACAATATTAAGTCTTCCTATCCATGAACATGAAATACTTCTCCATTTAGTTATTTTAAATATTTTATTAGAATTTGTAATTTTTCTTATATAGATTTTGTACAAATTGTGTTGGATTTATACCTAAGTATTTCACTTTGGTGATGCTAATACAAATGATATTGTCTTTTTAATTTCAAATTTGACTTGTTTATTGCTGGTACATAAGAAAATGACTGAATTTTGAATGTTAACCTTGTATAGTTCCATCTTGATATAATTGATTAGTTCCTCAAGTGTTTTTTTTTTTTTGATAGTTTGTATTTTCTACATAAACATTCATGTCATCTGCAAACAAAGACAAATTTATATTTTGTTCCCATATTCTTTCATTGTCTCATTGAATTAGCTAGGACTTCTAGTACTATGCTGAATAAGAGTAATGAAAGAGAACATCCTTGCCTTGTTTCTCATCTTACTGGGAAAGCTGCCAGTTTCTCAGCATTATGTATGATGTTAGCCATAGGATTTTTGTTAATATTTTTCACCAAGTTAGGCAAATTCTTCTGTTTCTAGTTTAGAGTCTTTATCATAAATGTGCGTTGGATTTTGTCACTTTTTTTTTGGTATCTTTTGATCTGATGATCTAATTTTTCTGATTTTGCTTGTTGATGCAATGTGTGAGACATATCTGAAAGCAAATCACAAATCTGAGAAATGTCAAAACTATTATGTTCAAGAAAATAAGTGGGAATATACTCAGTAAATATTAAATTATATATGTGGCATTAAAGTTGCACTTCTACATGCATATCATTGAATAATCTGCCAATAACTTCTATTTATTATACATTGAAAAAGAATGTCATATTAATTCAGAAATAATTTATATTTTACTTTGACTTTTCCAACACAATCTTTGATATTGGGTATCATCTAGTCAAAACTGCACTACTGTATTATGTGTAAAAATATTTTTGTGTAAAAGATTATTATAGAATTACAAATGTTTGTAAATACTTGAGATTCATTTGCTTACACATGAGTCACACAAATAAATCAGTTACTGAAAACACGAGTTTATTACACTAGTATGTGTAATACTAGTTGAAAGTATATCATATCCCCTTTTATTTCACTGAGCAGTGGTTTGTAGTTCTCCTTGAAGAAGTCCTTCACATCCCTTGTAAGTTGGATTCCTAAGTATTTTATTCTCTTTGAAGCAATTGTGAATGGGAGTTCATTCATGATTTGGCTCTCTGTTTGTCTGTTATTGATGTATAAGAATGTTTGTGATTTCTGCACATTGATTTTGTGTCCTGAGATTTGTTGAAGTTGCTTATCAGCTTAAGGAGATTTTGGGTTGAGACGATGGGGCTTCCCAAATATACAATCACATCATCTGCAAACAGGGAAAATTTGACTTCTTCTTTTCCTAATTGAATACTCTTCAAAGGGAATTCTTCCAGTTTTTGCCCATTCAGAATGATATTGGCTATGGGTTTGTCAACATACTATGCTCATGGATAGGAAGAATCACTATTGTGAAAATGGTCATACTGCCCAAGGTAATTTACAGATTCAATGCCATCCCCCTTAAGCTACCAATGAGTTTCTTCACAGAATTGGAAAAAACTGCTTTAAAGTTCATATGGAACCAAAAAAGAGCTTGCATTGCCAAGACAATCCTAAATCAAAAGAACAAAGCTGGAGGCATCATGCTACCTGACTTCAAACTATACTACAAGGCTACAGTAACCAAAACAGCATGGTACTGGTACACAGCACATATATATATGTAACAAACCTGCACGTTGTGCACATGTACCCTAGAACTTAAATTATAATTAATAAAAAAAAACTATACTCCACATCAATAAACAAAAGAGAAATGCAAAGCAAAACCACAATGAGATACCATCTCATATCACTCAAATGGCTACTACTAAAAAGTTAAAAAATAACACATGTTGGCAAACTTGTGGAGAAAAGGGAGCACTTATACACTGTTGGTGGGAATGTAAATTAATTCAACCACTGTGGAAAGCAGTAGGGCAATTCCTCAAAGAGCTAAAAGCAGAATTATCATTTGACCCAGCAATTCTATTACTGTACATATACCAAGAAGAATATAAATCATCCTACCATAAGTACACATGCATGAAAATGTTCATTGCAGCACTATTCACAATAGCAAAGTCATGGAATACACCTAAATTCCCATCAATGGCAGATTGGATGAAGAAAATGTGGTATATATATACCATGGAATACTATTCAGCCATAAAAAAGAACAAGATTATGTCTTTTGCAGGAACATGATAGGAGCTGGAGGCTTTTATCCCTAGCAAATTAAACAGGAACAGAAAACCAAATACTGCATGTTCTCACTTATAAGTTGGACCTAATGATGAGAACTTATGAACACAACGGAGGGTGGGAGAAAGGAGAGGATCAGATCACTATTGGGTAATGGGCTTAATACCTGGGTGATGAAAAAATCTGTACCTCAAATCCACAGGACACAAGGACACAAGTTAATCTATGTAACAAGCCTTCACATGTACCCCAGAATCTAAAATAAATGTTAAAAAAGTAAAAAAGAAAAAAAAAGGAATGTTCTTGTATCATCAATAGTTACATTAATGAATTTGATTTTTGACAAGTTAAATGTATAAAAGTAAAATGGGTAAATATTTGGAATATCTACTGAGTGAGCCATATATCTACCTTAATGTTGATAAAACTAAAATGTAAAAAATGTAAAATTAGAGTTTGAAATTGTAGGAAATGTTTCTACTGAAAGATGGAGTTACATATTTAAGATTTATTGCTTTCTAGCAATATTAATTTTTTCTTGAATTAGCCTAAGCTTATATTTTCTTGGATACACCTAAGTTAATGTTAGTAACATACTATTTAACACACTTAATATCATCTAGGGATGTGAGGTAATATGACATCCACACGTACTTGTAGTGTGGAAATTTAATTTGTGGCCAAAGAAAAAATGGTTATTTAAGAAATTAATTTTAAATACGTTAGTTGCATTTACTATGATGACAAATATTAAAGAGGCATTCAATTATATTAATACACAGACAAAATTAATTTATTACCATTTTATTAAGAGAATTTTAAAAATTCCTTTTATTATTGTGAAAGCAATATAAATTAGTAAAATTTTATTTAATTTGTAATATATCTTTTTTATTGGATATGACATACTTTCTTTTGGTTATTATTATATTTTAGGGTACATGTGCACAAGGTGCAGGTTTGTTACATATGTATACATGTGCCATGTTGGTGTACTGCACCCATTAACTCGTTATTTACATCAGGTATATCTACTAATGCTATCCCTTCCCCCTGTCCACTCCCTACAATAGGACCTGGTGGGTGATGTTCCCCTTCCTGTGACCAAGTGATCTTATTGTTCAGTTCTCACTTATGAGGGAGAACATGCGGTATTTGGTTTTCAGTTCTTGCAATAGTTTGCTGAAAATGATGGTTTCCAGCTGCACCCATGTCCCTACAAAGGACACAAACTCATCCTCTTTTATGGCTGCATAGTATTCCATGGTGTATATGTGCCACATTTTGTTAATTCAGTCTGTCACTGATGGACATTTGGGTTGATTCCAAGTCTTTGCTATTGTGAATAGTGCCGCAATAAACAAACCTGTGCATGTGTCTTTATAGCAGCATGGCTTATAATCCTTTGGGTATATCCCTGGTAATGGGATGGCTGGGTCAAATGGTATTTCTAGTTCTAGATCCTTGAGGAATCACCACACTGTTTTCCACAATGGTTGAACTAGTTTACAGTCCCATCAACAATGTAAAAGTGTTCCTATTTCTCCACATCCTCTCCAGCACCTGTTGTTTACTGATTTTTTAATGATTGCCATTCTAATTGGTGTGAGATGGTATCTCATTGTGGTTTTGATTTGCATTTCTCTGATGGCCAGTGATGATGAGCATTTTTTCATGTGTCTGTTGTTTGTATGAATGTCTTCTCTTGAAAAGTGTCTAATCATATCCTTTGCCCACTTTTTGATGGGGTTGTTTGATTTTCCTTGTAAATTTGACTGAGTTCTTTATAGGTTCTGGATATTAGCCCTTTGTCAGATGAGTAGATTGCAAAAATTTTCTTCCATTCTGTAGGTTGCCTGTTCACTCTGATGGTAGTTTCTTTTGCTGTGCAGAAGCTCTTTAGTTTAATTAGATCCCATTTTGTCAATTTTGGCTTTTATTGCCGTTGCTTTTGGTGTTTCAGACATGAAGTCCTTGCCCATGCCTATGTCCTGAATGGTATTACCTAGGTTTTCTTCTAGGGTTTTTATGGTTTTACGTCTAACATTTAAGTCTCTAATCCATTTTGAATTAATTTTCATATAAGGAGTAGTGAAAGGATCCAGTTTCAGCTTTCTACTTATGGCGAACCAATTTTCCCAGCACCATTTATTAAATAGGGAAACCTTTCCCCATTTCTTGTTTTTCTCAGGTTTGTCAAAGGTCAGATGGCTGTAGATGTGTGGTATTATTTCTGAGGACTCTGTTCTGTTCCATTGGTCTATATCTCTGTTTTGGTACCAGTACCATGCTGTTTTGGTTACTGTAGCCTTATAGTATAGTTTGAAGTCAGGTAGCGTGATGCCTCCAGCTTTGTTCTTTTGGCTTAGGATGGTCTTGGCAATGTGGTGTCTTTTTTAGTTCCATATGAACTTTAAAGCAGTTTTTTCCAATTCTGTGAAGAAACTCATTGGTAGCTTAAGGGGGATGGCATTGAATATATAAATTACCTTGGGCAGTATGGCCATTTTCACAATATTGATTCTTCCTATCCATGAGCATGGTGTGTTCTTCCATTTGTTTGTGTCCTCTTTTATTTCACTAAGCAGTGGTTTGTAGTTCTCCTTGAAGAGGTCCTTTGCATCTCTTGTAAGTTGGATTCCTAGGTATTTTATTCTCTTTGAAGCAACTGTGAATGGGAGTTCATTCATGATTTGGCTCTCTGTCTGTTACTGGTGTGTAAGAATGCTTGTGATTTTTGCACATTAATTTTGTATCCTGAGACTTTGCTGAAGTTGCTTATCAGCTTAAGGAGATTTTGGGCTGAGACGATGGGGTTTTCTAAATATACAATCATGTCATCTGCAAACAGGGACAATTTGACTTCTTCTTTTCCTAACTGAATACCCTATTTCTTTCTCTTGCCTTATTGTCATAGCCAGAACTTCCAATACTATGTTGAATAGGAGTGGTGAGAGAGGGCATCCCTGTCTTGTGCCAGTTTTCAAAGGGAATGCTTCCAGTTTTGCCCATTCAGTATGATATTGTCTGTGTGATTGTCATAAATAGCTCTTATTATTTTGAGATATGCTCCATCAATACCAAATTTATTGAGAGTTTTTAATATGAAGGGCTGTTGAATTTTGTCAAAGGTCTTTTCTGCATCTATTGAGATAATCATGTGGTTTTTGTCTTTGGTTCTGTTTATATGCTGGATTACATTTATTGATTTGTGTATGTTGAACCAGCCTTGCATCCCAGGGATGAAGCCCACTTGATCATTCTGGATAAGCTTTTTGATGTGCTGCTGGATTTGGTTTGCCAGTATTTTATTGAGGATTTTTGCATCGATGTTCATAAGGGATATTGGTCTAAAATTCTCTTTTTTGGTTGTATCTCTGCAGGCTTTGGTATCAGGATGATGTTGGCCTCGTAAAATGAGTTAGGGAGGATTCTCTCTTTTTCTATTGATTGGAATCATTTCAGAAGGAATGGTACCAACTCCTCCTTGTATCTCTGGTAGAATTCAGCTGTGAATCCATCTGGTCCTGGACTTTTTTTGGTTGATAGGCCTCAATTTCAGAGCCTGCTATTGGTCTATTCAGGGATTCAACTTCTTCCTGGTTTAGTCTTGGGAGAGTGTATGTGTCCAGGAAATTATCCATTTCTTCTAGGTTTTCTAGTTTATTTGTGTAGAGGTGTTTATAGTATTCTCTGATGGTAGTTTGTATTTCTTTGGGGTTGGTGGTGATATCCCCTTTATCACTTTTTATTGCATCTATTTGATTCTTCTCCCTTTTCTTCTTTATTAGTCTTGCTAGTGGTCTATCAATTTTGTTGATCTTTTCAAAAAATCACCTCCTGGATTCATTGATTTTTTGGAGGGTTTTTTTGTGTCTCTATCTCCTTCAGTTCTGCTCTGATCTTACTTATTTCTTACCTTCTGTTAGCTTTTGAATGTGTTTGCCCTTGCTTCTCTAGTTCTTTTAATTGTATGTTAGGGTGTTAATTTTAGATCTTTCCAGCTTTCTCTTGTCGGCATTTAGTACTATAAATTTCCCTCTACACACTGCTTTAAATGTGTCCCAGAGATTCTGGTATGTTGTATCTTTGTTCTCACTGGGTTCAAAGAACATCTTTATTTCTGCCTTCATTTCGTTATGTATCCAGTAGTCATTCAGGAGCAGGTTGTTCAGTTTCCATGTAATTGAGCAGTTTTGATTGAGTTTCCTAGTCCTTAGTTCTAGTTTAATTACACTGTCGTCTGAGAGACAGTTTGTCATAATTTCTGTTCTTTTACATTTGCTGAGGAGTGCTTTACTTCCAACTATGTGGTCAATTTTGGAATAAGTGTGATGTGGTGCTGAGAAGAATGTATATTCTGTTGATTTGGGGTGGAGAGTTCTATAGATGTCTATTAGGTCTGCTTGGTGCAATTCCTGGATATCCTTGTTAACTTTCTGTGTCATTGATCTGTCTAATGTTGACAGTGCAGTGCTAAAGTCTCCCATTATTATTGTATGGGAGTCTAAGTCTCTTTTTAAGTCTCTATGTACTTGCTTTATGAATCTGGGTGCTCCTGTATTGGGTGCATATATATTAAGGATAGTTAGCTCTTCCTGATAAATTGACCCCTTTACCAGTATGTAATGGCCTACTGTGTCTCTTTTGATCTTTGATGGTTTAAAGTCTGTTTTATCAGAGACTAGGATTGCAATCCCTGCTTTGTTTTGTTTTCCATTTGCTTGGTATGTCTTCCTCCATCCCTTTATTTTGAGCCTAAGTGTGTCTCTGCATGTGAGATGGGTCTCCTGAGTACAGCAAACTGATGGGTCCTGACTCTTTATCCAATTTGCCCGTCTGTGTCTTTTAATTGGATCATTTAGTCCATTTACATTTAAGGTTAATATTGTTATGTGTGAACCTCATCCTGTCATTATGATATTAGCTGGTTATTTTGATCGCTAGTTGATGCAGTTTCTTCCTTGCATTGATGGACTTTACATTTTGACATGTTTTTGCAATGGCTGGTACCAGTTGTTCCTTTCCATGTTTAGTGCTTCCTTCAGGATCTCTTGGTACCTGGTGATGACAAAATCTCTACGCATTTGCTTGTCTGTAAAGGATTTTATTTCTCCTTCACTTATGAAACTTAGTTTTGCTGGATATGAAATTCTGGGTTTAAAATTCTTTTATTTAAGAATGTTGAATATTGGCCCCCACTCTCTTCTGGCTTGGAGAGTTTCTGCTGAGAGAGCTACTGTTAGTCTGATGGGCTTCCCTTTGTTTGTAACCCGACATTTCTCTCTGGCTGCCCTTAACATTTTCTTCTTCATTTCAACTTTGGTGAATCTGACAATTATGTGTCTTGGAGTTGCTCCTCTCAAGGAGTATCTTCATGGCATTCTCTGTATTTCCTGAATTTGAACGTTGGCTTGCCTTACTAGGTTGGGGAAATTCTCCTGGATGATATCCTTCAGAGTGTCTTCCAACTTGGTTCCATTTTCCCTGTCACTTTCAGGCACACCAATCAGACGTAGATTGGGTCTTTTCACTTAATCCCATACTTCTTGGAGGCTTTATTCATTTCTTTTTACTCTTTTTTCTCCACACTTTTCTTCTTGTTTCATTTCATTCATTTGATCTTCAGTCGCTGATACTCTTTCTTCCAGTCAATTGAGTTGGTTACTGAAGTTTTTGCATTTGTCACATATTTCTCTTGTTATGGTTTTCATCTCTATCAGTTCTTTTAAGGTCTTCTCTGCATTGATTATTCTAGTTATCCATTCATCCATTCTTTTTTCATGGTTTTTGGTTTCTTTGTGCTGGATATGTAGTCCCTCCATTAGCTCTGAGATGTTTGATTGACTGAAGCCTTCTTCTCTCATCAAAGTCATTCTCCATCCAGCTTTGTTCTGTTGCTGGCAATGAGCTGCATTCCTTTGGAAGGGGAGATGTGCTCTGATTCTTTGAATTTCCAGCTTTTCTGCCCTGCTTTTTCCCCATCTTTGTGGTTTTATCTGCCTCTGGCCATTGATGATGGTGACCTACTGATGGGGTTTTGGTGTGGGTGTCCTTTCTGTTTGTTAGTTTTCCTTCTAACATTCAGGACCGTCTGCTGTAGGTCTGTTGGAGTTTGCTTGAGGTTCACTCCAGACCCTGTTTGCCTGGGTATCAGCAACAGAGCCTGCAGAAGATAGATAGAATATTGCTGAACAGCGAGTGTTGCTGTTTGATTTTCACTCTAGAAGCTTCATCTCAGGGGTGTATCCCGCTGTGTAATGGTGTCAGTCTGCACCTATTGGGTGATGTGTCTTCCAGTTAGGTTACTCAGCAATCAGGGACCCACTTGAGCAGGCAATCTCTCTGTTCTCAGATCTCAACCTCCATGCTGGGCAATCCACTGCTCTCTTCAAAGCTATCAGACAGGGGCATTTACCTCTGCCGAGGTTTCTGCTGCTTTTTGTTTAGCTATGCCCTTTCCCCAGAGGAGGCATCTATAGAGGCAGGCTGGCCTCCTTGAGGTGTGGTGGGCTCCACCCAATTCTAGCCTGCTGGTGGCTTTATTTACCCACTTAAGCCTCAGCAATGGCAAGTGCCCCTCCCCCAGCCGCGTTGCCGCCGTGCAGTTAGATCTCAGACTGCTGTGCTAGCAATGAGGGAGGCTCCGTGGGAGTGGGACTCTCTGGGCCAGGTGTGGGATATAATATCTTGGTGTGCCGTTTGCTAAGACCCTTGGTAAAGCCCAATATTAGGGTGGGAGTTACCTAATTTTCCAGGTGTTATCTCAGTTTCCCTTGGCTAGGAAAAGGGATTCCCTTCCCCTTTGCATTTCCCAGGTGAGGCGATGCCTCGCCCTGCTTCAGCTCTCCCTGGTCAGGCTGCACCAGCTGACCAGTACTGATTGTCCAGCACTCCCCAGTGAGATGAACCTGGTACCTCAGTTGAAAATGCAGAAATCACCTGTCTTCTGTGTCACTCACGCTGGGAGCTGGAGGCTGGAGCTGTTCCTATTTGGCCATCTTGGGCTTGCCCCCGTAAGAACATTCTTAAATCAAGAAGCTTGAAAGTTCATATTTTATGATTGCAACAGCACTGTGGATGTTTTCTATAAAGTGAGGGATTCCCCTTGTTCACTTTTCAAGAAAATATTCATCAAATATCCAGGACTGAATAATCATAATTTTTCTGTCAGGTTGTTTTTACAGATAAAAATGGCGGGCAGTGGAAAGATAATGTGTTTGAGTTTGCAACTCAAGTAACATCATAACTAATTTTTGTGGAGATACTTATTATAATTTGGCATGTAGCAAACGTGCATTTCACCACAGAATACAGTCATGAACCTCCTAACATTTCAGTCAATGAGGTGGTCCCATAAGGTTGTGATTATTTTTAATGTGCTTTTTCTATATTTGAATTGTTTAGCTACACAAATACTTACCATTGCGTTACATTTGTCTACAGTATTCCATACAGTGACATGGCGTACAGGTTTTTAGCCTAGATGAAATAGGCTATATCATACAGTGGAGATATGTAGTAGGCTATGTCATCCAGGTTTGTATAAGTGCACTCTATGATGTTCACACAAGGATGAAGTCACATAGTGACACATTTCTCAGAACATATTTTTGTCATAATGTGATACATGACTAACTGTATTTTAAAATCAAATGTTCCTCAAAATTTGATTTTCACGTCAATTTTTAAGTGTGTTCAAGTTAAAGTTAAATTTGTTTCTGTTTCAAAAGATCATTTCAGAGTTAAACCGATGTGTGTATACAACATATATATTTTTGTGCCACTAATAACGTACCCACTAGTTTTACATGTCCAATAAACTATTAGTTCAATGGAAAAGGTGAATATTTATTAGTATCACTATTTAATTATTTCTAAAATTGACTTTATAAGCCATTTAGCAGGGTCTCAGGGTCTGTGAAGCTGAAGTTTTAAGTACCACAATAAAAGCAGAGCTATGAATTTAACTTTACAGAAATTATTATCCCTTTTGGACAAAAATAATTTATATTTGCTTTTTACATATTAACATAAATTTTATGGAAGAATGACTTGTTCTAGCTGCTGTGAATGATGTTTGAAGATTTTCTCAGTCATCTGCTCCTTCAGGAATTGCCTACTGTGAACAAGTCAACACGACCCAAGCCTACATTACAGCCTTTCTCGAATTTTCCTCCATTTAATGACTGAGGAGTCGTTTTATCTCTACAGTTTCATGTGGCAGTCAGCAGAATGTGGTAACCAGACATTACAGTTCTTCCTGTGCCCAATCTTGCTCCCTCTCCATAGTTTCCCAGATGTTGATATTGATAAAATAAATTATTTGCATTTTAAACTCTATCACAGACTGTGTTTCTTGAGAATTTAAACTTTAGCACTTACTTGACTAATGGGCATGAAACATATACAAATATATCTCTATATAAAACCTATAGTGATACTATGAATAGACTCTTTTCATTTCCATTCCCTTCAGAATGTCAAAACAGTCATTCAAGAAAATGTATATATTTGGGACAGACATCAAATATAATGTACTGTGGTAACAAATGAAGATTTTGCTGGAAGAATATTTGCTTTAGATACCACATTAGAGAGATGATTGTAATGTGTGGAAGATACTACTCAATTTCAAGATAGAAATCCAATATTTCATCAGGAAAACAAGAGCTCATTTTCTTATACAAGGAGTTAAAATAGTAGGTAGTAAGGATGCCTTCAAAGACCATTCCTTTTGTTATATACTAGACCTCCCTCCTGACACCAACTAGCACTAGGTAGAAGAAAAAGCTAACATAGAGTATTACTTTTAAAACAATCTACTACGGGATTAAATGCAGAACCGTCACACACTTATTTACGTTTCTGGTATTTTCAGTACAATCCTTGACCTCCAGGTAAATCTGTATTGAACATAATATATATATATAACTAAATAATTTAACATATTTAATGAATATTTTAGTCAAAATATATTTTGAGATGTGTAATATTGGTTTTTGTAAAAAAAAAAAGAAATGTAGTTTTTTAAAAGTATTTGATTAAAAATTAAGATGAACCTTCTACATTTGAAATTTAAAAAGTACATCAAAAGAAAGCACAAAATTCTCAGGAAAAAACAAATATTTTGAAAATACATTGAGGTAGAATAGTGCAATATGAATTTCAAGTTTTAAAACTATCTAATTCTTATGACAAAAGTATTACTAGTTTTACATAAAATATATGAGGATCAGATGATTTGTGCAAAAATTGTGACATGAAAAATAGGTACCTGATCCAATATTTGAAATTAGGTTTTCTTACTGCATTTAGAGTTCTCCACTCTATCCCCTGGCTGAATGAATAGGAAGCTACTGAAGTAACTATGGACAAGTTCGAGAAAAACTGAGATTTTCCTATCAAATATTGACATATATTACGTTTAAAAATAAAAAAGAAAGCACTTCCTATGCAGGTTATCATTTTTCTAAAACTAGATTTCCCAATTTTTCTTCTAAATAATTTTGATATTTAATGTGTTTCTACAAAACCTGTAACATTTTTGGCTATAGTAGCTTACCTTTTCCATTAGGCTGTTTAAATGTTTTATTAGATCTATTTTAATATGTTCTCCCATAGTTTAGAGGCAGACAATATGAAAATGTAGTAAATCTCAGCTCTATAAATATATACCACCTACTTAACACCTTGGGTTACTATACCCCTTTTAAATGTGTGTACTATTGTTTAGGATTTGTTAATTCGGTTCCACTTAACTGATTTTCACAGGTTGCCATAGTTTGCAATAAATCGTGACTCTTTTTTATTCGTTGTGGTGTCAAGAAAATAATGCAGCTATTTATATCAATATAAAATATGCAGATATGCAATTAGAAAGCGATTCTAACTACTACCTAGCCTGCTAATAAAAATTAACTTAGTTGATGACATAGTGTATCTAAACACAATTCTTCTAATAATTTTAAATAGTGTATGCTATAATTAATCGTTACAAACATGACTTTACAGGTAAATCCTACTTGTGATTCACAAAATACCTTTTTTAAGAGATTTCCTTTATAACATAAAAATGTGAGATAAATGCAACATTTGAGGTTACAAAAGTAGACAACTTCCTGGTGATGATTATTTTAATTGGTAAAATACCATTCTTACTTATGATATTTACCATCAAGAGAAAAATAAGGGGCAGATGTAATGTAGCATACATAAAATTTCTTCACTTGCCAACAGATGTGTACTTCAACTCAAACAGCTGTTTGCTCTTTTTTGGTGTTTATTCATGTCTGTGAGTATATAATTTACACTAATTTGTAAAATAATCTTAAGAAAAGGTAAATATTTTTAAGGAACTGGGGCTTTGGGGAAATTGTGGGCTATTATAAATAAATTCTGTAAAGTGGAGAAATTTCAGAAAAATTATCAGATGTTTATATGTCTTTGAGATGCTAAAAGTATACTGAATATATATCCAGTAGCTTCATGCCTGGAAAGTATTAGTAGTACTCTTGTGGAGATATTATTTCATTTTGATCAGAAATTGTAGTGCTTTTCAGTAGGCGTTTCTACAGAATCTTTCCTAAAGAAGAGAATGAGTAGCAATATGTTTGTATTTTATTTGAATCTCAATATAAATGTATTGTTTTGTTAAAATGAATATCACTTATTTTTAAAAATCAACTGACTTTAGAAAGAAAATACTTGTAGCCTATCTTGTCATTAATGAACTTCAAAATTTTCTATACATGTAGCAACAAGAATCAACAAATACAATACTCCAAATGATGTTTCTTTAAAACATGATTCTGAAATATACAAAAAGAAACTTACTGAAACATTCCAATTAGAAATTATTCAATCATTGTCTGTCACTTCTGCCCCCTGCCTCCCCAACCACAAAAAAAAAAAAAAAAAAAAACCCTTCAAAATATAAGCTGCTCTATGGTTTCAAGGTCCAGGCTACAGTTGAACAATCTTTGATGCATTCGGAACTGGGGGCACTGTTTATTAATTACTTTTCAACTTTTGGACTATTATCCTGGTTATTACATGAATAATTTATTTTCTTCTTAAGTGATAGTTGCCCTTTTTTAGTTTTCCACTATTTCCCAGGCACATAAGAAAATTATTATTGCATTTATGTGGAACACATGAATTAGGTTTGTAGCTCTTCTCCATTTTGAGGGTCTCCTAAAGAGTTACTTCGACAGTGGCAATTTATCCAACAATCTTTCACTTCCTCTGTTTCTCCATCACTCCTGACAGACTCTGTCTCAGTCACTCACATTCCATTTACCCTAGTAGAAAACATCTGGCACAACAGGATTTTGGGGCTATGGCACTGCCAGTGTCCAGCTGGAGAGAAAACTTCAACTGAGTTCCTAGAGTACTTTATTTCCCTAGCCCTGATACTTCCCTAGAGGGTTTTCCCTTATCTATTTTCTCATTTAACTTCCTTTCTGCTAAATTCCTGTTTACTGAAGGAGATAATTAGCTCTGGGTGATTATGATAATTTTGTCTTCACTCTCCAGTTATCCTCCCAGTAGGCACACACACCCACAAAATGCTTAGTACACTGGTTTTCCTTGCCTTTTGGAGAATCACAAGCTCTATGAGTAGCTTCTGCTATTAGCATCTTTTAGATTTGTGTATCTATCCCCAGAATACCTGCTTAAACTGACCATCTGCTTCACTTCAAATTAGAAGTAAAGGAAATTTCAGGATTTCTGATTTTTATTTCTCTCTTACATCACGTTCTCACAGAATTTTTGATGGAGTCTACGTGAAGGGAGGGTGGGAAAGATTAGAGCTAAAAGCTTTCTTTCTTTTTCTTTCTTTGCTTACCAAATCCACTTTGAAAGATAGGCCATGATAATCTTTGTTATTCTGATTGCTGTTTGGATTAATGTGATATAGAGTTATAGATACGTATGTAAATAGATATTCATGTGGATAAAGGACATAGAGATACATATATAAATCTGTTAGATTTTCATTTTTCTTTCTACTTATTTTCCTTCAATTTTTAGTACTGATGAGCAGGCTTTCTTTTGTGTGTCTTTATCCTGCTAACGTAAGCTATAATCCAGTAGTGAGTTTGGACTTGCAGAATTTTATTCGATTGAATTCAAATTTATCATTATTTGTAGTGAATTGTGTTTTTAGTTCTATGAATCAATGGAGTTTATATATTCCTAAAAGGCCATCAAAATAGCATGCTGATAAAGGAAAACTGAGATAATTCTTAAGAGTTCTAAGATAGATTTTTATCTTGGCAGAATCCTCATAACGCCTCAAATCAGGGAGGGCAAAGTGGTGATATATTTGTAATTTTGAGTCTAGTTTAAATTATATATAGATGCTTTTGATTATCATAATGCATTGATTTAAATAAATCAAAATACAGTATTCTTAATCATTGCATGTTTAGTAACTACAACAAATGTGCTACCGTAGTGTGATGAACTGTTTGTGTACTCCCTAAATTCATATGTTGAAATCTTAATCCCTAATGTGATAATATTAGATGGGGTCTTTGGGAGGTAATTAGGTCATGAGGCTATGGAACTAATGAAGCGGATTAGTGTCCTCATAAAAGAGACTTCAGAGAGCTCTCTTGCTCTCTCTCTCTCTCTTTTTTTTTTTTTTTTCCAAGTGAGGCTACAGTGAGACAACTGTCTTCTAGAAACCAGTGAGGTAGAAGGCCCTCAGCAGATGCCAACGATACCAACACCTTAACTGGGATTTCTCCGCCTCCAGAAGCATGAGAAGTAAAGGTATGTTGTTTAAGACACCTAGCCTATGGTGGCCGGGTGCGGTGGCTCACGATAGTAATCCCAGCACTTTGGGAGACCAGGGCGGGGGAATCACGAGGTCAGGGGATAGAGACCATCCTGGCTAACACGGGGAAACCCCGTCTCTACTAAAAATACAAAAAAAAAACAAAAAAAAAAAAAACAAAAAAAAAAAAACAGGGGGGTGGCGGG
>NC_045455.1:50513619-50525180 GCF_002776525.5 Piliocolobus tephrosceles | reverse complement strand
AAAAAAAAAAAAAACAAAAAAAAAAAAACAGTGTGGTGGCGGGTGCCTGTAGTCCCAGCTATTTACTCCGGAGGCTGAGGCAGGAGAAGGGTGTGAACCGAGGAGGCGGGGCTTGCAGTGAGCCGAGATCGCACCACTGCACTCCAGCCTGGGCAACAGAGGAAGGCTCTGTCTCAAAAACAACAACAACAACAAAACACCTAGTCTATGGTGTATTTGTTTAAACTGAGCTCTTAATGAAAATGTTAGAATCATAAAATAAAACTTACAAGTTAAAGGGAATTTATTATTCTTTCTAATGCAGGAGTATGTTCTACTAAATTCTCGATAGAAGAATTAGAAAAATTAGCAACATTAGCAAAGTAAAATTATCTTGCTAACAAAAACCTCCTTTATACAAATATAGAAAAAGCAGGTTAAACTATTTAGTATTAAATAACTGATAATAATAAACATTATCAGATGAACATCTTGCTAACACAAGAGTCCTTCATATCAATATAAAAAATAGAGTCTAAACTATTTAATATTAAATAAACATTATCAGAAGAGTATGTCTTCAAGTTAACACAACAAGTCTGGATAGAATTTTACAGAAATTCATACAGTAAAGTGAAAAAATAAAATAAAACTATGTCCTTGAGAGATAAATAGTTGCATGTAGTGATTATCGCCAGCATAACTTTTAAGGAAATAATTTTCAGAGTTACATATTTATTCCAAGGGCTAGAAAGCCTTCAACCTTGCATTGTAAAATCAAAAGATTGAGCCTTTTATATAGCCTATTATGCTTTCAAGGAGAAACACTGCAGAGTGTGCATGGGGATGCGGAGGCTGCCTCACCTCTCAAAAAAAAAAAAAAAAAAAAAAAAAAAAAAAACAGTTTATCATTTTATTCCTGCACAATCCTTTGTTTTGCTGCTTAATTTCTTCATTTATTCTGATTTGATATCCTCTTGCCTATATCCTGGAAGATTCGGTAAACACATCATATGTAATACTGCATTGCAATCTCTTCACTTTATCTGCTTTCTTTAACTAGACTCCAAGTTCATAAAGGATAACTTGTATTTTATGCTTAGTTTAATACCCAACATTTAGCATGCTACATAGCAGTAACTTAAAAGATATGTATTTACTTTATATATGTAAAATTTTGTCAATATTTCTATTAACAGGTAGTGTCCAGACAGAAAAGGTTGCCCCAGTATGAAGTATAGACTTTACCATGTTGGTTCTTTACCATTATGGTTCACATAATTTGGTAAAATTTCCAAGCTTTCAGAAACATTGATCTTTCTACTGCTTAGAACATCAAGAATAATTATGCCCTGATTGTGCTTACCCTGATCGTGCTTAGCCTGATATTTTTAATTTCTATTTGCTTGCATTAGCATTGACTAATATATTTTTCATTGGACTTGCATCTAATGTTCATTTCATACTTATTTTTACTCTATTAATGGTTTCTGTTTTAAGATCCCAGAAATCTAAGGACTGGATAATTGTATAAATGGAGGATCATTGGTGTGATGCACAAACATTTCTGATCTCATGTTATAAATGTTTAATTTTCGTGATTTCTGACATGATCTCGTCACTAACGCAGCTTAATTGCACTTCTAAAGGCAGCACCATATATCAGCTGGAATAGAAGTACTGCCTTTAAATTAGAATCTGCCTCCACATAATAAGAAAGATTTAGAAGCTACAAATATCTTCAAATCCTTTTTTTGGGTTGGAGGTAAGGAGCCTTTTTACTTAAGCTTTGACTAAAACCAGTATTTATAGCATGGTGTGGTCAGCTATTCTGCTGGGTTTCTACAGCAGAGAAAGGCTAAAATGCAGGGAGACACTGCTTTTGATTGGAGCAACTGCTGAGTGCAAGAACAATGGGGAAGAAAAAAGTACAAAGCCAAAATAAGCTAAAATGTAGTAGAAAACATATCTTTGAGAAAATTCCTACTTCAAAACAGACCAATGTCATTCAATTTTCTCGTATTCACTTATACATTTTCTAAAACATTGAAGTACTACATAAGCATGAACTAATTGAAGCTAACATATTTTCCTGTACTATACATTATATATGTAGATATAATACAAACAATTTGTTTTGAAGTGATACCTCATAAGAGATATATTTGTTAAATATAATACTTAATATCTTAATTGAAGTTTCTCCGATAAGATTTCAAAATTGTTTTTCTTTAAAATTGATGCAGAGATTACTCAAAGAGTGAGCAGTTACATTCCAGTATAGATAGAGGATAGGAAGAACGATGATGTCCTGCATTGTCAGTGAACTTTAAGCTGAGGGATTGGACATTAAACTATAGGTAACAAGAGGTCAATGTAGTTTCCTGAATATAATGGAAAGTGAAAAAAAAAGTGTTTTCAGAAAATAAGATTAGAAGTAACATTTGAGGAAAGATGTGGTGAATAAAAGGATTCAAGATTGCCCACAAGGATTAGTTTTAGTTAACTCAAAATTTCCTTCAGATTTGGGTTTATGAATTTAGAGTAAATTTAAGACAGCCACACCAAAGTCCATTATCAGTAACTAACAAAAAATGGAATGAGACCTTTGGTGAATTTCATTGTAAAAATATCCAAAACAGCAAAAGTTAAGTTCTTTTGCTCTTAATGTTGGATAACTCTGTGTCAAACAAAATTGACAAAGTTTGAAAATTGAAGTTTCTATTATTAGGTTAATATATAATTTATGGTATAGTAAGGCTAGCATCTTTAAGGGTCACATACAATTATCTACTGATATCCCAACAAGAAGTGATACAGTTCAAAGGAACTTGTGAGTAGATACTTGATTTTATTTTTTGCCAATGCTGACATCTCTGTGTTTCTTCTAATAGTTTTCTGAATAAATTAGACACATACACATATGCATATTTTTTCTCTACACTTAACAAAGCCTACTTTGGGTGAAGGTTTATAAAGCATCAAGTATAATGCCTAGTGCTATAGAATTTGATTAAAAGCATATCCATGAGTTTACACAATTTGGAAAAGCAAAATCAATTAGATATTGTGTTGGCATTCATGTAATTCAACATAATTTGATGGATAAACACAAGAGTTTTTTATTTCAACAGGATTTGTTTCAATGCCTGCTATGTCATTTGATAGTATCCACTTTCTAGATGTGTGTCTTGAACCAGTTATTAAATCTTTCTATCCTTAAATTTTCTCATTGCTTAAATAAAAAAAAACTTAATGTGTAAAATTGTTATGAGATTTAAAACGATTAACAATGGCCTAACATCACAAATATTCTTTAAATATTATTATTGTAAATATGCAATGAAATATAAATATTTTACACAACATTGAACATAATATTCAATAAATATACTGTTATAAATATAATATTATAGAATTAAATATAATAAAGGCTTAAAAATTTCTTTACTTGTAAAAACATGGATGGATCTGAGGGACATTATGCCAAGTAAAATAAGCTAGGCACAAGACAAATACTGTATGATCTCACTTAAACGTAGAATCTAAAAAGTTGAACTCACAGAAACAGAGAGTAGAAAGGTGGTTAACACAGGTTGAGTTTGGGGAGGAATGAAGAAAGGGGAGACATTGATACAAAAAATACAAAGATGCAGACAGACTGTAGAAATAATATTTAATTACCTGGTGTACTGAATTGTGGTGACAGTTATAAATAATCTATTTCAAACATATTTGTCCTTAGGTATATGTTCCTAGGCAGCACACATATTTGAAATACATTATAATATATATTTCAAAATTGCAAAATGAATAGATTGCAAAAAGAATAGATTGCTAATGTTCTCACAACAAAAAAAAAGGTAAGTTGGGTGAGGTGATAAGATATGTTAATTAGCTTGATTTAATCTTTCTACTATATATCTAGATCAAAACACCACGTTTTACCCCATAAATAGACATAATTAACATATTTCAGTTAAAAAATTAAATTAAAATATTTAATATAATTGTAAGAAATAGGACTTTAATAGAATAATAATTTGATATAGAGTAAGGTTTTTGTTTTGTTTTGTTTTTTGTTTTTTGAGACAGAGTCTTGCTCTGTCATCCAGGCTGGAGTGAAGTGGCATGATATAGATTCACTGAAACTTCTGCCTCCTGGGTTCAAGCAATTCTCCCTTGCCTCAGCCTCCCGAGTAGCTGGGATTACAGCCGCCAACTACCATGCCCAGTTATTTTTGTATTTTTAGTACAGATAGGGTTTCACCATGTTGGCCAGTTTAGTCTTGAACTCCTAACTTCAAGTGATCCTCCCACCTAGGCCTCCCAAAGTGCTTGCATTACAGGTTTGAGCCACCGTGTCCGACCTCAAGTGAGTTTTAATAAAAAAATGCAAGGATAGTTCAATATTAGAAAACTATTAATATAATTCATTAGATTCATATAGTGGTAATGAAATTATAATTCACTATTATTAATAGTTCTATGGAGGTTAATCAC
Organism: Piliocolobus tephrosceles; assembly: GCF_002776525.5. Lineage (NCBI taxonomy): Eukaryota > Metazoa > Chordata > Mammalia > Primates > Cercopithecidae > Piliocolobus > Piliocolobus tephrosceles. The sequence goes on along the minus strand of NC_045455.1, from coordinate 50,520,698 downwards.
ATAATAATCATATTAAACAAAATTGAGGATCTACTTTTATTAAAAATTTCAAAATCAAAATTAAAAGAATTATATAACGAATGACCCCCAATCTGAAATCTGAACGAGGCAAGTATATGTGAAATAAGTTATATATTTATTTCACAAGTCTGTTTGAAAAAATGAAACCTATGTTCTGTTTCTTTAACATCAATTATAATATTATCTGACATTAAGTATTAGAGATAAGCTAAATAGAAACATCTGAACGTATTCTTTAAAAAAACTAGCTGTTTACTGTTAGGGCCAAAGCAAGATGCATAATTTTTAAAAAAGTAGTCAAGTTCATCCTAAGATGAACATAAATATCATCTTTTAGTAGATCAAAGGAAAAAACAGACAAAAGTATGTATGGGAAAATTTGTTATTTAAAGTAATCAAGAAAAATAGCTGAAATAATAAGTTGGAATAAATAAAAAGAAACATATACAATAATTTGACTCATAAATTTCAGAAATATTTTTCACAAAGCAAATTCTGTTTCCAAATGGCTTCATGGGCAAACTCACTCATGGATTTGAGAAAACAAAATAATAACTGTCTTACATAAAGCACTTTAAAATACAGAAAGAGAGGAAGAATTTTCCAACAAATTTTATTAGACCACTGTAACTATGATATCAAAACCTGAAATGAACATTACAAGAAAAGAATAAGGGCAATATCCCTCATGACTATAAATACAAAATTTTAAAATGCAATATTTCAAATGGAATTTATTGATACATAAAGGATACTACTTCATGTCCTAAACAAGTTTTTTAGAATACTAAGGTTGGCTTAACTTTTGGAAAAAAAAAAAAAAAAAAAAAAAAAAAAAATCAATCAATATCATTTACCACATGTAATTTAGTTGTTTTTGTTTTGTTTGTTCATTTACTTAGAAATGCTGTTTGGGCCAGTATTGAGGACCTGCAGTCTAGTTAGTTCTCTTTCTTATGTAGTTGATTAAATCCATACTCCATTTACTTCTATGGTTCTCACAGTTGGGGTTATTATGTACTTTTGCTAACATCCCCAGGGTTCAGGTACCAGACAGCTAGGAACAGGTCTTACGCTGCCCTGGAGCTCATGAAATTATTCAAATTAGCCAAGTTACAGGGAACTAGCTAGGCCCGCCCAACTTGACAGATAGGAACTGCCTTCAACAGTTCCAGCTTGCACTTACCCTACCCCAAGGTGTAACCAAACCCCTTCATGGCCCAGCTTGCAGACCTTCTTTCCTTTGGAGCTGTAAATAACAAAGAATTCTGCCTTTCCTCTATCTGAGTGTCAGTGTGCTGTGTCTGGCCATCAAAAGAATCTTTAAATTTTATAAAAACACCATGTTAGCAATGTTTACAAATTCTCAGTGTGAACTTATTGCATATTTTAAAATGGCCTAGATACTAATTATATTAATTGCATTTTATTACTATATTCTAGACCAAAATGGTATTACTTTTAGTATTACATTTTAATGGTTTATTGATAATCTATAGAATATTGATTTTTATATATTTACATCAGTTCTAGAAATATACTTAATTTACTTAGTAATAATATTTGTTAATAGGTTCATCATTTCCATTGTATTTTCTCCTTTATATACATCATGAAGTCTGCAAATCATGATGGTTTTACATTTTTTTCTTCAAATATCATACCCTTTATTTTTTCTTTATTATGGCACTACCTAAAATCATATTAAATATTTAGCAGAACCATTAATAGTAAGCACCCTTGTTTGTATTCTAAACTTAGAAACATTTCATTTTCACACTTAAGTCATACAGTCATTCAAGTTTTTAAGTAGACATTCTTTCTATGTTTAAGATCTCTTCTATTGAAGGCTTGTTGAAAGTCTGTTTATTATAAATGGAGTGTGATTTTTTTTTCCAAATGTTTTTGGTGTCTAATACAATGGTCATATTTTTAATTTTCCTTTATTTTGTTAGTGTGGTAAATTTATAAGGATGCAAAGGAACTGGAACTAGAATAATGATATACTGTATTATTGAAAAAACAGCTATAAAAGGAAATACCATTAGGAAGACCTATTTACTATAAAAAATACATGAAATGAATTCCATTATTAAAGTTAAGGAATTATATTTATAAAAATACCAAAAATTATGAACCAGAAATTGGGACTGAAAAAAATATGTTTGTAACATATATATAGGAAAGGTAACTCATCCAGAATACCTAAATAATTTATCCAAGAGAAAAGAAAAATATCCTATTGGAAAAGTCACCAAAAGGCTTGAACTGGCATGTTACAAAAGAAGATATTAACATGGTGAACACATACATAACAAGGTGAGCTATGTCTTTATTCATTGCAGAAATTAATACAATAACTAGGGAAATATCACTACTGTGTTGTTCAGGTGCTCCAGGAAGCAGATGTCAAGAGGGAAGCAGATATATGGGATTTACCGGGGTAATGAGTGTGAACCATCAAGGAGAGAAGGAGCAAGAGTAGGCAGTAAAATCCTTCTGTTGCAATGCAGGTCTGGGAAAAGAGGTGGGAGCAATGGTGGATCAGGTAAGAAGAACCTCAGAGTGTAGCAGAGTCCTGAGAATGTTTTAGCCATCACAATGAGAAACTTCAGTGCTAATGTTACCCACAGAAAAATTCTACATTGGCCAGTAATGACGACTCCTTGTAGCAGTAATCTGCTCAGTCATTGGCTGGACACTGCCAGAAAAGGGCATAGTTTTAGCTCAAAGTCTAATACAGGCAATATGAACAACTCCCAGTTGCATTCTTAGTGTCAGGCTCTCTTTTGAAATATGTCTGAGAGAGAAAACTCCAATCAGCTACAACTATAAACACATCACAATGGCTAAAAGCTAAAGTGACTTATAAAACCAGTGGTTGGTAAACATGTTGAATGTTCATATATTGCCAGTAGTCATATAATTGGCATAATTGGTTTGAAAAACTGCTTGACAGGTTATACTAAAGCTAATCATATGTCTTTTTATTTGTCCTTAGGGATATGTTCCTAGGCAGCAATTCCCAAAAGAATTGAGAGCTTTGCTAACAAAAAGATTTGTGTGAAATATTTGTAACAACTTTATTCATAAAAGCCAAACATGGTAAACAATCCAGATGTTCATCAGTGATAAATTTTGATATATTCGTATACTGTGATATTGTACAGGAAAAACAAATGAAATATCATTTGCACAACAACACAATATAATCCCAAAGTGAATATGTTGAGTGAAAATGTCAGGTGACAAAGAGTACATAGTATATGATACTATTAATTTAACACTCAAGAACAGGCAAACATTCCAGATTTCAGAGCTAGTTACTCAATCACTGTGTAATACTTTCTTTCTCCTGTAATAATGCAGGTTCTTCAGGAATAACACCCTTTGTCTATGAAGATTTTCTGAACACACCACATTCTGTATTTGATATTTGCTTTCAGCTGTGTCCAGAAGAAAGCCTCCAATGTCATCACCCCGCCACTCCTTGCTTGGTTAAGTTATTCTAATCCTGAAAAGATTAATTTCTAGTAATTTTATTGGGCAAAATTTGTAAACTCTAAGAAGAATATGCCCCTTCTATCTGCTCTTCTAGAAAAAAACTGTGAGACCGTGAGACCCTGAAACACTTTGCCTATGTTATTACAATTAGTCATTACATACATGCACACAAACTATCAGATAGTTATTATCATTTCCATTTTACAAATAAGAAAACTAAAGCATAGTAAAATGTTTAAGTAACTTACAAAACACATTTTTAAATGGCAAATCTTATGTATTATTTCTCTTAACATCTAATTCTCCACTTCTCTGTTTCTTGCTCTCTCTCTCTCGCTCTCATTTACACTTTAAATCTCTCACTGTAGCTCTACCACTACACTGAACAATATTAGGTGTCAGAGATTTTTCTAATGATTTATTATACATACAGTTGCTATCTTTAAGTGCTTCATATATATGAAGTCTGCATTAGTTATTCAAATTTCAGCGAAATGTTCTTAATGAATTAAAGCCATTTTGTTAAATGAATAATAAGGTGTAAAATTGTTTACCTACCCTCCAGGAGTTCACACTAAACACATTAATACTTGTTTTATATGTCTTTCTTATGACCTTACTTCAGATTAATCAATTTAATTTCTATAGCTTTTTCTTTAGTAATATATCAGCAATATATTTCTTTCAGAAACTTGGAAAGAGAGGAGCGCACTTATGAAGTGATATCCAGGGACCAAAGGTAACAATGGTTAATGTGAATGATAATTATGATTACATTCTATTATAACATTGATTAGAGTGCTTTGGTGAATTAAAAGTACCATTATTCATTGGGACTTATTATGGAAATAGATGGCTCTCTATCACCATATATTACTGTAGTGACTTTAAACAAAACATCAAAGTTTACTGGGAGCTAAAATTATGTCTATACAAAGGAAATTATTATTTTTATATACACATTTATGTACCAATGTATTCTATCATTTTTGCAGTCATTTAAATAATGCATTTAAAATATTAGCTAAGACATAATTAAATCTATATTAACTAAGTTAAAATTTTAAAAATCCTCAGTTCCCTAGAGATAGTATTGACTAATTTACTCAGGGATTTCCATTCTAGATCTGGTGTTAAAACTTCAAATGAAAGTAAGCGCAAAGTGAAGCTGCGACTTCTTTATAAATAACTAAACATTAACCAATATTTGATTTAAAAGAACAGGTATAATATTCTCTACAAACTTATTGTTGTTATATTTCCTTTAAAGGCTCATTTGTAACCCAAATAAGAACAGAGTGATTTTGTTCTATGGTGATGCTTGTTGAAAAATTTTAAGATAAATTTAGTTTTTAATTTTATAATTTTAATAAAAGATTTACTAATATTAAGGTACTGGAAATAGTTGAATAGTTGATGTAAAAATTTCACATTAAGCGTTAAGTTGACATCTCCGGGTGTACATATATATTTCAATTATTAATGACATAGTAAACACCAGAGAAAACAACATTCTTAATTAAATTACTTTGCAGATGGATGCTGATAGTCTAAGCCATTGAAACATAAACGTTACTTCAAATCTTCTAAACATTCTACAAACTGACATGCTTTGCTGAAGCAATGCTCATTCTGTCAAACCCTTCCCATATACTTGCAATTTTATCACACTGTTATGAATAATAAAATCTATGTGTGAAGAGCATCAGTTTAGCATGTGAATAATCCATGCTTTGGTTATTATCTTAAAGTATTATGTCAGCATGTTTTGAGAATTATTTCCTCCATATAAATTAATTCCAATTTTATTTATTGTAAGAAATACTGGTTGCTTTTCTTTGGGAGGATTGAATGCACCTAATCATAGGTATATCTGATTCTCATATGTGGTAAGTAGAATATGATTGAACTAAGAAAAAAAAAATGCTAGAAACTGCAATTAATTTTATTAATGTTTACCAGCTGTAAATAGAAACCAGCATGAGATGAATCTGTAAGAGACTTTTATTATAACACATTTGGGACTGATAATGAAGCTAATCTTATTTTCTTTTTGTAAAGTATTTATAATATTGTCAATACAAACTTGTAAGTACATAGGTGGTTTATTTTGAGTGTATTAGAGTGAATTTAGATTGTTTTATTCCTGCTTTGTCTTTTCACTACAACAGGTTTATCCACCAGATCTCATCAAAACAGATTATCAAATCAAGGCTACTAACTTGCAACATATGCCTGGGCTTCATTCAATACACTTGAACTAAATCGATGCTTATTATAAGAACCTCTGTGTGATTACAATATAATGTATATAAAAATACGTAACAATACCTCTTAATTTCAATACAAATTAAGACAAACAAAATACATTACCTCTGCTTTGTATTTAATATTTAAATCTGGTATCATTTTTAGTAGTTTAAGGCATCCTTGTCTTTGATGTAAGTACATATTTGGCAGCATTCTTAAATTTTAGTTAATCACTAAACACAAGCTCCAAAATGTCTTTTGAACCAAGGACAACGTATGCAATGGTCCTACTCTTCAATTACAAAACAAAGATATAGGTATCATTTGTCAGGTAACATTCTAGGAAAAAATGAAAGCATGTCGAAGAACTCGTGCTTTTTAAAGTAGGAGATTATTTAATCATAGGTAAACATGGGCATACCTTTCTGTGGGCAAAAAAAGAATTTTGAGATTTCAGACACTTAATAAGAAAGACACTTCAAAAGTAAATCATTCAGGGCTTAAAATAAAGATTATAAAATAAATTGATCAATGACTACTGTTTCTCCTACCTTAAAGTATTTCGAACAAGGCAAGTGTTTATACATCTTTTACATCAAAGCCTATTTCAACAGCAAAAATATCCAGACAGCGTATGCTAATAATGCACTAAATACAAGTCTCTCAAATGGCTGAGAAATCATGTGGCCCTTCCTATATAATCAATATAGCATTACAAAATCATAAGTATTCAGAGAAACGTGATTTAAAATAGCATCAAGAAACTATGCTATCAATTAGCAACAAATTACCGCATTCTGGTACAAATTAGCAGAATGTGGGATAAGATAAAGTGTCGAGGAATGTGTACAAAAACTACTTCAGAAATACAAATCAATTAAGAAAACATAAAAAGAAATGTAATCTTATTTCTTTATATAAATACCCTACATACCAACAGTTCTATTCTCAGGTATTTACAAAAGAGAAATTAGCATCAGTTCACAAATCAGTTTCATCAATTCACAAGACTCATCATCTTGTGAGAGACTGCTTGAGCCCAGGAGCTCAGACTAACCCTGGCAATATAGCGAGATCCCCTCACTACAAAAACACTTAAAAAGTTAACTGGTCATGTTGGCTCATGCCTGCAGTCCCAGCGACTTGGGAGGCTGGGGCAGGAAAATCACTTGAGCCAGTAAAGATGAGGCCTCAGTGAGCCATGTTTGACCTGCTACACTCCAGCCTAGGCAACAAAGAAGACAGTGTCTCAAAAAAAAAAAAAAAAAAAAAAAAAAAAAAAAAAAAAAAAAAAAAAAAAAAAA
>NC_045455.1:50487245-50513609 GCF_002776525.5 Piliocolobus tephrosceles | reverse complement strand
AAAAAAAAAAAAAAAAAAAAAAAAAAAAAAAAAAAAAAAAAAAAAAAGAAACAAAACAAACAAAACAAAACCCAGAACATTTTGAGAGCACAATTTATACACAATAAAATTTGTACAAATTTAAATATATATATATATACACACACAACAAAGCAAATCTAACTTTTAAGAATATCCTTCTAGGTATCTACATATATTTTAATTGTACATATTAATACATACATTCCATATCATTATCACTGCATTCATATATGCATACAGCTATGTCTATAATACAGAAATACTTAATAATACATGTATATAGGTACATATAGTTTGATTAGAATATAATCAAAATCATGCTGTACTTCCTGTACATACAATGAAAACAAACTAGATTACGTCTTTGACAGTGATACATACTACTACGTGGTATTGTGTCCTGAACTGGCTCCTTCTGGTGGGTTCTTGGTCTAGTTGACTTCAAGAATGAAGCCGAGGACCCTCGTGGTGAGTGTTACAGTTCTTAAAGGTGGTGTGTCCAGAGTTTGCTCCTTCTGATGTTCAGATATGCCGGGAGTTTCTTCTTTCCGGTAGGTTCACGGTCTTGCTGACTTTAGGAGTGAAGCCGCAGATCTTCACAGTGAGTGTTACAGCTCTTAAAGGTGGCACGTCCGGAGTTGTTGGTCTCACTGGGTTCCTGGTCTCACTGGCTTCAAAAGTGAAGCTGCAGACCTCAGCGGGGAGTGTTACACAGCTCATAAGAGTAGTGCAGGCCCAAAGAGTGTGCAGTAGCAAGATTTCCAGGCCCAAAGAGTGCAGTAGCAAGATTTTTTGCAAAGAGCAAAAGAATAAACCTTTCACGGCCTGGAAGGGGACCCCAGGGTGTTGCCTGCTGGCTTGGGTGGACTGCTTTTATTCCCTTATTTGGCCCCACCCACATCCTGCTGATTGGTCCATTTTACAGAGCACTAATTGGTCCTTTTTACAGAGTGCTGATTGGTCTGTTTTACAGAGTGCTGATTAGTGCATTTACAATCCTTTAGCTAGACACAGAGTGTTGATGGGTGCATTTACAATCTTTTAGCTAGACACAAAAGTTCTCCAAGTTCCCACCCGATTAGGTAGACATAGAGCGCTGATTGGTGTGTATACAAACCTTTAGCTAATTGGGTCCCCACCCCACTCAGAAGCCCAGCTGACTTCACCTCTCACTATCAGTAAGCAAATCCTTCCCCAGATCAGCCATATCCCCTGCCTTTCAAATAATGTAATTGATTCAGTATTTTCTCATAAACTTTAACATATAGAAAGTACAGTGTCCCCAGATATGAATCTATGTTCCATCTATGTCAGAAAAACTGGAATATTTATTAAAATTACTTATTCAGAGGCACCTATTCCTGACCTATTGACTCAGTATCTCTAAAATAGGACCCATAAAACTTTATATTCTTAAAGCATCCTACATGACTCTTGGAAACAGCCTGGTTTTGGACAACAGGTGTGCAGTAGTGTTTATATTAAAGGTTTTAGACTATGACATAAAATGAGACATTCTTTCCATTAAAATATTAAGTGAAATTTGTACTTATTATTGTGGTCTTAATTTGTATTGAAATTAAGTATATCATAATTTTTATTTTTTTTTAAATTAGAAGTAATATTTGACTATATATTGAATTCCATTCCAATCTGGAATACCTATTACATTCTAATATGAATTATAGAGCTTTTCTTTATTATCTAAGAATGAAACATTCTTTTCTGAGGATGGCTATGTTTAAGGGAAAGATATATTGGCAATTTTATTGAATGAAGTTGAAGTAGTCTCGGGGGAGAAAAAAAAAATTCTCCTTAAGTCAGGTACTTTTGCTTTGTATCAAATTTTCAGGAATGAATAATTGCAGTTTTTTCTACTTGTCTTTAGACTAGCTTCATGCTTAAAAAAATACAAATATCTTCTGTTTCAGAAGAGAGGAGAACTGAAGGTCAAGTAATATTTTGGCTCTTGAAAATATACATATGTGTTTTAAAGCTGATCTAAAGTGATCACTAATGGGGAAAAGTGCTGGCAAAAAATGAAAAATTACATAAAAAAGAGAAAGAAATTCAAGCCAAAATTTGAGAAATCTGTTGCCAGAATAAATGAAGTAACTTTATATTTTAAAAAATATGTCAGCTTATGATTATTTTTCATTTTTGGTAATAGGCAAACAAATTTGATAATAGGCACACAGCTGTATTGAAAATAAAACTTAAGGAATAAGCAAGAAAAGATTAAGCATGATTTGTGTTTATTTTGTAAGTAAACAAACATCATGAAATATAAAGAATTCCAATAAATATACAAATACATTTTTCTTGTCTAATAATTCAAGGTATTTGTTAAACACCTTAACGTTACTAAACTAGTAAATGAATGATTTCAGATAGGCCCCTAAAAAGCCTTTCTTAGGAAGAAGGCAGAAAAATGATTACACAGTTTGATCATTCTTTCAAATGATATTTACTAACAGGTTCCAATCAAGGTATGAAATTTAGGAAATACAAAGAGGACAGATAGAGTTTTCTGCCATCTATGACCTCACAGTCCAAAGTGGAAGACTCACTGATAAGCAAACCATACGTATTAGAGCTTGTAATGATAAAATGTAGTTACACATTGTGCAATGTGTGATTATAGAGGCAAAAACACAATGGGAAATATATATGAACTCCGGGACTATGAAGCTTGTGGATAATGTTAAAAAAATTTTCTAGACAAAGTAGCATTTAAGTGATATTATTGAAGCTAAATAGCATTTTATCACAAGACCAAAGAAATATGCTAAGTCCAGAAAGGACAAGAAAGAAAATACAAATGAAAAGATGTGAGAAATGCCATAGAGATTTTGAACAGTTTTAGGAACAGTGTAAAAAAAAAAAAAAAAAAAAAAAAAAAAAAAAAAAAAAGGCTGGACTTTTCCAATACCACTATAAGCAAAGTCTATCTATGAAACATGATCTTCTATCTACAACACAGCGATGCTACCAAAATACGTAAGTGATAATGGGAAAATAAAGCATACCCAGGAAGGCTATAGGATGCAGAAGCTTTGAAACAGTGGAAGTTAAGAGAAAACAAAAGCAAAATGTTTTCAAAGGCTATAGAGAAATCCTACAAAAGTAAAAGAAAATCAATAAACTTCACCTATTGATAGCATCAAATGGTATCACAGACATAGAGTTTCATTTGACGGTGAATAATGTGTTTTAATCTGTTTTCCTTTTTTTTTTTTTTTTTTTTTTCTTTGAGATGGAGTCTCACTCTGTCACCCAGGCTGGAGTGCAATGGTGCTATCTCAGCTCACTGCAACCTCCATCTCCCAGGTTCATGTGATTCTCCTGACTCAACCTCTTGAGTAGCTGGGATTACAGGTGCACACCACCACACCTGGCTAATTTTTGTATTTTTAGTACAGATTTTAGTACATCATTTTGGTCAGGCTGGTCTTGAACACCCGACCTCGTGATCCGCCCACCTCGGCCTCCCAAAGTGCTGGGCTTACAGGCGTGAGCCACTGCACCTGGCCATAATCTCTGTTTTCTAAACCATGGTCCCAGATTCTCTTGAGTTCTATGTATGCCACTGTTCCTGGCAGTCACTTTTTTATGTTTATGTGGATTTTGAACACTCACTCTTGTTTTTTGGAGTTAATGTGAATAAATGTTTTTATACTGCAATTAAAATGAATTAAGAAATTAAAAGTGATGTATAGGATAAAAATAAAACTCTAAAGCTTGTACTTCATATCTCAGTTCATGCAAATACTAGACATATGGCTATCACCTTAGTTTTCAGAGCCTTGGTTTTCTAATCTGTAGACTGGGGATAATGCTATGCATTTTTATAAATTTGTCATCAACAGTGATTATATTTTATATGTTAGGCTTGATGACTGGCAGGCAATAAGCTAACACATTTTATTCAGTATTGTTCAAATATCAACAGATATTTCTTGAAGGAATAAATAAGCCAGTGTAAACGGCATCTCTATATTCTAGCTTCAGAGCCAAATCACGAATTCTGTCTTTTTTATTTGTTGTATTTGTCAATATGTTAAAAAAAGGTTTAGATGGCATACTTATCAAATTTGCTAATCACCAAAAACTAGCCGGAACAGGTAGTGCTGAGTGGTAATTAAGTTTTCAAAAAAGTCTTGATGCAGCTTAACAATGAAAAAATTAAAGTTGCTTGTTTCAAAGTATTTTAACATGTAGGAAAGTTTTCAGGACTGATAAAAATTTTAAATATGACTAATCTTTAGACCTGGCATTTAGTTACTAGAAAATTACCTTACAAAAATAACAGTGCAATATTATATGCAAGATATATGCAATATTTTTATTCAAGGTTGCATACATAATGCAAGGTTATATGTAAATAAATGTTTACCAGCATTATTAAAAAACTGGACACAATCTAAATTTCCATCAACTGGAAAAATCTTAAACTTATTATGATGCATGTATATTATGTAATGGCAGGCAGGTGATGAAAAGGATGAAGGTGACCCCTTTGTAGAAATAAAGTATGGTGCAGTATTTAAGAACATGTTCTCTGGAGCCAGATTAACTGGGATAGAATCATAGCTGGAGATTATGCGCTAGTAGTACTTCAGCCCTCTATGCTTCTGTTTTCTCATCTATAAAATGTAAATAATAGTAGCACCTAGTTCTTAGCGTTATTGTGACAATTATATGAGTTAATATATGTAAAACTTTTAGCTCATTACCTAGAATATAGGAAGCACTGGATGACTAGTTGTACTTATTAATTGTGATAGTATAAAAATATTCACAATGTATAAGTGAAAAACAAAAGTATGAAACAATATATAGATTTGCAATTTCTATTTTTTATGAAAAAGGAGTGTTATTGCACATACACATAGAAATAAGTAGAAATACAGATCTGATAAGAGGAGAGAGAAGGAATTATCAATAAACAGTAGGTACAGATACAGAATTAGAAATAACAGGTACTTTTCTCTTTTGGATGCCAGCTTCCTCTGGAGCGCTTTGAAACTAAAATGACATTGATACCAATGGTAACTGCTTATTTACACTGTTTGAAGAAGATAAAGTTGAAACTATTTGGTGAAAACTAAGCAAAATGGTAAGTACACAGAAACAAGAAGTATCACATGAGTGCTATAGTTATTTGTATGGAAACTAATACATAGCAGCCAAGGTCATCATATTTTTTTTTTTTTTTTTTTTTTTTTTTTTTTTTTTTGCAAAAAGTATTATTTTTTAATTTCTGAAAGCAGCATAGGACTGCCTGGAACTTGTGATGACATTACTCATAAAAATAATTTTATTTATTAAAATAAATCATCCTTACAAGAAATCTAGTTTTCTGGTTAGTTTTTTCTTTTACTTTCTATTAAAAATATTATTTAATATTTTTCGGCCGGGCGCGGTGGCTCAAGCCTGTAATCCCAGCACTTTGGGAGGCCAAGGCGGGCGGATCACGAGGTCAGGAGATCGAGACTATCCTGGCTAACACGGTGAAACCCTGTCTCTACTAAAAAATACAAATATATATATATATATTTCAAATATTAAAATACACCTGGAAAACATACTAATTTTTACACAAAACAATGTTTTCCATTATATTTGATAATGCAGTAAACATGTTTAGCATGTTCTGGGTCTGTCTACTAAATGCTCTTTGGTGTAGATAATCCTCAGACCTAATAGGAAAGGTGACTATGTTAAAATGCTAAAGAAAGACAGTTAGGTGATCATTGTAGGTTACTTAGGGTATAATTAGCATTGACACCATTTACAGATCAGAGCCCTCTGGCAGCTACTTATGCCCGATCAAAAACTATTTTGTCTCTTTGGCACTGGAGCAATAAAAAATCTGTGGAAATTGTGGCCCACAGAAAGAAAACACATTTATCTTTAGTCAGCACATGTTACCAGACTCAGTGGCGCTTGAGAAATAGCAGTGATAACCTCCACAATCAGCTATTTGTGTTCTTACCGCAATTCCTGTTGTGCAACTGATGGTGTGCCTTTTGGCTTTTTGGTTAAGAGAGCTATTCATTCTGCTGTATAAATTAGATGAGTCAAATAAGGTTATGACACAGGGGCAAACTGTGGCTCATGTTCTAACTCCATAGGAATTATCAAAAAGGAAAAGGCATTTTTGTTGTGGAAAGTAAATTTGTGCCATAATCTCAAGGTAATGATGTGCACTAAATTATTATGCTGAAACACAAATTAAACAAGAGGGGGGCAAAGAAAGGATGTTCATGCTGTTGGGAGGGTGAAACACTAAAACTCACAGATAAAATTGTTAATTTTTTAAACTTATATAAAAAGTTATTGTTAATTATAATTCTGTCATGTTTCTTATCAGATATGCTAAACTTATAAATAGGATAATCTATATTAAGTCTACTATACTATAAGAAATTAACCACATAAAAAGATAAAATAATAGCAAATTAAAAAATCTAAAAAGGCCTATGAAAAACATTGTAGTGTGTGTTGTTTTGAAAAACCCACTATTTATAGGCCAATGGTTAAGCTACTTAATATTCTGAGAGTTTCAGAGTTTTCAATTTACCGATTTATATGTATTTCCCATACTCAATGCTGAAGAAAAACAGTACATAAAACTGTTTTCCAAAAAGAGAAATGATTGCATATTGTATCTGTACCATCAGATACACTGGTAAAGCATCAATGGGTAGGTAGTGCTTTTCATGTAGCTTTCCATGAAAGCTATGCATGTTTTTCATGCAAAAGTCATCTTTATAATTTCTAATACACATGCTTACTAAAAGAAATTCCTATGAATTCTTCAAAGTAAATACTTTCATTACATATAGATAAAGTAAACTTTCTTCTGATTTTCTGTTTATTTTCTTGAAAAGGAAAGATAGGTAGGTAAAATGCAAGATATCTTATAAAAGAGGTAGGTAATATGCAAGATATTTTATAAAACATAGTTACTTTTACAAAGCTAAGAACTAATTGACACAACTGGCTGGGCGCGGTGGCTCACGCCTGTAATCCCAGCACTTTGGGAGGCCGAGGTGGGTGGATCGCCTGAGGTCAGGAGTTTGAGACCAGCCTGGCCAACATGGCAAAACCCCGTTTCTATTGAAAATACAAAAATCAGCCGGGTATGGTGGCATACGCCTGTAATCCCAGCTACTAGGGAGGCGGATGCACGAGAATAGCTTGGGAGATGGAGGTTAGAGTGAGCCGACATCGCACCACTACACTCCAGCCAGGGGGACAGTGAGACTCCATCTCAAAACAAACAAACACCCTAATTAACACAACCAAGGATATTGGCTGACATTTTGTCCTGACTAGAAGACAGGATATATATAACTTAGAAAAAGCATCATTAGTAGAATTTCAGAGGGGTCATTATATATATTGACTTTTGGACCTGAAAACTTAGATAATTTTTATGCTTGTATTTTTCCTTTAAGTTTCACACAATCCATTGCTGTTTCAGGTAGAGAAAAGGCAAACTCAACTAATAAGAGTGCTATAATATAATAAACTCATTTATCATATTATTTCATTTAAGAAATAATTCTTTTTATTTCAGCAAATGCTTAAAAGTTCTTACTATCAACTAAAAAGTAAATTTGGGTCTGGGCATAACAGTAGATTTGGGTTTGGGTATGACCATCAAGGACTCTGCCTTGGAGCAATTTGCTGTCTAGATCCACAGTCACCAAGCCTAATAAAGGACATGCAACCTACACTTATGCATACACTCGTTCATATGTTCAATCACGTATTATGATCATTTTAATATTTCAAAAGTAAAAAATAGTAATCATTAACTTACTTGTTTGCTCCCTATGTGTTAAGTTCTGCACTAAGCATTTCACACATATTAAATTTTTTAATGTTGTAACAATATGAAGCCAATAGAATTTGTGTTCTAATTATATACGGAAAGATTGAGGCTCAGAAAATTTAAAGAATTTGCTCATGATTACACAGCTAATGACTTAGTAAGAAAACATCATTTATTAAGAAATTCTAAAGAATGACCAGTACAATCAAATTTTTCAAGTCCAGTCATAAAAAGCTAGACCCTGGTTCGTAGCTCTGTTCCATGACGGAAAAGATTTGTACCTGGTCAAATAATTTCTGTACTACACACCTGTCCTCTTCTTACAAAATTTATGTTAATATTCATAAGGCTATGAGAATACTGCAACAAAAATCACTGCTTGACGTTACTCAAATCTACCAGAAACCCATTTTTTTTTTTAACTTCAAGAATACATTATTTCTGTGACACTTGTAAGCATAGAAAATATTTAGGTAAACATTGATCTACAGGTCAAGTTAAGATTGTGAATTTCCACTATGGAGCATGAGAACAGAACAAAGAAAATCAGCTGTATTCTCAAGTATAAGTCTAAAAATTAGGAATCAATAAATTTATTGTGTAAACAATAAATATTTATCCTGATCCTCCAGTTTAAGATGTCTTTGGAAATTTTGAGACATTAAAGCAAAACAAAACAAAACAAAACAAAATTGATTATCACTGATTGCTGTTGTCTATTTTACTGTGCTCTGTCACGTAACTTTACAATGTCCTCCAATACCAAGGGTGTTATCTGCTAAAGGTGAAATTTTAATTACTTGAAGTAATAGGGGAAAGTGTGCAGCTAGCTAATTAGCAATCTATTACTACTACCAAAAACAAAATTAAATTACTTGGACCTCTAGTTGAGGTGAGATCAGTTCATCTTTGTATAAAATGAACTGAAAGTTTCTGTATTACTTTACTTTCATGATTTTATCCAAGGTAATTGATCTGGTTGATGATGCTCAGCAAGTTTTATATGGCTCTCTGTTACTTTAACATTGTACTATGGGGTAAGCAAGCATCAAGTATAGGATGACACAAAAGAGTCTTGGGAAATAATGGCAAGAGAAAGTAAACTTAGTATCCTCATTTTGAAAGGTAAAATTTCATCATTTATCAGGTCCAAAATAACAATTTCTCACTAAGAAATCCATCTTATGAAACTCATCACCCAGGCCTGCACTAGGATTAGCATCATCCTTTATTCTTGGGAAACAAAGCTTACCAAATTTATTTCCCATCCCCTCTTCTCTGAAAAGGTCTAACAGCAGCACTTTTTTTTTCTACATTTTTATAGATCTCATGTGTTTCTACTTTTTCCATATTATTTCTCTCTCTCTTAGGCCAAAATGTATGGTTTTCCAACTTCCTGCTCTTGTGCAGTCATTTGCTTCTCTTAATATATACTAAAACAAATGGGAAGCAATATTTAAGAAATGATTCAGCAGTGCCTTAAACATTCTTGCTTTAAAATTTAAGAAAGGACTATAATTTGGTTCCTACTGTCATGCAAGATAGGTGAATCTGTAATTTCATGACATATTCAAGAATTATTTTCCATTTCAGTGGACTAAAAGTATTGTTTCTCATTCCTTGAAACCAAGGGACTATTTGCTGGCTTCTTAAAAAATGTTTTAAGAGTAAATTTAGCTCAATGAGCTGAAGGAAAAGGTGGAACTAAGTCATGCTGACAGACAAAATGGAATAAAGAAAAGTCCTTTTTTGCAGTCCATTAGGAAGTCATCTCTCTTTTCTTTGTACTCATTAACTGTATTTTCTCTCACTACATTCACAAAAACCTAAGTAATAAATGTATCAGAAGCTCTTAGTAAATTATTGATTTTTGAAAGGTGAAAGAAATACAGAATAAAAATTGTGGAGTTTTGTACTAGTTTTAAGAGTTGGGGATGTATTCACTAGCAAATTAACTAGATTTATTAATCCTTCCATATTATTGTGAACTTTGTCTACAATTTTTTGAAAATTGTATTGTATGTCTTTCTAGAGAGAAACTACCAATAGAAATATTCATGTATATAAAAACTTTGTCTTCTCACATTGACATTTAGCATTGCCCTTTATATCAAGGAAAATTTTTAAAATCTAATGCAATTCATCAATTATATCAGGACATTATCAAAATTTCCTGTACTAAGTTGTGAAAAAAAAACTCTAAATCCATTATGATTTAGAGTTTTTTTTCCATTAATGTCCAATATATTCAAACAACATAATATTTTAAATTACAAACACATGAAACTTAGAGTTTGGAGGAACAGATAAAACATCAACACAAAATAGAAGTATTTTAATGAATAGGTCATCCATTAGGTGAAGAAGTTCAGAGTATTTTAGATTTTACTTTATTAAACCTACAACAGATCTAAAACTAAAGAAAGGGAGTTTCATGAATTCTACTGAGTAAAATATAGAAGTCTATGTTCTATACTGCAAAGTAGTTTTACCCCCTCTAGATGTGGTATTTAACATCTATGGACAACACCAACATGAGTTCAATTTCTTTGAATTTCTCAAACCATATATTTATTTTTTCAGGGCATGTATAGCCGAGATTTCCGTTATATGCTAGATGAGAATTTGGATAGAAGACACATTGTGTTCTTCCACAAAAAAAATTTAATTTCTTGCAACATTCAATTATATATTTCTACTATCTATTACTCTATAATTGTACTCCACAACTGTTATTCGACTTCTCTCTTCTCGCTGAACTCTTAAAAAGCAAAACAAGATTCTATATATCTAGAAAATATTTTGTGGACCTGAAATTGATGCCTTAAATTTTTAGCATGAGGAGCAATTAAAATCAGATAAAATCCTCAAGGACTTAAAGCCAACATAAATTTTGATCTAAGACAATTTGTTTGTTTGTTTCAAAGGGAGAGGTGTCTAAGAGACTAATGTTTTACTGGCTTAACAGGGCATTTTTCTCCATTTCCCTTGCAAACAAAGACTGAACAACAGAATAATTGTTTGTGTTGTCTTTAAGATTCAAAGATCTTACAGGAAAATATACTCTTAATGTGTTATTTTTGGCATTAAGGAAATATTATTTGCATACATGATTTAGAAAGGTCTCTGGACTAGCATCTTGATTACAGTGGGGACATGGCTTTGGTATTAAAGGCAGTTGGATGTTCTATTTTCTTTATAAAGTACCCTGCCATACCTCAATGCTGTATTTTGTTTTAGTGAGTAGTATTTTAAATTGTATAAGCCAGAATAGCATACCATATACTAACCCTGCTCAAATTATTTGTGTGCACTTAGAAAAATAAGTGGATCTTTCTGGTCTTTGAGTTTCTTCATTTGTAAAGTTGGTGGTTTTAATGTAATAATTAATGATTTCCTTCAGTTGTTATATGTGATAATTCTGTGGAACTACGCTGAATCTGGGTTTATTTATAAGACTCTTCAGGTGGCTGGTGAACTGAGGAATAGTATGTTAGGATATAATAAAAGTCTTTGACATATATATTCTTCCAAAAACTCCAAATGAAAGCAATGCATACTGCATTTTCTTCTGCCAGCTGACATTATTTTTTTCTTTTAGGCTTATTTACTTCATTATTATTTGTAAAAATGAGGAGAATTAGAGAAAATAAAGATAGAGGATATACAGAAGATGAAATAAAAGGAGAGTTATAATTTTATTAAAGTCTTCTAATTCTAGACTCCATAATCTAGAATCTAGAGCAAATACTTCCAAGAAAAGAATAAATATATGTGTGAGTATTATTCCTTTAAACTATGCAAACAAATCTAATTATTGTTAAATACAACAATTGATAAATGAAGTTGTCTTAGTGAGCACGAGTGGGTGAAAAATGCCCAGAGGAGGTGGCTGGGAATTTCAAACCAGCTAACGTTGCTGGTTGGACTGGGGATATTGAATTTAAAGAGAGAGAAGTTCCAGGGAGAGGCATGAGAGTCACTCTCAACTCTATGAAGGCATTTTATATCTTAAAGGGAGAAGACTTTCTTCATTTGGCCACAGAAGTCAGGAAAAGGTCCCCTGGATGAAAGTTAAAGATTACAAACTTTAGGTAGAAACGTATGATAATGAGACTTCCAGGAGGTGAGTATGAAAACTTCAGAGAGGTTGAATTCTCCATTGCTGGAAATGTCTTTTTCAAGGTCAAGGAACAGGTTGAGGTGTTTAGAGGGTCCTAATGCATCAGATAGAAATGTGCTTGGCAGGAAGGAGGGTTAAGAAACAGTGGGACAGAAACCTTCAATACCAGTAGTTAATTTCATATATATATATATATATATATATATATACTTCTGATTTTTAAGGGGACTTTTATTATTAAATTTTGTAGTATTTTCCTCTCTTTCTTTTTTAATTTAAGTAGCTTTGGAGGAACAGATGGCTGTTGCTGGTTACATGGATAAGTTCTTTAGTGGTAGTAACTGAGATTTTGGTGCACCTATCACCCAAGCAGTGTACACTGCACCCAATGTGTAGTCTTTTAGCCCTCACTCCCCTGCCCACTTCCCCCACCCAAAGTCTATTATATAATTCTTATGCCTTTGCATCCTTGTAGCTTAGCTCCTACTTATAAGTGAGAACATGAGATTTGGTTTTTCATTCCTGAGTTACTTCACTTAGGATAATGGTCTTCAAATCCATCAAGGTTGCTGCATATATCATTGTTTCATTCCTTTATATGACTGAGTAGTATTCCATGATATGTGGATATATATAACATTTTCTTTATCCATCCATTTGTTCATGGACATTTAGCTGGTTTCATATTTTTGCAATTGCAAATTGCACTGTTATAAACACAAAAGTGCAAGTATCTTTTTCATATAATGACTTCTTTTCCTCCGGGTAGATACCCAGTAGTGGATTGCTGGGTGAAACTCTAGTTCTACTTTTAGTTTTTTAAGAAATCTCCATACTGCTTTCCATAGTGGTTGTTCTACTTTACATTCCCACTAGCAGTGTAAGAGTGTTCCCATTTTACCACATCCATGCCAACATCTATTTTTTATTTTTTTCATTATGACCATTCTTGAGGAGTAAGGTGGTTATCTCACTGTAGTTTTAATTTGCATTTCCCTGATAGTGATGTTGAGCATTTTTTCATATATTTTTTAGCCATTCATAGATCTTCCTTTGAGAATTGCCTATTCATGTGCTTTGCCCACTTTTTAATGGGATTTTTTTTTGTTTGTTTTTCTGGTTTTTTTTTTTTTTTTTTTTTTTTTTTTTTTTTTTTTTTTTTTTTTTTGCTGATTTGTTTTGAGTTCATGGTAGATTCTCAATATTAGTCCTCTGCTGGATGCATAGTCTGCGAATATTTCTCCCATTCTGTGGTTTGTCTGTTGACTCTGCTGATTATTTCTTTTGTTGTGCAGAAGTTTTTTAGTTTAATTAGGTCCCATTAACTTATTTTTGTTTTTCTCACATTTGCCTTTGGTTTCTCGGTCATGAATTATTTTCCTAAGCCAACATCTATAAGAGTTTTACCGATATTATCTTCTAGAATTTTTATGGTTTCAGGTCTTTGATTTAAGTCCTTGATCTGTCTCAAGTTGATTTTTGTATACAATAAGAGATGATGATCCAGTTTCATTATTCTACATATGGCTTGCCAGTTATCCCAACACCATTTGTTGAAAGGCTGTCCTTTCCCCACTTTATGTTTTTATTTGCTTTGTCAAAATGAGTTGCCTGTATTTGGCTTTATTTCTGGGTTCTCTATTCTGTTCCATTATTCTATATGCCCATTTTTATACCAGTACCATGCTGTTTTTGTAACTATGGCCTTGTCATATAGTTTGAATTCAGATAATGTGATGCCTCCAAATTTGTTCTTTTTGGCAGCCTTGCTTTGGCTATATGGGGTCTTTTCTGGTTTCATACAAACTTTGGATTATTTTTTCTAGTTCTGTGAAGAACAATGATAGTACTTTGATAGAAATTGCATTGAATTTGTTGATTGCTTTTGGCAGTATGGTCATTTTCTCTATATTTGATTTTACTCATCCATAAGCATGGAATGTGTTTCCATTTGTAAACTGGAAATTAACTTCAAAAGGAATGACCAAAACTATACAAACATATGGAAATTAAATCATCTGCTCTTGAATAATCTTTGGGTCAACGATGAAATCAAAATGGAAATTTAAAAGCTGTTTGAGCTACATAATAGTGACACAACTTATCAATACCTCTGGGATACAGCAAAAATGGTGCTAAGAGGAAAGTTCATATCATTAAATGCCTATATCGAAAAATGTGAAAGAGAGCAAATAGAAAATATAAGGTCACACCTCAACAAACTAGAGAAATAAGAACAAACCTAACCCAAACTCAGCAGAAGAAAAGAAATAACAAAAATCAGAGCAGAACTAAATGAAATTGAAATACAAAAATACTACAAAAGATAAGTGAAAACAAAAAGCTGCTTCTTTGAAAAGATAAAATTGATGGACCATTAGCAACAATAACCAAGAAAAGAAGAGAGAACATCTAAATAAGCTCAGTTAGAAATGAAATGGTAGATATTACAATTGATACCACAAAAATACAAAAGATTGTTCAAGGCTTCTATGAACAGCTTTATGCACACAAACTAGAAAATCTAGAGGAGATGGATAAATTCCTGGAAGTATGTAATGCTCCAAGACTAAATCTGGAAGACATGAAAACTCTAAACAGACCAATAACAAGTAGCAAAATTGAAACAGTGGTAACTTAAAAACTGCCAAAAACAACAGAAAAGTCCATGACCAGATGAATTCACAGCTGAATTCTATCAGACATTCAAAGAAGAAATGATACTAATCTCACAGAAACTATTCCAAAAGAGAAAAAAAGAAGGTCCTCCAAAAGTCATTCTTTGAAGCCAGTATTATCCTAATTCCAAAAGCAGGAAAGAACACAATAAAAAAGAAAACTACTGACCAATACCCCTGATAAACATAGATACAAAAATCCTCAACAATATACTAGCTAACCAAATCCAACAGTGTATCAAAAAGATAATACACCATGATCAAATGGGTCACATACCAGTGATGTCAGTAAATGGGATATATCACATGAACAGAAAATAAAACAAAACTTATATGATCATCTCAATAGCTGCAGAAAAAGCATCTGACAAAATCCAGTAACCATTTATGATTAAAACCATCAGCAAGACTGGTATAGAAAGGACATGTCTCAATGTAATAAAAGCCATCTATGGCAAACCCACAGCCAACATCATACTAACCAGGGAAAAGTTGAAAGCATTACCCCTGAGAACTGGAACTAGGATGCCCACTTTAATCACTTTTATTCAACATAGTACTGAAAGTCCTAGCCAGAGCAGTGAGACAAGAGAAAGAAATAAAGGGCATCCAAATCAGTGAAGAGGATGTCAAACTGTTGCTGTTTGCCAATGATATGATTGCATACCTAAAACCCTAAAGACTCATCCAAAAATCCCCTAGATCTGATAAGTGAATTCAGTAAAGTTTCATGATACAAAATCATGTTCACAAATCTGTAGCACTGTTATACATCAACAACCAAGCTGAGAAACAAATTAAGAACTCAATCTCTTTTCAACAGCTGCAAACAAACAAACTTAACAATAATGCTAACCAAGGAAGTGAAAGATCTCTACAAGGAAAACTACAAAACACTGCATTATTTTAATTAGAAAAGACCATCAGGAGTTAATAGAAACCCACAATTCAAATATTCAAAGTATAGACATTTTTAAAATTTGTGTCTACTTTTAAGACCTTCTTCATGAATATTTTTGAGAAGTAATTGAAGAAATAAATATCTTTTTTTTTGTAAGAAATCTAAAGCTTCAAAGGTAAGTGTGAATCAAATCAAACAAATTTATCAATTGCTAAAACTTTCAGCTTTTACAGTTTGAATCAAATTCAAGGAAAGTATTTCCTACACATATTTAACGCCATAGAAATGAGCTACTTTTCCCTCTCTCTTTCATTTCCTAATTCACCTTCCTTAACTCTCTTTTTGTAATTATATATGAGCAAACATTGGATATATATATGAAACTCAATAAACAAAGTTATTTTGTAGAGAACCTGTAGAGAAAAACGTTTAGCTCTTCATAGTGCTTTAACCAAAGTCCACACAAGAGAATTAGGTTACAGTTACTGAAGATATTATTCGGTGACACAGTAAAAAATAACTATGTTACCATCCAGATGATCCTGAGGTGGTAGATCATTGATTTAATGATTTATAAAAGTAAACTGAATACAATAGTTAGGACTGAATAGGTGGTGGCACTGTAAGCCAATTTGAAAATAATCAGGAAATGGTGACATAATGTTATAAAAAAGTTTAAAATTCTTGGATTTATAAAGGCAGAGCAAGAACACAAAGACTAAAAGGAGAAAGTTAAATTAATACTTTTGCTTTAGTGGTTGACTTTCTCAAGAAGTATTAAATTCCATTGCAGGTTTTATTTTAGTTTTCAACATTAACCTTTTCAATTTCATGTAAAAAAAATGAAGGACAAATTAATGAAGGGGTAGGGAATAATCCCATCAGGCAAATCTTCAGCTCACTTTGTTATGTTATTAATGCATTAACCTCAAAGGAATAGATAGTCCTTTGAGGTTAAAACATCAGCAAATCCAATCTCTCTCTCTCTCTCTTTTTTTTTTTTTTAATTTGAAGCAGTTATAGAAATAATAGCTATATAAACTATGGCTTTAGAAATTCTTGTATTTGCATAACAATTTAAAGTTTATAAAACACTTTCATATGCATTATTTAATTTTTATTTTTACTTTTCAAACTCTGTAAGAAAAAAGCAGGAGAGGCATTATTATCAGATTTTATAGAACAAAAAGCTAATAGATTGGGAATAACTTACTCAAATTCATGAAACAAGTATATGAACCCAGTTTTCATGGATCAAGCCTACTGTATCTCATGGCTTCCTTCAATAGTCCATTGATTACAGGCAGTTTTAATACACAATCTAGCCTCAGAATAGGAATACTTCTTTAAAAATTCATTTCCCATATATTGTTTCAAAGCTTTCTATGAAAACGTTTTGTAAAAAGAAATTAAACCCTTGCATACCTTCCATAGAAAGATAAGAAGATGTTGAATGTCTTGCTAAAAATATATTTTCTTCCTATACTTGATAATAACTTTAATTTTCTAAAGGTGTTTTTGTATAGGTTACTTTCATTTTTATTTTTGTATCCTGTTAAAAGTCTGGAAATGTCTGTTACATTTTAATGACAGGGACTAGGGACTAGATAGAGTATCAGGAAGGTAAACTATTTTCACTAATTGTTCCCAGTTCAGCTCAAACTGCCTTCTTCCTTGGCTTAATTGATATATTAACTCCTAGTTATATACAATAACTAAGCCAGAAATAATTAAGACTCAGCTAGCAATATGCATATTTTGAATATTAAAATTCAATCTTAATCTAAAATATTGCTGCCATTCTTTAATGATATCTCAGAAGTAGAAAAGCATGAACTGTCTTATTCAGTCTCATTCCTAGTGTGTGAAGTTTCATAAATGTTGGTAAATTGACCTTGTGTAATGGATCTCAATAGGTTAATGAATCTATCTTCCTTGTTCCAAACTGAATGACATCTAAAAATGTCCCATATTTGATCTCATTAATTGAAATTGATATCAGGTGTGAAAATTATATATATTCAGTAATATTTATATCATGGGTTGAGTAAAATTATAAAACATGTAAATTCAGTATTTGTATTATACTAGAAAAATTTCAGTACCTTCAATATGAATTCATTTTTTATTATTATAATTAGCTTATAATATTTTTCTATACAGCACATAGCTACAATAAACATTTCTTGCAGCTATCAAAACTTGAGTCAGACTGAATTTGTCAAAAGTATTGAAATGATGCACACTGAGGATTTATGTGACAAAGAAGAAACCAAACCCCACACATTGATAACTGACAGACATTCTACGTGGAAAGTTTCAGCTGTAGAAGACAGAAGGTCAAGCTGATGTATGGGTCAACAGTCATCTCCATGTGTTATCCTGCGGCCCAGCAGCACTGGTCTCTACAGAGATCTCTCTACAGTGTTTCTCAAATTCTATTATTTGTCTTTAAAACCTGTCACTGTGCAAGGTAGGGAATACAACTTTATGTAAATTTCAACTTCAGTGAAATTAAGAATGCTGGATGTATAGAAGGTAATTCGTCTCTCAGGTTATATGCATGAAAATCCATGTATGTGTGAATATGTACAAATTTCTCAAAATGAAGACAAGCAATTGTCAGCAAAACTAATAGAAATTTAATACTGGCTAACTGAAAAGCATTTATCTTCACTTGAATTAAATAGAATTTCATAGTTTATTGAGACATAATTGTTTAAAAGTAGATATTTATTGAAAAATCCATGGTAATATGTGTATACACACATATTTTTATATTAATATATACTCATATATTTCAATTAGTTTATAACTTCTCAATGAGGTATTAATCATAATATTTAAACATTATAATGAATATTAAATTATTGCATAAAATAGCTGAAAGTAAAAGTTTGACAAATCATCTAGAAATGTAAATATCTACATTACTATGGTATATATATCATTAAATTCTTGATAAAATGACATTTTACTAATGTGGCTGCTTATTATCTTATAATTTTTCTGAATATTTATACACAATTATATTTAAATAATATAGTCTTACCATCAGTGAACCTACTAGTCTCTTAAGGCTAACTGTACACTGTGTGTGTGTGTATATATATTTATATACATACACATGCAATTGTATATATATATGTGTGTATATATATACACATACATATATTTGTAAGCTTATGTCACTGCATACAACTAATAAAACCAAAATTCAAAACGTTCCTTTTTAGTTATTTATTGGCAAGAAAGTCCTACTCAAAGTAAGCAGGCTCAAGCATGGCATATTTGGTTAAATAAATAATGCATAGAAAATTAATACCAAAAAACCTTATTTATGGTGTGGCTTCAAATATACATATTGTTTAACAGATGGTTAGTGGACTACATTGCCATTAGCATAACCAATCAGCCCAGAAATAATTATCAAACCCCTATTCTATACCAGACAATATTTTGCCAAATTAGTTCTAAGAGTGAATAAAACAGACAAATAGTTATGCTAAGATAAGAGTTTATATTCTAGTAGAAAGAGGTAAACAAATATATTCTTTCAAATGGTGATGAGTGCTCCTGGTGTTTGTATGCTTGTCGATGGAGGGTGGTTTGGAATTTTATGTAGGGTGACCACAAAAGCCACAGAGAAAATGTCACTGAGCACAGACCTGAAGAAGGTGATGGAGCAAGTCAAACAAATATATGAGAAAAGAACATTCCATACAGAGGAAAGAGGTTGAGCGAAGCTTTGAAGCTGAGGCTCGCCTTGCAAACTCAGTAAGTAAGGAAGAAGACAGACTTGAGCAAAGAGAGGTAGGAGTTGATTGACAGAAGTTAGATCACACAGAGCCTCCCAGGACATTAGAAGGCCTTCGCATTTATTCTGAGTAACGTTGAAAGGGTTGAGCATAGGGATGACTTGATCTAATTTATTTTTTTAATAGGCCCGAGTACAGCTGTTGAAACACAATATAATTCTGAACACATTTTGGTTTTGAAATTGAACACATGTGTTTTAGCTTAATGCAGACACTGAATTTTTAACCCACTTACTACTGCCAAAGACACATCCTGTGCTATATGAAACATGCAGTGGAAATGTGATGTGTTTCATGAAAGGAAATGCTTGTTTCATTGCTATGTGTGCAAGAAGTTTGTTCTACAAGTTTGAATTGGTTTGTATACTATTACTTCTCAAAAATATTTATACAATAAATTAAATTGTCAAAGTGAGTAAAGTAAGTTTGTTGCAATTAAAAATGCCTTAGATATGCAATTTTGTTATTTGCATATGTCTTTTGTACTAAACATTGATATAAGTTAATAGAAATGGTGAAAATACAGATACTAGTCCTATTCAAAGTAAATATATAGTATTTACTAACAAGCTTGTACACATCAAAATGTAAGTTACTCCATGTGTTATTTAAAAAAATATGAATATCATATACTTTCTGAAGAATTTAAGATTATATGAGAAAGAGGAAAAAAGTAATTCAGAATACCTTTTTATATTGCCATACTTCATTGTTGAATTGTCCTTAGATATTCTAAAATCTGTATATTGTACCAAAAGCAGGCCCCATGAGAGTGTTTGTGAGCTTTGATTAGGGGCCAGTATACGGTCGCTTTTATCTAGTGCATTCCTATAGCAGAAAATCTAAAATGAACACACACTGTTATCTTCTCTGAAAACAACATACCGTAATAACCAGAGGTCATCTTCCAGACAAGTCTATCAGCAGGAATATTGGGGACCAATGAGAATCCGACAGAGAAGCAGTCATGGCATGCAAGCGGCAAGCTGAGAAGTTCTTCAGTTAAGTGTACTAGTACTACAGTAGATTTGACCTTGCCTCTGGGTACGAAAAAAATCATACTTTGCATGAGCTATTTTATGTTAACCATAGACTCAGTGATTCTCTCTGGTTTTTGGATCTTAATGCTTTTCTGCAGCATATTTCCTTTAAAAGACATGATTATACAGTAGTAGGAATCATTTGGAATATACACCTGAGATGCAGTTTTCTTTCCACAGTGATAGTTCCTCTTAACTTTCAAATTTCATGCGAATTTAAGTTTTTCTCTTGCTCTATTGCTATTCTATTGTCAAGAAATGATGAATTTTTCAACAGTTACATTTTATTATAGCATAGAGTAGAAACATAGCATAGTAGCATAGAAGCACTGGAGTAGAAATCAAAATAAGTAATTAGTTTGGCTCTGTGAATTATTACTCACACGATCTTCTGAACTCTGTGACCTAAAATATCTTAGTTTATAAAAAGTAGACAATAGTATTTTTTTGCTTATCTCAGAGATACATGGTAAATTATTTTAATGGTAAAATTTAATACGTAAGTTATTTTAAATACATTTATTTTGTTTTTCACTATACATACACTTACATACACACACACATATATACATGTTA
This sequence comes from Piliocolobus tephrosceles, assembly GCF_002776525.5. Lineage (NCBI taxonomy): Eukaryota > Metazoa > Chordata > Mammalia > Primates > Cercopithecidae > Piliocolobus > Piliocolobus tephrosceles. The sequence continues at coordinate 50,492,606 of NC_045455.1, read as the reverse complement.
TGTGTATAAAGATTATGTGTATAAAGATAATTCATTGTGGAGGGCGGAGCAAGATGGCCGAATAGGAGCAGCTTCAGTCTCCAACTCCCAGCGCGAGCGACACAGAAGACCGGCGATTTCTGCATTTTCAACTGAGGTACTGGGGTCATCTCACTCGGGAGTGCCGGACAATCGGTGCTGGTCAGCTGCTGCAGCCCGACCAGCGAGAGCTGAAGCAGGGCGAGGCATCGCCTCACCTGGGAAGCGCGAGGGGGAAGGGAGTCCCTTTTCCTAGCCAGGGGAACTGAGACACACAACACCTGGAAAATCGGGTAACTCCCACCCCAATACTGCGCTGTAACACTGGCACACCGGAGATTGTATCCCACACCTGGCCAGGAGGGTCCCACGCCCACGGAGCCTCTCTCCTTGCTAACACAGCAGTCTGCGGCAATCTAACCGCAAGGCAGCAGCGAGGCTGGGGGAGGGGCGCCCGCCATCGCTGAGGCTTAAGTAGGTAACTAAAGCCGCTGGGAAGCTGGAACTGGGTGGAGCTCACAGCAGCTCAAGGAAACCTGCCTGTCTCTGTAGACTGCGCCTCTGGGGACAGGGCTCAGCTAAAGGAGTAGAAGCCTGTGAAACGCGAACGACTCTGTCTGACAGCTTTGAAGAGAGCAGGGGATCTCCCAACACGGAGGTTGAGATCTGAGAAGGGGCAGTCTGCCTGCTCAAGTGAGTCACTGACCCCTGAGTAGCCTAACTGGGAGACATCCCCCACTAGGGGCAGTCTGACACCCCACACCTCACAGGGTGGAATACACCCCTGAGAGGAAGCTTCCAAAGCAAGAATCAGACAGGTGCACTCGCTGTTCAGCAATATTCTATCTTCTGCAACCTCTGCTGCTGATACCCAGGCAAACAGGGTCTGGAGTGGACCTCAAGCAATCTCCAACAGACCTATAGCTGAGGGTCCTGACAGTCAGAAGGAAACCTATCAAACAGGAAGGACACCTAAATCAAAACCCCATCAGTACGTCACCATCATCAAAGACCAGTGACAGATAAAACCACAAAGATGGGGAAAAAGCAGGGCAGAAAAGCTGGAAATTCAAAAAATAAGAGCGCATCTCCTCCTGCAAAAGAGCACAGCCCATCGCCAGCAACAGATCAAAGCTGGTCAGAGAATGATTTTGATGAGATGAGAGAAGAAGGCTTCAGTCCATCAAACCTCTCAGAGCTAAAGGAGGAATTACGTACCCAGCGCAAAGAAACTAAAAATCTTGAAAAAAAAGTGGAAGAATTGACAGCTAGACTAATTAATGCAGAGAAGGTCATAAACGAAATGACAGAGATGAAAACCATGACACGAGAAATACGTGACAAATGCACAAGCTTCAGTAACCGACTCGATCAACTGGAAGAAAGAGTATCAGCGATTGAGGATCAAATGAATGAAATGAAGCGAGAAGAGAAACCAAAAGAAAAAAGAAGAAAAAGAAATGAACAAAGCCTGCAAGAAGTATGGGATTATGTCAAAAGACCAAATCTACGTCTGATTGGGGTGCCTGAAAGTGAGGGGGAAAATGGAACCAAATTGGAAAACACTCTACAGGATATCATCCAGGAGAACTTCCCCAACCTAGCAGGGCAGGCCAACATTCAAATTCAGGAAATACAGAGAACGCCACAAAGATACTCCTCCAGAAGAGCAACTCCAAGACACATAATTGCCAGATTCACCAAAGTTGAAATGAAGGAAAAAATCTTAAGGGCAGCCAGAGAGAAAGGTCGGGTTACCCACAAAGGGAAGCCCATCAGACTGACAGCAGATCTCTCGGCAGAAACTCTACAAGCCAGAAGAGAGTGGGGGCCAATATTCAACGTTCTGAAAGAAAAGAATTTTAAACCCAGAATTTCATATCCAGCCAAACTAAATTTCATAAGTGAAGGAGAAATAAAATTCTTTACAGATAAGCAAATGCTTAGAGATTTTGTCACCACCAGGCCTGCCTTACAAGAGACCCTGAAGGAAGCCCTAAACATGGAAAGGAACAACCGGTACCAGCCACTGCAAAAACATGCCAAAATGTAAAGACCATCGAGCCTAGGAAGAAACTGCATCAACTAATGAGCAAAATAACCAGTTAATATCATAATGGCAGGATCAAGATCACACATAACAATATTAACCTTAAATGTAAATGGACTAAATGCTCCAATTAAAAGACACAGACTGGCAAACTGGATAAAGAGTCAAGACCCATCAGTCTGCTGTCTTCAGGAGACCCATCTCACATGCAGAGACATACATAGGCTCAAAATAAAAGGATGGAGGAAGATCTACCAAGCAAATGGAGAACAAAAAAAAGCAGGGGTTGCAATCCTAGTCTCTGATAAAACAGACTTTAAACCATCAAAGATCAAAAGAGACAAAGAAGGCCATTACATAATGGTAAAGGGATCAATCCAACAGGAAGAGCTAACTATCCTAAATATATATGCACCTAATACAGGAGCACCCAGATTCATAAAGCAAGTCCTTAGAGACTTACAAAGAGACTTAGACTCCCATACAATAATAATGGGAGACTTCAACACTCCACTGTCAACATTAGACAGATCAACGAGACAGAAAGTTAACAAGGATATCCAGGAATTGAACTCATCTCTGCACCAAGCGGACCTAATAGACATCTATAGAACTCTCCACCCCAAGTCAACAGAATATACATTCTTCTCAGCACCACATCACACTTATTCCAAAATTGACCACATAATTGGAAGTAAAGCACTCCTCAGCAAATGTAAAAGAACAGAAATTATAACAAACTGTCTCTCTGACCACAGTGCAATCAAACTAGAACTCAGGACTAAGAAATTCAATCAAAACCGCTCAACTACATGGAAACTGAACAACCTGCTCCTGAATGACTACTGGGTACATAACGAAATGAAAGCAGAAATAAAGATGTTCTTTGAATCCAATGAGAACAAAGATACAACATACCAGAATCTCTGGGACACATTTAAAGCAGTATGTAGAGGGAAATTTATAGCACTAAGTGCCCACAAGAGAAAGCAGGAAAGATCTAAAATTGACACTCTAACATCACAATTAAAAGAACTAGAGAGGCAAGAGCAAACACATTCAAAAGCTAGCAGAAGGCAAGAAATAACTAAGGTCAGAGCAGAACTGAAGGAGATAGAGACACAAAAAACCCTCCAAAAAATCAATGAATCCAGGAGTTGGTTTTTTGAAAAGATCAACAAAATTGACAGACCGCTAGCAAGATTAATAAAGAAGAAAAGAGAGAGGAATCAAATAGACGCAATAAAAAATGATAAAGGGGATATCACCACCGACCCCACAGAAATACAAACTACCATCAGAGAATACTATAAACACCTCTACGCAAATCAACTAGAAAATCTAGAAGAAATGGATAATTTCCTGGACGCGTACACTCTTCCAAGACTAAACCAGGAAGAAGTTGAATCCCTGAATAGACCAATAGCAGCCTCTGAAATTGAGGCAACAATTAATAGCCTGCCCACCAAAAAAAGCCCAGGACCAGATGGATTCACAGCTGAATTCTACCAGAGGTACAAGGAGGAGCTGGTACCATTCCTTCTGAAACTATTCCAATCAATAGAAAAAGAGGGAATCCTCCCTAACTCATTTTATGAGGCCAGCATCATCCTGATACCAAAGCCTGGCAGAGACACAACAAAAAAAGAGAATTTTAGACCAATCTCCCTGATGAACATCGATGCAAAAATCCTCAATAAAATCCTGGCAAACCGGATTCAGCAGCACATCAAAAAGCTTATCCACCATGATCAAGTGGGCTTCATCCCTGGGATGCAAGGCTGGTTCAACATTTGCAAATCAATAAACGTAATCCAGCATATAAACAGAACCAAAGACAAGAACCACATGATTATCTCAATAGATGCAGAAAAGGCTTTTGACAAAATTCAACAGCCCTTCATGCTAAAAACGCTCAACAAATTCGGTATTGATGGAACGTACCTCAAAATAATAAGAGCTATTTATGACAAACCCACAGCTAATATCATACTGAATGGGCAAAAACTGGAAAAGTTCCCTTTGAAAACTGGCACAAGACAGGGATGCCCTCTCTCACCACTCCTATTCAACATAGTGTTGGAAGTTCTGGCTAGGTCAATCAGGCAAGAGAAAGAAATCAAGGGTATTCAGTTAGGAAAAGAGGAAGTCAAATTGTCCCTGTTTGCAGATGACATGATTGTGTATTTAGAAAACCCCATCGTCTCAGCCCAAAATCTTCTTAAGCTGATAAGCAACTTCAGCAAAGTCTCAGGATACAAAATTAATGTGCAAAAATCACAAGCATTCTTATACACCAGTAACAGACAAGCAGAGAGCCAAATCAGGAATGAACTTCCATTCACAATTGCTTCAAAGAGAATAAAATACCTAGGAATCCAACTTACAAGGGATGTAAAGGACCTCTTCAAGGAGAACTACAAACCACTGCTCAGTGAAATCAAAGAGGACACAAACAAATGGAAGAACATACCATGCTCATGGATAGGCAGAATCAATATTGTGAAAATGGCCATACTGCCCAAGGTAATTTATAGATTCAATGCCATCCCCATCAAGCTACCAATGAGTTTCTTCACCGAATTGGAAAAAACTGCTTTAAAGTTCATATGGAACCAAAAAAGAGCCCGTATTGCCAAGACAATCCTAAGTCAAAAGGACAAAGCCGGAGGCGCCACGCTACCTGACTTCAAACTATACTACAAGGCTACAGTAACCAAAACAGCATGGTACTGGTACCAAAACAGAGATATAGACCAATGGAACAGAACAGAGCCTTCAGAAATAATGCCACACATCTACAACCATCTGATATTTGACAAACCTGAGAAAAACAAGAAATGGGGAAAGGATTCCCTATTTAATAAATGGTGCTGGGAAAATTGGCTAGCCATAAGTAGAAAGCTGAAACTGGATCCTTTCCTTACTCCTTATACGAAGATTCATTCAAGATGGATTAGAGACTTAAATGTTAGACCTAATACCATAAAAACCCTAGAAGAAAATCTAGGTAGTACCATTCAGGACATAGGCACGGGCAAGGACTTCATGTCTAAAACACCAAAAGCAACGGCAGCAAAAGCCAAAATTGACAAATGGGATCTCATTAAACTAAAGAGCTTCTGCACAGCAAAAGAAACTACCATCAGAGTGAACAGGCAACCTACAGAATGGGAGAAAATTTTTGCAATCTACTCATCTGACAAAGGGCTAATTTCCAGAATCTACAAAGAACTCAAACAAATATACAAGAAAAAAACAAACAACCCCATCAAAAAGTGGGCAAAGGATAT
>NC_045455.1:50259849-50487145 GCF_002776525.5 Piliocolobus tephrosceles | reverse complement strand
TTTTTGCAATCTACTCATCTGACAAAGGGCTAATTTCCAGAATCTACAAAGAACTCAAACAAATATACAAGAAAAAAACAAACAACCCCATCCAAAAGTGGGGAAAGGATATGAACAGACATTTCTCAAAAGAAGACATTCATACAGCCAACAGACACATGAAAAAATGCTCATCATCACTGGCCATCAGAGAAATGCAAATCAAAACCACAATGAGATACCATCTCACACCAGTTAGAATGGCAATCATTAAAAAATCAGGAAACAACAGGTGTTGGAGGGGATGTGGAGAAATAGGAACACTTTTACACTGTTCGTGGGATTGTAAACTGGTTCAACCATTATGGAAAACAGTATGGCAATTCCTCAAGGACCTAGAACTAGATGTACCATATGACCCAGCCATCCCACTACTGGGTATATACCCAAAGGATTATAAATTATGCTACTACAAAGACACATGCACACGTATGTTTATTGCGGCACTATTCACAATAGCAAAGACTTGGAATCAACCCAAATGTCCATCAGTGACAGACTGGATTAAGAAAATGTGGCACATATACACCATGGAATACTATGCAGCCATAAAAAAGGATGAGTTTGCGTCCTTTGTAGAGACATGGATGCAGCTGGAAACCATCATTCTTAGCAAATTATCACAAGAAGAGAAAACCAAACACCGCATGTTCTCACTCATAGGTGGGAACTGAACAATGAGCTCACTTGGACTCGGGAAGGGGAACATCACACACTGGGGCCTATCATGGGGAGGGGGGAGGGGGGAGGGATTGCATTGGGGAGTTATACCTGATATAAATGATGAATTGATGGGTGCTGATGAGTTGATGGGTGCAGCACACCAACATGGCACATGTATACATATGTAACCTGCACGTTATGCACATGTACCCTAGAACTTAAAGTATAAAAAAAAAAAAAAAAAAAAAGATAATTCATTAATTGGACAATACATTGTGACTTTTTCAAACATAAAATGTATTCACTCATTTCAGATATTATCCAGTGCAACCTTGATGAATGTCTTCCACTGACATCAGGCTTTCAATTCTGGCTTTGACTGCAGCATTAAATATCTAATGTTATTACTAAACTTATTACTACATGTTAAAAATAATGTTTGAATTAATTAATAAATGCATAATTATTAAGGAATTAGTGATTCATTTCTGTGGTATTTTCATTCATACCTATATATGTACAAAATTGTGTATAAACACTATTGAAAATTGTATTGGTAAAGAAATTTTAAAATATCTATTGCCACCTAAAACTTTGTTTTAAGTCTACTACATAGAATCTTTGCCTATATCCTCATTGCATAGTTTTTTTAGACTAGGATCTCAAGTTTGATTCTACATATTTTCTGAAACTTCTTAGACACATTTACTTGTACTGAACACATCATCTGACTCTCCAATCTCCTGTTCCCAAAAACGTTTAGATAGTCACCTCATAATTCTTTGCTTTCTGAAGTTTTCATGTATCTATGCTAATGCAAATGAATTGTAGTCTCTAAGAAAACTTAAATAATTTTTTTCCTAAAACATTGACATAGTTTCTGAGATGAATAGGATTTACAGAATGAGGATTCTGCTGCACATAGAAAATTGAATGATTCCTTAAAATGATAAATAACTTGATTTTCTGTCTCTATGCTTACTTTATGTTAACAGTTAATATTCATGAACTGACATGTCAATTGATGACTAATAGAAATACACTAATCGAGACACAACAAGGTAGATAGATACAACTCAACAAGAAGTATTGTGAAAGTGTACTAATACCTTATTCTGTAGAATTTATGTGAATGTGTGTTAAAAGAGTGTGGATAATATTTTTCAAAGGTGGTATTTTTGTTTGACTCAAAAATAACCTACCAAGTACAAAAAAAGGGGTCAAATGTAGCCGAGAACCACCTGTCCATATTAGATGCATAATTTCATTTTATAAATCAATAAATGCAATAGGATATTTAAATATAATAATATATTATCTTATACCTTACAATGCTTTTGCAGTATTTCCACGTTTCTCCTTCTTAGGTGAGTAAGTTTCTCGCCAGTTTTAATTAATTACCCATAGTAACCACTAGTCAAGATTTGAGAAAATATGATTCGATATCTAATTGAGACCAGTGCATTTTCAGCAAAATATGTGTCATTTGCATATTTAAATAGGCCTTAACCTGGCCATTCAGAAACTTTTAAATACAGCATTATCTGTGGTGTGTGTGTGTGTGTGTGTGTGTGTGAGAGAGAGAGAGAGAGAGAGAGAGAGATATTTCTCTAGAAACATCTGCTTGTTCCCAAGAGTGTAATTGTGACACATGCCACATATGACCTTCAGTGATTGTGTCCCAATAGTATTGAAAATTAAGAGAACTGAAAGACATTCATATGTTAGCTGAAAGAGAGGCAGAGAGATTTCAAATAAATAATTTGTCTAATCCTATTCAGTTATGAGGACAGCTGATTCAGATTCTAAGCTCATTTCTGAATTAGTTTTAGCACGCTTAGGTAAATTAGCTTGGGAAACAGCAGAAATAGTTGCCAAAGTTTCTTTTATATTAAATTTGTTACTCTACTGTTTGCTTTCCTCTGTAGGTGTTGATAGTGCTACTTGTGAAAAATTATCTTTATTTCTTTTCTTTTTTTTTTACCATTGTCCTAATTTTCTAGTTGTATATTTCTTCTAATTTTGACTACCTATTCATTTATATTCTAAATTTCTATTTGCCATCCACTATTCAGTAGTTTGTCAACTTCTAAATGGCACAGGGAATTCAGTTTATCTTATTCATTACCCATTATGTTATTTCACATTGTAGGTTGTCAATAAGTAATCAGTATTGTGGGTACAAGAGTTAGATGATTTCTAAAGCTTTATACAGATGTTTAAATTACTTTGTATATTACTCAAATTTTCAGTTAATACTAAAAGTTTTAAGCAAAAATTATTTTAGGGAAATTCAAGTTTGGGTGATGGAGATAAAGCAAAGAGCACGTAGAGTAAAAATGCTTATAAGAAATGTATAATGAATTCTACTATTTTCAGTAATACAATAACAATTTATTTTATAATTCTATGAATGTGGGTGCTGAATTTGGGTAAAAAACAGGACCTAAGTTTTTTTTTTTCAAAATGAATAACTGAGTTACTTGTACATTAAACATACATATATACATAATACAATAAAACTTCTGTTTTGAAAATATGAACATTTCAGTTACTGTGTATGTGTGTGTGTGTGTATGTCTATACTGTTCAGGTAATTAAGGCCCTGAAGATCCATACATGTTCACATGTCCAGACCAGCATTAACTTTGTTTTCTCAATAACTGAAGGGCATGAGCAGTAATTCAAATTCAAAGGCTAACAACAAATGAAATACTCTTGGACTTGGAAATGATCTATAGACTGTCTGAGTATTATTGGGTATTAGTGATATAAAATTTGAACATCTAATTTAGAGAGAGACACACCACAGCTTCTAACATCTTTTAAATTCTAGTTACCTATACTTACAAAAGCCTGGATATTACTATGATAGAAAGTTCTGATTACCTTCAATTATACTGAAACCCTTTTTATCATACTGTACATTCACCACATAAATAAAAGAAATGAATGCATATATAAAGTATAGGTGTACATGGAAGTGTATAGATATGATATAAGTAAAACAGTTAAGACATTATAATAAGTCAATATATCATTACTAAACTTAAAATATCTATTCTTAATATTTAGGAAGCCCTGTATTACACAATAATATGAATAACTAGATTTCACTGAAATTGTATTATCTGCTGGATACTCTTCTAAGATCTATGCAAACATGTTAATGCTCATGACTACTTTTGTGATCCCTGTTTTATGTTTAAGGATTTTGAGGATTATAGTTTTAGTAACTTTACCCAAGTAGTTAGTGGATAGAGATTACAGTCTTTTATAAAGTCTGAATATTTTACCAAAAATTTAATGGAATAAATAACCGTAATTAAGTCATTGGTAATATAACAAACAAGGAATGTATTTGAGACTAGCCTGGCCAACATGGTGAAATGCCATCTATACTAAAAATGCAAAATTTATCCCGGTATGGTGGCTCACATCTATAATCCCAGCTATTTGGGAGGCAGAGGGAGGAGAATCACTTGAACCCAGGAGGCAAAGATTGCAGAGTGCTGAGATCGTGCCACTGCACTCCAGCCTTGGTGACAGAGCGAGACTCCATCTCAAAAAAAATATATATGTATATACACATACACATACATATACACACACACACATATATGCATTCCTAGAAATTTATACAAAAATATGAACCCATCATAAAAATAAGCAAGGCTGGAAAATTATTTAACTATTTGCCCAAACTTTAACATAAAAATATTCATGTCCAGCCTTCTAAAGAAATTTATTCTTAATATAACTGTTGACCTCTACTACTAGAATATGTATGTTCCAATAGTATTGCTCTAGCTATGTTAACAAAAATGTTTGGTAGAAAAACAAGGTGCTTTCTACATGATTTAGCTCCAAGAGTTTCTAATATGGTATAAAAACTAACAACTCCCTCTTTGTAAACTGTGTTGATAATTCTCTAAAATCATGTTTATTTGTAACATTTATCAGGAAAATTAATTTTCTTTCATTTTTGAGGATACACTTTTTCAATGTAATTATTCAAAGTATAAACAATCGAAGTATTGTCTTTATCAATATTAACCTCAAAATAAAATGCCACTGTTAATATTCATTGCAACATGGAATTACTATATATAGAAAAATGATCCTCATGTGAGTATATGTCAAAGTTCAAGACAAAATTATTTGATAACTCTAGATTTCCTTTATTAATTTTATTGTATTAGAAAAGGGGGAAATGTTCTTATCTTGATAAGCTTATAAAGATGATTTGGTGGCCATTTGGGGCTATTGTGTTAAGTGAATGGAAATCAGGTAAAAAGTGTGTTTGTGAGTGCATGTGTTTGCTTATTTTTGATGAGCAAAGATAACATCTTACGTACACCATCTGGATGCTTTTAATTAAATTTAATTAAACATCACCTTCAACTAACTTGCTTTTCTTAGAAAACACACAGACATAAACCACATACATTTTCTTTTAACTTATTTTGTAATAATTCAAAATCTTTTTTATGGTACATAAATTTTTATAAATTACCCATTACATGAAATTACCCAGTCTTCCTGAATTTGGAGTTTTTGGTATAATTTTTTCCAAAATACCTGGTAGCATTGGCTGTCATTTTGCAGTCTGAGTTAGTTGTGTGTGAAAACTCAATCTTCTCTCCCCTCACAGATCATTTTCAGCTATTTGGTTGTTTCTAATTTGAATAGATAATTTATAGGGTCCATTTCTGATGTAAGATTCATGTGAAATATTCTGGTAATGCCAATTTTTAGAATATTTTATTCAAGGATGAATGTCTTCTAAGCAATGATACAACCTTAATTAAAATGGCTGTTAAGTTGCCATAGTTGTACAAGTTTAAATACATTGCACAGCAAATTTTTATTACCTTAACTATATTCAGCTTGACTTAACCTCCCTCTTAGTCCATACAGATATAACATTTCTTCCAACATTACCATAAAACCTCCTTTAATTTCTTAAATGTAGAAAGATTAATACACATTACTGGAATTTCAGTTTCTTTTGAGTACTAACTCTGTAAAATCTATATTAGAAGCCATTCCTGATGATGCATACTTATGGTATGCTGCAGAAATAATTTCAAGAGATTCTGACTTAAAATATGGTCTACAGTCAAAATGGTTTTAAGTACTACCTGTGTCTTCAGTTCTATGTATTTTTTTCTAAAATATATGTATCTTAAATCTACAAAAGAAGTGATAATTTTTATCTCACATCAAAATAATGTTTCCAAAAAGTGCCCAACATATACTTTTCCCAAAAAAGTAGCCATTGCATACAGTTTTTCTTCACTTTTTTCCTCAGGCAGTGATATGGTTTGGCTGTGTCTCCACCTAAATCTCATCTGGAATTGTAGCTCCCATAATTTCCACGTGTTGGGGAGGGACCTGGTGGGAGATTTTTGAATCATGGGGTCAGTTTCCCCCATACTGTTCTCATGATAGTGAATAAGTCTCACGGGAATTGATGGTTATGTAAGGGGAAATGCCATTCACTTGGCTCTCATTCTCTCTTGTCTGCTGCCATGTAAGATGTGACTTTCGCCTTCTGTCTTGATTGTGAGGCCTCCCCAGCCACTTGAAACTGTGAGTCCATTAAACCTCTTTTTCTTTATATATTACCCAGTCTCGGGTATGTCTTTATCAGCAGTGTGAAAATGGACTAATACAGGTAAGTAAACCAAATTTTGTTCTAAGTGTTTACTAAGTATATATACATTGTTTTCCTTTAACACATAAACAAAATCTATTCAATTATAAAATAAGACAAATATTACATCTATCCCTAAAAGGACCAGGCAGGACATTTCTCCAGTTTGTTAAATTTAGAAGAAATTTATCCCCTTTTGCTATTAGAGATATAAAAGAAGGAGATATCTTCATATTATACCAAAGAGGCTGATTTTTACTAAGTTGGTGTATATTTCTGAACAATTTGAGGTATGAAAGTGAAGATAACCAGCAAAATATAGAGAGCAACTTATTGTAGGCCATGATGATTGTGCTAATGAAAAAAATATATTTGTGATAAAGCCATTAAAAGTCTAAGGATAAAATGAATCAAATATACTGTATAAAGTACATTCACTAGGGAGACATTTTATATTGTTTAGTACCTGCCTTTGTGTGTTATTTCTTGTTGATTTAATAATGTTGTAGGGATCCTTATATAGCTGGCTATAAATTGTTTATTAGTGTTGGTGATGTAGGGGGGAATTTTTAAGCATAGAGCATAGCCACAAGTCATAAATTATGGAGTGAATAAAATAAATGGAGCCCTATAACAAGAGAGAAGGTAAAACAACTTCCAGAACAGTGATATAAGAAGTTCCGTGGACCCTTTAACAGGAAAGAAAGCTTAAGTGGTGAAAATAATTATACACACATACATAGTTACTACAGGTAAAGAAAGACATTTTATAATAATAAAGTGTCAATCAATCAGGAAGCCCTAAAAATTATACACATATGTGCAATGAAAAACAGAGTTGCAATATACATTAAGAAAACTCAAACAGAAATAAAAGAAATTGATAACTGAACAATAATTTCAATAGTAGATAGAGAACTAAAGAGAAGTTCAAAAAAATAGGTAATTCAACCAAAACTATAAATCTAGTAGATCTAACAACCATCAATAAAACACTCAACGTAATAGCAAGATGCACATTCTTTTCAAGTGCACATAGAATAGAAAACATTATCCAGGCTATAGCACATACTAGGGCACAAAACACCCTTGAATGAATTTTAAAAGACTAAATCATGCAAAATATGTTATCTGACTGTAATAGAATGAAATTAGAAATCAATATAAGAAAATCAAAAAAATCACACATACGCAAAAATTACAGAAAAACATATTCCTAATGAGTGAGTCAACAGTCACAAACAAGTTGTATGACATGTGCATTACATGTTAATGAAAGAGAGAGAATGAGAGAGAGGGAGAGAGAGAGAGTACAATTAGAAAGAATAGACCTTGACCAAATGTTGAAGTAGTGCAAGCTGTTTATTCTCTCCCACGGAAAACCAAAAACAATATACAGCACCAAACTTATCATCAGCAATAGTCCAGAAATAAAATATGATAATGAGACAGTTCCTGGGGCCACAGAGGAGTGAAAAGACTTCCAACTAATTGTTGTAACACTGGAAAAAGTGAGATTGAGGTGTATAACCGGCTTCCCCATCAGCTTGGTCTCCCTGGCAGGAGACTTTTCCCTACTTCAACTCATGTGAAGCACTGCAAGTGCCTGAAGACAGAAAAATTCCACGGGACAGCTGAAAACAAGGAAGCAAGTAGGAGGGACTAGCATCACAGGAGGGACTAGCATTACAGCACAACAGAGAACTCCTTTCTGTGTGTCTCAACCAAAAGAGACATGAAATCAGGGTAGCTGTTCAGCAACACCATATGGCAGGAGGCATCTCCCAAGGGTCCCCCCTCTGCACAAATGCCTAGACATTCTTCCCATACTGCTGGAATATCCCCTTGGGATCTTCCTCTCTATCTGGGACAAGCAACATTCTGAAGTTTGCTAGTGACGAGGCAAACCTACGTTTAAGCACATCTAGTGCAGAAAAGAGGAAGTGACTTTGCGAAAAAGATACTCAACAGATACCTTGCAGAGAAATATTTAAGGAAATATATCCAACTAAAGCCAAAACAAGCAAGACAGAGAAGACTGGAAGAAATAACAAATCCTCAATGCAAAGACACAGATGTACATTCAGAAGAAACAACAGCAAACAGAGACCATAATCTCCCCAAATAGACAAAGTTATGAGCCAGTGACCAAGTCTAAGGAAATGATGAAAGGTGAGTTTTCTGATAAGAAAATCAAAAGAGTAATTTTAAAGAAACCCAGTGAACTCCAAAATAACACAGCAAACCAACTCAAAACACTGTTAGAAAAATTTAATAAAGAGATTGAATTTAAAAATCAAACACAAATCTTGGAAACAAAAATATATTTGCTGCTCTTAAGTTTATGTAGATCTGAACACCAAAACAGATCAAGCAGAGGGAAGAATCAGTGAGCTTAAAGACAAACTATTGAAAAACACATCATGAGAAGAAAAATGAAAAAAAAAGGATTAAAAAGAATAAACAATGCCCTCAAGAGAGTAAATACAAGAATTATTGGTGTTCCCACATGTTCTCACTCATAATTGGGAGTTGAACAATGAGAACACATGGACACAGAGAGAGGAACAACACACACGGGTGCCTGTTCTGGGGTAGGGGACAAGGAGAGGGAACATAAACGACAGGTCAGTAAGTGCAGCAAACCACCATGACAGATATATACCTATGTAACAAACCTGCATGTTCTGCACATGTATGCTGGAATTTACAATAACATTTTTTAAAAAAATTAAAAAAGAATTATTGGTGTTCAAAAGGGAGTTGAGCAAGAGCAAGGGGTAGAAATCTTATTCAGAGAAATAATTATGGAAAACTTTTCAAAATATGTGAAATACATAAAAGTCCAAGTACAAGAAAGACAGCACGAAACAGATTAAAATAAAACAATCCCAAGGCAAGTAATCAATCTCAAAGGTTAACAACAAAAAGAAGATCCTAAAGGTCGCAAAAGAAAAGGAGTTAAAAACCTATGAAGAAGCTCCAACTTATCTGGCAACAGGCTTCTCAACAGAAATTATACAGGCCAGCAGAGAGAGGGAAGGCATATTTCAATTGCTGAAAGGAAACAACTGACAACCCCAAATTTTGTACCCTGCAAAGCTATGATTTTAACCACGAAGAAACAATAAAATATTTCTTAGATAAACAAAAGCTGAGGGGATACATCATCACCAATCCATCTCATAAGAAATGCCAAAGGAAACTGTTCAATATGAAAAATAAATACCATTAATATGCAGAAAGAAAACATTTGAAGCTATAAAACTTACTGATAAGAGTAAGTACACAGAAAAAGTCAGGACACTTGAACACAATAATTGTGGCATGCAATCCACTTGTAATTCTAGTATGAAGACTAAAAGTCAAATCTATCAGAAAATGGTAACAGCTGCAGCAACCCATTAAGAGATAAGCAATATAAAATATGTAAATTGAGGAAACAAAATGTCAAAATGGAGGGGTGTAGTTAAAGTGTAGACTTTCTTTCTATTTTTTTCTTTGGAGCAAAGATAAGTTCTCATCTGCTTAAAGCAATTTTTTAAAACTAAAAGATGTTTTGTTGTAAGTCTTACAGTAACCACAAAGCAAAACACTACAGTAAATACACTAGAAATGAAAAGCAATAAATTAAAACAAACTACAAAAGAAAACCCTTAAGCACAAAGGAAGACAATAAGAAAAAGAAGGGGAAGAAAAAAAAAGAAAAAGAAATGAAAAAAGACGAGTTACAAAACAGCCAGAAAACAAGTAGCAACATGGCGATAGTAAGTCCTTACCTACCAAAAATTGTATTGAATATAATAGACTAAATTCTTCAATTAAAAGGATAGGGTCACTGAATGGTTAAAGAAAGAAAGATCCAACTATATGCTGCCTATAAGAAACCTACTTAAACAATGAAGACACACATAGACTAAAAATGAAATGGGGGAGAAAGATATTCCATGCAAATAGAATCACCAAATACTGCAGGAACAGCTATACTTATATCAGATAAAATAGAAAGGTAAAATACTGTAAAAAGCGACAAGGAATGACATGATGCAATGATAAAGAGATTAATTCAGCAGTAGGACATCATAATTACAAATATCTATCCACTTAACATAGGCCTGCCATAGTTTATAAAACAGTAATATATTTAAAGGGAGAGATAGACTATAATCCAATAATGGGAGATGATTTCAACACTCCATTCACAGTAATTAACAGATCATCCTGACAAAAAAATCAACAAAGAAACATCAGAGTTAAACTACATACCAGACCAAATCAGCCTAACTGATATTTAGAGAACATTTCACCTAACTGCCGCAGGATACAGATTTTTCTCATTAACACATGGAACATTCTTCAGAACAGACCATATGCCAGGCAAAAAACCACAAGTCTCAACAAATTCAAGAGTGAAATTAGATCACATCTCTATCCTGATTACAATGGAATAAAACTAGAAATTAATAGAAAGAGGAACCTTGGAAACTATACAAACACATAGAAATTAAACAACATGCCCCTGAACAATCAACGAGTCAATGAAGAAATCAAGAAGAAAACTTATTATTGAAACAAATGAACACAGAAATACATTATATCTAACTCTGTGGGATACAGCAAAAATAGTTCCAACAGAGTAGTTCCAACAAATGCCCATAATAAAATAAGGCAGATACTTCAAATTAATAAACTAATAAATTCACCTCAAGGAAATAGATAAGCAAGAAAAATCCAACCAAAATTTGGTATAATGAAAGAAATAATAATCAGAACCAAAATAAAATTGAGACTAAGAACTGTATAAAAATAAAATAAAATGTCAATTTTATGAAATGAAAAACAAAATTGGCTATGAGCAATCTGATGCCAAAGAAATGGAAAACCTAGGAGAAACGGATAAATTTCTGGACACATACAACTCACCAAGATTGAGTCTTGAGGGAGTAGAAAACCCCAGTAAATTAATAACGAGTAACAGGATCAAAGCCATAATAAAATATCTCTAATCAAAGAGATTCCCAGGAGCTGATGGCTTCACTGCTTAACTATACCAAACAGTTTTTGAATAACTAATACTAATTCTTCTCAAACTTTTCTAAAAACTAAAAGAGGAGATAACACTATTAAACTCATTCTATGAAGAAAGAAATACTCTGATACCACAACCAGACAAAAATACAACACAAAAAGAAAACTGTAGGCCAGTATTACTGATGAAGATAGATGCAAAAATCTTTAACCAAACATGAACAAACTGAATTCAACAACATATTGAACAGATTGTCCCCCATGATCAACTGGGATTTATCCTAGGGGCACAAGGATGCTTCAACATGTGCAAATCAATAAGAGTAATGCATCACATTAACAGAACCAAGAACAAAAACAATATGATCATTTCAATAGATGCTGAAAAGGCATTTCATAAAATTTAATATCCTTTTATAGTGAAGATGCTCTCAAGGAGCTAGGTATGGAAGGAACAACATAATTTAAAACCGTAAAGGATAATAGAACAAACCCACAGCTAACATTATACTGAATTAGAAATATATTGGAATATTTTCTTCAAAAGTCTGGCACAAAATAGGATGTCCACTTTCATTGCTTTTTTTCAACATAAACTGGAAGTCCTTGACACAGCAAACAGACAAAAGAAGGAAATAAAGGGCAACCAATTGAGACAGAAAAATTATTTTTGTCTGCAGGTGATATAATCATATATTTAGAAAACCCTAACGATTTCATCAAAACAACCACATTAGAATGGATAAACAAATTCAGTAAGGTTGCAGAACACAAAATCAACATACAAAAATCAGTAGCATTTATATTTGCAATCAGTGAACAACATAAAACATAAATCAATAAAACAGTTACACTTAGAATAGCTACAAAAAATGTAAAATATCTAGGAATACATTTAACCAAAGTAGTGAACACTCTTTGCAAGAAAAATTATAATACTCTGATGAAAGAAACTGAAGAAGACACACACAAATGGAAAGATATTTCATGCTAATGAATTGAAAGAATTAATGTTGTTAAAGTGTCAATATTACCCAAAGTGATCTACAGAACCAGTGCAATCCTTTCCGAAATAACAATTATAGTCTTCTCAGAAATAGATAAAAACTATTCTAAAAATTATATGGATCTATATAAACCCCTGAAGAGCCAAACCAATCCTGAGCAAAAAGAACAAAGCTGGAGGCATCATACTACCTGACTTTAAAATATGGTACAAAGCTATAGTAATAAAAACAGACAAATAGACAACTGAGACAGAATAAGGAAACCAATAGTAGATACATGCATTTTCAGCCAACTGATTTTCAACAAAGACATCAAGAACATACATTCAGGGAAAGGACAGTCTCTTCAATAAATGGTGCTGAGAAAAGTGGATATTAATGTGCAGAAGCATAGAACTAGACCCCCACCTTTCACCATATACAAAAATCAAATCAAAATAGATTAAAGATTCATATAAGGCCTGAAACTTTGTAACTACTAGAAGAAAACCTTGAGGAAATACTCCAGGATACTAGTCTGGGCAGAGTTTTTTTAAGACAGACCTCAAAAGCACAGGCAACAAAGGCAAAAATAAACAAATGAGATTATGTCAAGCTAAAAAGCTTCAGCATACCAAAGGAAACAAGAAAAAAAAGCAAAGAGAAAACCCACAGAATGGGAAAAATGTTTGCAAGCCATTTATTTGACAAGAGAGTAATAACAAGAATACAAAGGGAACTTAAGTTAATGATAATGTAAACAAACCTGTTAAAATATGGGCAAATAACAGGAATAGAAATTTTTTAAAGACATAAAATAGCCAATAAGTATATATTTTAAAAATGTTCATCACCACTAATCATCAAGGAAATGAAAATCAAAACCACAGTGGGGTATTATCTCACCCCAGTTAAACGTGTTTTTATCAAACAGAAAAAAATAACAAATGCTGGTGAAGATATGAATAAAGACGATTCCTCATACTCAGCTGATGGAAATGTAAATTAGTTAAGTCTCCAGGAAAAAGAGTATGGGGATTCCTTTATAAACTAAAAGTAGAACTGCCATATGATTCAACAGTCTCACTACTTGGCATATATTGAAAAGTAGTAAAGTCAATATACAAGAGATATTTGCTCTCCCATGTTTATTGTAGCACTGTTCA
Source organism: Piliocolobus tephrosceles (assembly GCF_002776525.5). Taxonomy (NCBI): domain Eukaryota; kingdom Metazoa; phylum Chordata; class Mammalia; order Primates; family Cercopithecidae; genus Piliocolobus; species Piliocolobus tephrosceles. The sequence continues at coordinate 50,473,604 of NC_045455.1, read as the reverse complement.
CAACAGCCAGGATATGGAATCAGTCTAAGTACTCATCAATGTATAAATAATACATAATTTATTGTACACAAATATAGATAATGTCCATGAAGATAGTGTGGTGTATATACACAATGGAATATTATTGAACCATATAAAAGTGTAAAGTTTTGTCACTTTCAGCAATATGTATAGAACTTGAAAGTCATTATGTTAAATGAAATAAGCCAACCATAGAAAGTAAATTTTGCAGTTTTTACTCATGTGTGAGCTAAGAAAGCTGATCTCATGAAGGTAGGGTCTAGACGGGTGATAACCAGTGATCAGGGAGGGTAGCAGGAAGGGGATAACAAAGAGAGTCTGGTTAACGAGTACAGAAATACAGTTAAAGAAACAGAAATAAGACCTACTTTTCAATCATCAGTAGAGTGACTATATTTTACAGTAATTTACTGTATATTCTAAAATAGCTGGTAGAGGATAATTTAAATGTCACCAGTTTAAGAAATAATAAACTTTTGAAGTGATGGATATACCAATTACCCTGATTTTACTATTACACATTATATAAATGTATAAAAAATCACATGTACTCCCAAAATATGTACACTTATTATGCATCAATAAAAAGAAAGAGCGGATCTTAGATCTATTATTGTACGATTATTTTTTCTATTTTTTTGTACTTTATTTGAGACAGAGTCTCGCTCTGTCACCCAGGCTGGAGTGCAGTGGTGCGATTTCGGCCAACTGCAACATCCTCCTCCTGGGTTCAAGCGACCTGACTCAGCCTCCTGAGTAGCTGGGACTACAGACATGTGCCACCGTGCCTGGCTAATTTTTTGTATTTTCAGTAGAGACAGGGTTTCACCGTGTTAGCCAGGATGGTCTCAATCTCCTGACCTCATGATTCACTCACCTCAGTCTCCCAAAGTCCTGGGATTACAGGCGTGAGCTACCACTCCTGTCCTATTGTATGATTTTTACCAAACTACTTCATTCTGCTAATTCTTTGGGCCTATTGTATGATTTTTACCAAACCACTTCATTCTTCTAATTGTTTAAATTTCCTCAACTATTTTACTCATTAAAAGAAAGTTTTTAACCACTTTACAGAGAAGCATGGTTAACAGAACATCAATTAGTGGTTAATTATACCAGTTGACATGTGACAATCTTTTTTTGAATACTGAAATAAATTAATTAGTTCATAGCTCAATACATTTACAAACTGGAATATGAATTCAAGATCTATACTCCTTCTCCACTCTTGTGCTTTAAAGACAACCTGCTCGGTAGATACCAGTTTTGCCTGTCATGCTGGCAGGGATTGACATTATTTATGGGCTTAGCAACGTAGACACTCACCAAGGCTGACCTGGCCATGACAAGGGCAGTCTGCAATCAGCAATTCTTCTTGCAATCAAATCTTCCTTGCAGGAGAAGAATTTGAAGCATGTTGCTTACCACTAAGAGTAGGCCAAGGTGAGATATGGCATACGTTGGGGAAGAGGAGACAGTAAGTCCCCACCTATCATGAAGATGCTAATTGCTGATGAATTTTAGGAGAGAAATTAAGGCTGGAGACTATCCTACATATTGCCAATATGTCAGTTAGTAGAAAAATGACCAAGACATTGGGGTTTTCCGAGACCACCACTCCACTGAATTAAAGAAAATTTTATCCTGGCCTTCCAACTATTGATTCCAAGTGCTGATAATGACAAGAAAATACTTCATCATCTCTGTCCCTATTCAGCTATTAACACTAATAGCAAAACCCCATGTATTAATAATCTTCCTTTTTATTTTTATAATGCATGTATTTAACGAAGTTTAAATATGTTCCAAAATACCATAAAAGGCACACAAAACTAAAATGCCATTGACTGCATTTCTGGCTTGTGGAAAGAGAACAGTAACAAAGTTGTCTTCCTCTGCTATTTTTGGTTATTTCCCTGAAGTGCTTCTTTCTTGTAGCGGAAAAAAAAAGTAACAAAAAAGAGCCAGTATACGAGCTATTGAATAACCAGTAATAATAACAATCTTGGTTGCCCTTAAATAATCATTGTAATTCCTTCTTCAAGTCTTCTCAATAGATGTCACCACAATATTTTGACCTATCCTCAGGGATAAGGTTGACATTTTCATCTAACTTCTTCCATTACGGATTTCTTTCAGTAATAATTCAGCATTAAAAAAATATCTTGTCACATTTCTCTCAGGAAAATAGCCCATTGGAAATCTGCCTCCAGTCACAATTGTAGTATTTAAAATCTTTTCATGTAAAATTCATGATTTTATGTAACAAAACCTTGCCGTTTCTCAAAGAAAACACTTCTGAAAATAGTTTTAATATATTTAAACTTATTCACTAAGGGAATTGTTTAGAGTTTATGGTGTTAGACAAGCATATATATAGTAAACATTAAAAGAAAAAGGGACAAGATTTTTCTTGATACCTGGTAATGAGAGGTGACAACTTGCTAACAGCCGTTGCTCTCGGAGCCTCCTCAGCCTCAGTGCCCACTCTGGCTGTGCTTGAGGAGCCCTTCAGCCCACCGCTGAGCTGGCAGAGGACGGAGCAAGCTCCCTCTGCTTGCCGGTAGGTGTGAAGGCAGAGGTGCTGGCGGGAATGGGCCCCTGCGCGCACTTGCGGGCCAGCGCTAGTTCTGGCTTGGCGTGGGCTTGGCGGGTCTGCATCTGGAGCGGCCGCCCGCCCAGGGCAGTGAGAGGCTTAACACGCAAGCCAGCAGCTGCGGAGGGTGTGCTGGGTCCCCCAGCAGTGCCAGACTCATCAGAGCTGTGCTGGAATTTTCACCAGGCTTCAGCTGCCTCCCCTAGGGGCACAGCCCAGGACCTGCAGCCCACCATGCTCAGGCTCACGTGCTTCCCCTCCGAGGGCTCCTGCAAGGCGGAGGTTTTACCATGAGGCTGCGGAGTCTTTATGATGAGCGCCCCGCCTGCGGCACCTGGTCCCATCTACCACCCAAAGGCTGAGGAGTGCAAGCGCACTGGGTGGGACTGGCAGTCAGCTCCCCTTGGGGCCCTCCTGCCTGATCTACTAGGTGAAGCCAGCTGGGTTCCTGGGTCTAGTGGAGACTGGGAGAACCTTTATGTCTAGCTGAAGGATTGTGAATACACCAATCAGCACCCTGTGTGTAGCTCAAGGTTTGTAAATACACCAATTAGTACTCTGTATCTAGCTAATCTAGTGGGGACTTGGAGAACTTTTCTGTCTAGCACTCTATGTCCAGCTAAAGGATTGTAAAAGCACCAATCAGCACTCTGAGTCTAGCTCAGGGTTTGTAAATGCACCAATCAGCACTCTGTCAAAATGGACCAATCAGTGCTCTGTAAAATAGACCAATTGGCTCTCTGTAAATTGGACCAATCAGCAGGATGTGGGTGGGGTCAGATAAGGGAATAAAAGCAGGCTGCCCCCCACCACCAGCCCCCTAGTGGCAACTTAATGCGGTGCATTTCCATACAGTGGGAGTTTAGTTCTGTTTGCTCTTTGCAATACATCTTGCTGTTGCTCACTGGGTGCACACTGCCTTTATGAGCTGTAGCAGTCACTTCGAGGGTGCCTAGCTTCACTCTTGAGACCAGCGAGATCACGAACCCACTGGGAGAAGTGAACAACTCCTATGTGCCACCTTAAGAGCTGTAACACTCATCGTGAAGGTCTGCGGCTTCACTCCTGAAGCCAGCGAAACCATGAACCCACCAGAAGGAAGAAACTCCAAACACGTCAGAACATCAGATGGAACAAACTCTAAGAACTGTAACACTTACCGTGAGGGTTCGTGGTTTCATTCTTGAAGTAAGTGAGACCAAGAACCCAACAATTCCAGACACAGTAAGAAGATTGGCCTTCATCGTGTATTTAAAAAAAAAAAAAAAAAAAAAAAAAAAAAAAAAAAACCTTTGAAGGCGTTAAACGAAAACAGGAACAGTGACCGGCAAGGTATTGACAGCTATCTGATGCTGTAACTGTGACTTTAAAGGCCGTTTTACTTTTCTGTGAAGCAAACTGCTTCAGGAAGGCAGGGAAAGTGGGAAGACAATAAAATTTCTTCAACACGGACCTATCTTTAAACATTTTTGACTGTGAAGTGAACATTTTGGTCAGAAACAATGCTGTGTGGAATATCAATGATGGTGGGTATGGTATTTTTGTAAAATCATGGGTAATAGTTGTGGCAGGAGCATTACATACAGGAAAGGCAAATCTGTACATAAAGTGTCTGCTTCAGTATGGACAAAATGATTTGCTCCAGACGACCACCAGAGTAAATGCCAGAGAATAGGCAAGTAGGCAAAGTAAAAGAAAACTTTATTTACAAGCCAATGTGAAGCAGGGGTGAGGTTCACCGGTCTCCGGCGGTGGAGGCCGACGAAGTCACTTTGGCGTTCTCGGGCGAGGTTCCTAATTCCGCACACCAGCAGGGACCAAGGAAGTTCGCACCGTGCGCCCACCGGGAGTGGCTTTTATGTCCTGGGCCCAGGAGTGGGAGGGCAGTGGGCGGGACATAGGTGGGTCGGGGGCGGGGTGGTAGGCACGGCTAGGTGGGTTCCGGTTTTTCTCTGTCGGAGGTCGGGTTGCGCCTGTGCAGTCGACCCGTGTCTTTCCCAGGCGCAGGAAAGTTAACAATGAAGAACCTGGAAATGCGCCATTTTAGTCCCTTTGTTCTTTTTGTTCCCTCTCTCCCTCCGTCCAGACAGTCCAACCTTATATTGATTATAGTGATGGGGGCATCGTTGTCTGTCTAGCTGCTTCCTGCTGTTAGGGGGAGTTGTTATGAGGGTCTATGGTTGGCACCTGGACATAGGGATGTAGGAGCATCTGGTTGAAGGCGACACGGGTGATCTCTTGAACTTTGGCTCAGAAAAATTTTGATTAAAACAGGAGCGAAACATAAGACAAGACAGAGGATTAGTATGGGAATTAGGAATGGGAGCATCTGCTGTATTACGGGCAGCAGCCATACCAGTGGTCCGGGGGTGAAGGGGGTACTGTAGGTTTTTAATTCTGCTTTAATCCTGTTTAGGGTTTGGATGTTAGTGTCTACTAGGCCTGACTCGTTTACGTAATAGCAGCATTCTTCTCCTAAGAAGAGACATGTTCCTCCTTTTTTGGTAGTAAGTAAATCTAATGCTTGCCTATTTTGTGCTGCTACCTGGGCCACTGAGGTAATTTGACGCTGCAGAGAGGCCAGGCTTTCAGCTGAAGCCTCTATGGCCTCTCGGATTTGAGCTGCTAGAGATCGGGTAGACTGTACTGAGTGGACAAGTGCCCCAGTTCCAAGCCCTGACGCCACTGAGGAGGAGGCCAGGGAAACTCCGATGACTAGGGGAAGGAAGACAGCCCGTTTTCAGGGTGGGGCAGTCAGACTTCCAGTGCCCTTCTTCATGGCACGCTGGACAAGGAGTTGTTGGCAGACGAGGGTTAGGACACTTTTTAGCCCAGTGTCCAGCTACTCCGCACTTATAGCACGGCCGCATTGGCTCAGGCATTTGGGGACTCTGGGGACATCTATCAGCCCAATGCCCTGGGTCACCGCATTTCTAACAAGCCCCTTTTATTGTCTTTGAGCCTCCGGGGGTTTTGCTCTCTGGTTTTGGGTTACAGCTAGGCTGCAAAGCAGCAACTAAGGCTTGAGTCTGGAGCTGTACCTTCTGCTTTAGGCGGGCTTGTCGTTGGGCCTCAGCCGTTTCCTCCCTTGAATTATAGACCTTGAAGGCCGACTTGACTAGGTCTTGAATAGGAGTTTGAGGTCCATCCTCCGCCTTTTGGAGTTTTTTCCGAAATCTGAGGCCAATTGTGAAATAAAATATGCTAGAATATGGCCCCGGCTGGGGAAGCTGGGTCTAACCGAGTGTATTGAATTAAAGCCTCAGTTAGCCTGTTTAAAAATGTGGCCAGATTCTCATCCGGACCTTGAATAATTTCTTTTAGTTTATTAAAATTTACTACCTTATTTGAGGCCACCTGCATACCAGCCAGAAGACATTGAGTCATCATATCTTGTCTGGCCTGGCTGGCCTTCTTGATAGTTCCAGTCTGGGTCTATAGAGGGGACTGCTTTTTCCCCTAGTGGGAAAGCAGGGTCTGTTAAGTGTAATTGGTTGGCATGCTGCCTGGCAGCCACTAGGATGCGCTCTTGCTCCTCAGCATTTAGAGTAGAGATAAGAATAACCTGGAGGTCATGCCAGGTTAAATCATAGGCCTGGCAAAGGTATCTAAACTCTTTGGTGTAAATTGTAGGGTTGACAGAAAAATCTCCAAAGTGTTTTTCAATCTTTGAAAAATCTGCTAGTGAGAAGGGAACATGAACTGTAACTACGCCCTCTGCTCCAGCCACCTCACACAAGGGTGCTAAGACTGCAGGGGGGTTGGATAGGGTGGGAGTAGGAGCGGGGGCATTTAGGCAATCTTTAGAGTGGGTATGGGCAGAAATAGGCGAACTAAGATGACCAGGCGGAAGTGCTGAGGGGTGGGAGGGAAGTGTAGCCTCAACAATGGTGGGAGGGGCTGAGGAGGGAGGCAGAACAACCGCGAGAGCAGGAGAGGGAGGTGGAGCTGAAAGAGGAGGTGGGGCCGAAGGAGGAAGGGGAGGTGGAGTATACGGTGGGAGTGGAAGGGAGAGAGGGGAAGTAAGGTCTTCAGGCAACTCAGACAGGAAAGATGACTCCTCTTTTTCAGACTTTGTTAGGCCTGCATCCTTAGCCAACATGACTTGAGCCAAGGAACACTGGCTACACAGGTCCAGATGAGAACACAAGGCCCAAAATCCTTGTATATAATTAATTTTGGACCACTTGCCTAAGCGTTGGCAGAAACTACTGAGGTCAGTTAAAATGTTACGGTCTAGAGTGCCCTCAGGAGGCCATTGAGACTGATTATCTAATTTATATGGTGACCACGCCACAGTGGAGAGGAACACCAGTCGCTTTCCTCTGAGATCTTGTTCTAATTGCAAAGTTTTGAGATTTTTTAGAAGACACCCTAAAAGGGAGTCTCTAGGTATTTTGGATTGGGGGTTTCCCATTGCCTTTCTCTCTCCTATAGGCAGAAATGGAAACCGAACTCTACCTGGCTACAAAGCGTCCTTTGGAGCCACTAGAGACTGGTGGGAGGCTCCTGGAGCCCGAATGGAGATTACCTCCAGGTGGATGTCTCCGTCCTGGATGGGTGTCCCACGGAACAGAATGGAGTTCCTTTGGGCAGACGTCTCTGCCTTTGGGAACTTCCCTGGGTCACCTGGTGACCAGAAAAAAAAGCCTTGGGCCTCCGCAGGACTTCTGGCCAAGGAATATGAGAGGGAGGCAAAAGGTACTCACCCCTAGGAGACTTGGAGGTGGGGAAAGCAAAGTCCAGGTCCTGGTCCCTCTGGGATGTGGAAGGAGGAGGCTCCTCCAACCTTGGGGGGCCCTGAGGAGGGGTCTCCTCCTGAGTTTCAGCACCAATTGATTTGCTCCAGACGACCACCAGAGTAAATGCCAGAGAACAGGCAAGTAGGCAAAGTAAAGGAAAACTTTATTTACAAGCCAATGTGAAGGAGGGGCGAAGTTCACCAGTCTCCCGCGATGGAGGCCAACAAAGTTGCTCCCACATTCTTGGGCACCATTCTCCTGCATGGTTCCTAGGTCCGCACAGGAGCAAGGGCCAAGGAAGTTCACACCAAATGCCCGAGGGGAGCGGCTTTTATGTCCTGGGCCCCAGAGTGGGAGGGCAGTGGGCAGGACATAGGCCCGTAGGGGCCGGGCGGTAGGCGGGGCTAGGTGGGTTCCCGTTTTTCTCTGTCCGAGGTCGGGTTGCGCCTGCACAGTGGACCCATGTCTTTCCCCTGCAGGGGAAAGTTAACAATGAAGAACCCGGAAATGCACCATTTTAGTCTCTTTGTTCTTTTTGTTCCCTCCCTCCCTCCCTCCAGACACAAAATGCTGCTCATTCCATAGTAGATGGAAGGATGGCTATCTGCTGCCAGATAGCTAGGTGATGACCGTGGGGGAAGGTGCAATATTGGGGCCCAGGATTGGTCACTACTGCTGAATGATTATGGACTGCCATTGTCATAGCCAGGTTAGCCTTGGTGAGTGTCTGCGTTGCTTAAGCCCATAAATAATGTCAGTCCCTGCCAACATGGCCACTTTGCTTATAGTCCCATTGGGCAATGACAGGCAAAACTGGTATCTACAAAGCAGGTTGTTCAATTGACTTCAGTATTAAAATCCCCCTCTCTGATGTATGTGGTGGGTACATCAATTGCATGCCTTTTGCATAGTCAGAATAAATTCCACATCATGGTCTTGTATAAATAACATATACATTGTTGGATTTGATTGCTAATATTTTGTTGGGGGAATTTGTGTCTATATTCATGAGAAATATTTGTGTTTGATATTCAGTCCTGGTAAGGTCTTTATCTGTTTTTGTTATAAGGATAATGACAGCATCATAAGATTATGTTAAAAATCATTTTCTCTGCTTCTATTGTCTGGAAGGTAATTGTAGAGAATTGTCACTATTTCTTTTTAAAGTTTGGTAAAATTCATCTGTGAAACCATCTGAGCCCTTTGATCTCTTTTTTGATAATTAATAAATACATTTTAATAGGGATGTGACTATTATCTGTTTCCTTGAGTGTATTTTGACAGTTTAGGTATTTCCAATAATTTGTTTATTCCTTAATAACAAAATATTATCAAATGTCTGGGCATAGAGTTGTTAGTCTTCTATTTTTATAACGTTTTTAATGTTTGAAGAATCCACATGATAACTCCTTTTCATTTCTTTCTTTAGTTATGTCTGCCTTTTTTATCTGTTAGCCTGGGATAAATGTTTATCAGTTTTATTGAATTTCTCAAAGAATAAGTTTTTGTTTTATTTTTCTTTCTCATTTTGCTGTTAATCTATTTTATTTATTTCTGCTCTAATTTTTATTATTTCACGTGTTTTTGTTTTGTTTTGTTTTTTGTTTAATTTTATTTTCTTTATCTAGTTCTCTAAGGTGGAAGCTTTAGATAATCAACTTTAGATATTTTCTAATAGATGAAATTAACAATATAGATTTTCATCCCAGCATTGCTTTTGTTCTTACAAACGTTGATAAGTTTTACTTTTATTTTCATCAAATTCAAAATATTTTAAAAATTCTTCTTGAGACTTTCTCTTTGATCTCTAGGTTATTTAGCAGTGTGTTGTTTAATATTCTAATATATATTTTTTCCACCTGTCTTAATATATTAGTTTCCAATGTAATTGCATTTTGGTTTGAGAACATACCGTATGTTTCGTATTCTTTTAAATATATTATGGCATGATTTATGGATTAAATGAGGTTTATTTTAGTGAATGTCTCATGTGAGCTTTAGAAGAATGTGTATTCTGCCACCATAGGATAGAGAGTACTATAAAAGCTGTTTAGATTAAATTGGTTAAAAATTTTGTTTAAGTTACCTATAGATTAGTAATTTTGGTTAGAGCCATGTGTATGTGTGGCGGGGGTTATATATTTTGGGAAACTTTGACCTCTTTATTGTACATAATATTCTTCTTCTTTTCTCATAATTTTTCATGTTCTAAAGTTGTCTTTGTCAGAAATTAACACTGCCATTGGAACTTTCTTTTGAATTTTAGCATATTTTTGTATGTTAAAAACTTTCAGCTTTTAACATCTCTGAGATTTTATATTAAGGAGGGTTTATTGAAGACAGTACATAATTGCGTTTACATTTTATCCACTCTGAAAATCTGATTTCAATTGATACATTTAGAGATATAGTTAATGTTACTATGATATAATTAGATTGATATTTATCATGTTTGTTTTAATAACTGTTTTCTATTCCTGGCATCTGTTCTTTTCTTCTCTTCCTTTTATGCTTCTCTGGTATAGTTGAACATTTTATATGATTTCATTTGGTTTCCTGTCTTATCAATTAGTCTATTTTTTAGGAACTTTTTTTGGTTGTTTAGAGTTTACAATGCGTTTTTAAATTAACCTTAATCCATATTCAAATAATCCTATGCCATTTTATCTGCAGGGGATAAAATTTATAACAATATATTCTCAATTCATTTCTCCCATTCTTTATGATACTATTATTTATATTCCTGTTATATAATTCCTGTTATATAATTATATAATACATTATTACTATTATTGGTCTAAACAAATATCTTTTAAATCATTTGACTATAAGAAAAATTATTTCATCTTCATTTATTCTTTCCACAATGCTTTTTCTTTCTTTAGATAGATATATTTCTTACTTTAGATTTGTTTTTCTACCTGAAAAACTTGTTTTAACATTTCTAACATGGCAGTTCTGCTGGCAATAAATTTCCTCCATCTTTGTCTCAGATGTCTATTTCTTCTGTACTTTTAAAGAATAATATTACTGGATATTGAATTCTAGATTGTTGGCTTTTTTTCTTTCAGCATGAAATATTTCACTTCATTTTCTTGTGTGTATGTTTTCTGATACTAAATACACTGTAACTTTTATCCTGTTTCTTCTGTGGGAAACCCCTCTCTCAGCTTTATACAATTTTCTCTTTGTTATTTGCTTTTCTATAGTTTGAATACTATATGTCTATTTTGGTTTGGTTTTTAAATTTATCATGCTTATTTTTTCTGAGCTTCCTGAAGTGTAGTTTGGTGTCTATAATTAATTTCTAAAGTTCTTTTTCATTAATATTTCAAATATTCCTTATGTTCTATGCCCTTTTCCTTCTCCTTTCAAACCCAATTATGTTTACAGGACACCTGTTGATATTTTCTTGATGGTAAAGCTCACAAAAAAAAAAAATTGGTTCCACCATATGGTGCAGCTCCAGGAGTTTCTCATTCTCCTGCTAGTCCACATAGCTTACAGTAATTTGTCAAAATCACAATTTAAATGTTCCTATTAGTTATGGCTCCAGCAGCTTCTGCTTCAGGTAGGAACCTGATTATGACTGTGGATTCACCTCTCTCTAGATTTTGGTGTAGTTGTTTGCCCTGTGACTTCAAACCTCTGATGTGTCAAAGAAAAGCCATTGTTTTCTAGAATGTCCAACTCTTCTTGTAAGAATGGGAGTATTAACTTCCAAACTTTTCATATGTCAGAGCTAAAATGTGAAATCCCTGAGAATAGATTTCTGATATCTATTAGAAAATCAAAAGGAAAATGTTGCAATAGAGTTATGAGTTGGAAAAGAATTGTGGAGAAAGAAAGGGCCCAGCCATCGATTAATTCTAAAACATAAGTTTCAGTTTCTGAATGTAACTCAGAAATCAGACATGCCATAGGAATTTCATGTTTTTTTTTTTTTTTTTTTTTTTTTTTTTTTTTTTTTTTTTTTTTTTTAAGTTGGAGATTAATTGACTGAAAAAGTTCAACTAAATTTACTAAATCACCCTTAGTTTCAAGGACTACTGTTACTTTGCGAGACACAAAACTGAGACATGCTTCTAGCTTATAAGTGTGTTCTCATTGCACTATATCACTGGTTTGAGTGTGGGACTCCAATAGGACCATGAAAATTATCTGGCAGCTTTTTAAAAAAGCACATTTTGGATCTTATCCCAGACATATTGAATCAGAAATTCTGGGAGCAAGGCCCAGAAATCTGTTTATTAAAAAAGCCCTTCAGGTCATTCTAATGCAGACTAAAGTTTGAAAAATCATTTCCTATATCATATTATAGAATGATTTCAACTGTAGTATTCCCCTAGAAGGCCAACACACCACATACTGGGGAATGCTCTTTCCCCAGGTCCCTTGTTTACAGGAAAGCAGTAGAAGCAAGCTTGACTCTGCTGCAGGCCAAAACTATGTGATCACTTAATATGACAGTATTATTCCATTAGAAAGGCACCTTGATGAAGATTAGCCAATTAAAATGCCTCATTTTAAAATTTGGCTCTGGAATTTACTTGAATAAAGAAAATAAGTCAGCACCTCTAGATGAGGGCTATTTTCTTTTTCTTTTTCTTTTTTTCTTTTGTTGAGATGGAGTCTCACTCTGTTGCCCAGGCTGGAGTGCAGTGGCACAATCTCAGCTCACTGCAACCTCTGCCTCCCAGGTTCAAGTGATTCTCCTGCCTCGGCCTCCCAAGCAGCTGGGACTACAGGCACACCACCACCCCCCCCCCGGCTAATTTTTTTGTATTTTTAGTAGAGGCGGAGTTTCACCATGTTAGCCAGGATGGTCTTGATCGCCTGATGTGATCCACGATGAGGGCCATTTTCAAATGTAGTCTGGAAAGTTAAAAGATAGCTTTCCCGAAGAGAATAGAGCTGAAATGTAGAGATATTTCAAGGAACCCTCAAGACAAATCTTTTTTTTTTATTTTATTTTTTATATTCTACTGTACTCTATCAGCAATTCTCATCCAAACCAGAGGTAAAGCTGAACTCCTAACACTGTATTCTTTGTTAAACTTATACATTCTAGTAAGTAGATACAAATTTTGCTTAAGCTAGGTTGATTGGCATTCTTTGTAAAAGGAAAAGTTATAAACATCACAACAGGTTGAAGATTTTCTCCTGATTATTAGGAATCATCCTTTTTAACCTGTAATGCTTTCTGATATTTATTTAACAAAAGACAAAATAATGTATATCCAGCTTCAAATGAAGAGCTCAAACACTCTTAAGAGGAAGAGATTTTACGTTACTATGTACTTGATCCAGTGAAAAGGCACATTCCAGAAAAGTTTTCATGGATGTGTATAGTCTATTAAGTACCATTGACAGGTCTAAGACTGAACTGGAAGCATATTCACAGTTGTCTTCCATTTTATGTTGTTGTAACAGAGTACCTGATACTGGGTAATTTATTTTTTAAAAAGAGGTTTATTTGGCTCATGATTCTGGTAGCTGGAAGGCTCAAGGGTAGGCAGCTGCATCTGGTGAGGGCCTCATGCTGTTTCAACTTATGGTGGAAAGTGGAAGGGAAGCTGGTATAAAAATTCAGAGAGTATTTTGCAAGAGAGGAAGCAGGAGTGAGAAACCCAAGAAGCCATCTTTTTAACAGCACATTCTCATGGAAACTAATCCATTACAGTAAGAGAAACAACTCACTAACTTCTGGGGGAGGTCATTATTTATGAGGGATCTACCCCCATGACCCAAATACTTCCCAGTAGGCCTCACTTTTCAACACTTCATATTGTGAACCAAATTTTAATGTGAGTTCTGGTGGGGACAAACCGTATCCAAACCAGAGTAACAGTTAAACATCGCTGGGCTGCAACAGCATCTGTGGACACAGTCACATAAACACTCACATTGACTCACTCATTTCTGCTACTGCTCAAAATTCCAATGGGCAGTACATACACACACACATACAAAACAAACCTCCCCAAACACACAAAAAACACAAACCTAATAACTGCTAGGATATCTGCCTTTGTCCAAGATATCTATTTTCCAAACCAGACAACTGAAATGAAGATTTATAAAAAACACATATTTGACATGTGTGAGGAGAAACTTTAGCATGAGGTGGAAAAGGTTTAATTGTTCATTGCAGTATATTGCAATACGTTTTCTTGAGTAATACCTAACATCCTGGAAATAAACAATGCCAAACCAAAATAGAACTAAAGTTTTAACAATTATCTTACCATTATGAGCAAGTCAAGTAGATCCATTAATTTATTTAGTCTTTCTTTAGATGTTTTTTTCAGTAAGGCATTCCCAATAAAACAAGAAAAGAAGGCACTATGATTTGATATTTATCACTGCTTATTGAAATAAACAAAAATTGCTCAACTATCTTTTATGAGACAGCCATTTTGAATGATCACTGCCCATCAGCAAGGAACAGAAAAGTATATAAATACTTAATTATTACAAAACTAATGATGTTATGGTTGTATTTTCTTAATTAATGGCCTAGGTAATGGTGAAAATAATTAAATGAACTCTTAATTTAAAAAAAAATTTGTTGTGCTAAGAACAAAAACATTAAATTTATCATCTTAATTATTTTTAAGTGTACAGTTTAGTAGTGTTAAATATATTCATTGTTGTAGCACAGATCTCTAGAATTTATCATCTCACAACATTAAATCTCTATGCCCATTAAACACTAATTTCCTCTCCCTTATCCCTCCAGGCTTTGTCAACCCTTATATACTTCATATAAGCTGAAGCATATAGTATTTGTCTTTTTGTGACTGGATTATTTTGATTAGGATAATGTCCTTGAGGTTCATCCAAGTTACTGCATGTTACAGGATCTTAAGGATGGATAATATTCTATTGTATGTATGTAAGACATTTTATTTATCCAGTCCTAGAAATTAGGATGGCTTTCACTTCTTAGTTATTGTGAATAATGCTGTAATAAACAGGGATATGTAAATACCCTTTTGTGATCCTGCTTCCAGTTATTTTGGATACATACCTGGAAGTGAAATTGCTGGATCAAATGGTAATTCTATTTTTATTTTTTTTTGGAGGGACCTACATACTGGTTTTTATAATGGCTACCATTTACAATGGTATCAACAGTGCACAAGAGTTCCAGTTTCTCTGCATCCTAAGAAACACTTGTGTTTTCTGTTATTTTGATATTTGCCATCCTAACGGGTATAAGGTAGTATCTTACTGTCTATTTGATTTGCATTTCTCTTATGATGAGTGATTTAAGCATCATTTTGTTATAGTCAGGTCTTTGTTGTTAGAGGTCCCAAGACATGGTGGGCCGCTCCCAAGATGGTGGCCACTGCTCCCAAGATGGCAGTAAGCCTTTTGTTCTCTGACCTGGGGTTCTTGGGCTCAGGGATTCCAAGGAAAGGAATCTTGGGCCAGGTGGTGAGTGTTACAGCTCTATTAGAAGCCATGGGTCACAGAAGAGAACCGTGGAACCCAGCAACAAGTTTTCAGCTTGATTAGGAGGAACCCTGGGCCCTTAGCCATGCAGGAGCAATGGGAAGCCTCTATCCCGATTGGGAGCGGCAATGGGCACCTCACTGGATCAGGAGTGCAGTGGATACCTTGCTGGATTCGGAGGGGTGGAAGTCAGTGGTGGATCTGGATAGCGGCAAACAGCAGTGGTGAAAGGCAAGTGAAAGTTCAGCTACAGCTCTAACAAACATGCATCAGAAGAGTGTGCAGTTGCAAGATTTAAGAGGAGGGGACCCAAAGGGGGTTGCCCACTACCTGCTCAAATGCCTGGGTTTATATCCTGATCATTGTCCCTCCCCCTGTGCTCTCAGGTGATATGTGATTTGACTATTTCTTTACCTCCTGCTTTTGCCTAATTTGTATTTTAGTGAGACCTCTTTACTACCTAATGGGTCGGGTGTGAGCTGAGTTACCAGCCCTGTGTTTAAAGGTGGGTACGATCACCTTCCCCAGCTGGGTTAAGGAATTCTTAGTCGGACTAGGATATCCAGGTAGTCTTGTCTCTGAATTTCATGTTTGTTGAGCATCTGCACACCATCTTAGAAGAATTGTTCAAACCCTTTGGCCATTTTTATAGGATTATTTGGTTGGTGGGGGAGGTGGTTGTTATTGCTGAGTTTTGAAGCACTTTCTTATATATTGTATATTCATATATATGATTTACAAATATTTACTCTCATTCTGTAGCCTGACTTTTTATTCTGTTGATAGTTTCCTTTGATGCACAGAAGCTTTTAAGTTTGATATAGTCCCATTTGTCTAGTTTTCTTTCTTTTGCTTGTACTTTTAATGTCATATTTAAGAAATCCTTGGCAAATTAAATGTTCTGAAGCTTTTCTACTTGTTTTCTCTCATGACTTTTACAGTTTTGGATTTTAACCTTTAGTTCATTGATCTATTTTGAGTTGATTTTTGTTTATGGCACAAAGTAAAGGTCCAACTCTATTATTTTCATATGAATATCCAGTATTCCCAACATCTCTTGTTGAAAAGGCTGTGCAGTCTTGCTTCTTCAAAGTTTGTTTATACACATATGCAACGGTTTATTTCCAGGCTCTCTCTGTTCAATTCATCCATTTTTCTTCTGCTATTGACTACTAGTTTTAGTCTCTTATAGTTGGAGAAGATACTTTCTATGATTTTGATCTTCTTAAATGTATTAAATATTTGTTTTGTTGCCTAATGTGGTCTTTTTTGGGGAATAGTCCATGTGCACTTAGTGAAGATTATGTATTCTGCTGTTGCTGTATGGAACCTTCTATGTATGTCTGTTAGGTCTCATTGCTCTATAGTGTTATTAAAGTTCGCTATTCTGATTTTTCTGTTTTTTTGGGGGGGAGTTTTAGAAATTATTTATTTATTTATTTATTTATTTATTTATTTATTTATTTATTTAATTATACTTTAAGTTCTAGGGTACATGTGCATAACGTGCAGGTTTCTTACATATGTATATTTGTGCCATGTTGGTGTACTGCACCCATCAACTCCTCAGCACCCATCAACTCATCATTTACATCAGGTATAACTCTCAATGCAATCCCTCCCACCTCCCCCATCCCCATGATAGGCCCTGGTGTGTGATGTTCCCCTTCCCGAGTCCAAGTGATTTCATTGTTCAGTTCCCACCTATGAGTGAGAACACGCGGTGTTTGGTTTTCTGTTCTTGCAATAGTTTGCTGAGAATGATGGTTTCCAGTGGCATACATGTCCCTACAAAGAACACAAACACATCCCTTTTTATGGCTGCATAGTATTCCATGGTGTATATGTGCCACATTTTCTTAATCCAGTCTGTCACTGATGGACATTTGGGTTGATTCCAAGTCTTTGCTATTGTGAATAGTGCCGCAATAAACATGTGTGTGCATGTGTCTTCGTAGCAGCATGATTTATAATCCTTTGGGTATATACCCAGTAATGGGATGGCTGGGTCATATGGTATTTCTAGTTCTAGATCCTTGAGGAATCACCATACTGTTTTCCATAATGGTTGAACTAGTTTACAATCCCACCAACAGTGTAAAAGTGTTC
Organism: Piliocolobus tephrosceles; assembly: GCF_002776525.5. Taxonomy (NCBI): domain Eukaryota; kingdom Metazoa; phylum Chordata; class Mammalia; order Primates; family Cercopithecidae; genus Piliocolobus; species Piliocolobus tephrosceles. The sequence continues at coordinate 50,456,675 of NC_045455.1, read as the reverse complement.
CTATTTCCCCACATCCTCTCCAGAACCTGTTATGTCCTGACTTTTGAATGATTGCCATTCTAACTGGTGAGAGATGGTATCTCATCGTGGCTTTAATTTGCATTTCTCTAATGGCCAGTGATGATGAGCATTTTTCATGTTCTGTTGGCTGTATGAATGTCTTCTTTTGAGAAATGTCTGTTCATATCCTTTGCCCACTTTTTGAAGGGGTTGTTTGTTTTTCCTTGTAAATTTGTTTGAGTTCTTTGTAGGTTCTGGATATTAGCCCTTTGTCAGAGGATTAGATTGCAAAAATTTTCTCCCATTCTGTAGGTTGCCTGTTCACTCTGATGGTAGTTTCTTTTGCTGTGCAGAAGCTCTTTAGTTTCTTTAGATCCCATTTGTCAATTTTTGCTTTTGTTGCCGTTGCTTTTGGTGTTTTAGATATGAAGTCCTTGCCCATGCCTATGTCCTGAATGGTATTACCTAGGTTTTCTTCTAGGGTTTTTATGGTATTAGGTCTAACATTTAAGTCTCTAATCCATCTTGAATTAATTTTCATATAAGGAGTAAGGAAAGTCCAGTTTCAGCTTTCTACTTATGGCTAGCCAGTTTTCCCAGCACCATTTATTAAATAGAGAATCCTTTCCCCATTTCTTGGTTTTCTCAGATTTGTCAAAGATCAGATCACTGTAGATGTGTGGTATTATTTCTGAGGACTCTGTTCTGTTCCATTGGTCTATATCTCTGTTTTGGTACCAGTACCATGCTGTTTTGGTTACTGTAGCCTTGTAGTATTGTTTGAAGTCAGGTAGCATGATGCCTCCAGCTTTGTTCTTTTGACTTAAGATTGTCTTGGCAATGCGGGCTCTTTTTTGGTTCCATATGAACTTTAAAGCAGTTTTTTCCAATTCTGTGAAGAAATTCATTGGTAGCTTGATGGAGATGGCGTTGAATCTATACATTACCTTGGGCAGTATGGCCATTTGCACGATATTGATTCTTCCTATCCATGAGCATGGTATGTTCTTCCATTTGGTTGTGTCCTCTTTTATTTCACTGAGCAGTGGTTTGTAGTTCTCCTTGAAGAGGTTCTTTACATACCTTGTAAGTTGGATTCCTAGGTATTTTATTCTCTTTGAAGCAATTGTGAATGGAAGTTCATTCCTGATTTGGCTCTCTGTTTGGCTGTTACTGGTGTATAAGAATGCTTGTGATTTTTTCACATTAATTTTCTATCCTGAGACTTTGCTGAAGTTGCTTATCAGCTTAAGGAGATTTGGGGCTGAAACAATAGGGTTTTCTAAGTATACAATCATGTCATCTGCAAACAGGGACAATTTGACTTCTTCTTTTCCTAACGGAATACCCTTGATTTCTTTCTCTTGCCTGATTGCCCTAGCCAGAACTTCCAACACTATGTTGAATAAGAGTGGTGAGAGAGGGCATCCCTGTCTTGTGCCAGTTTTCAAAGGGAATTTTTCCAGTTTTTGCCCATTCAGTATGATATTAGCTGTGGGTTTGTCATAAATAGCTCTTATTATTTTGAGATACGTTCCATCAATACCAAATTTATTGAACATTTTTAGCATGAAGGGCTGTTAAATTTTGTCAAAAGCCTTTTCTGCATCCATTGAGATAGAGATAATCACGTGGTTTTTGTCTTTGGTTCTGTTTATATGCTGGATTACATTTTTTGATTTGCGTATGCTGAACCAACCTTGCATCCCAGGGATGAAGCCCACTTGATCATGGTGGATAAGCTTTCTGATGTGCTGCTGGATCCAGTTTGCCAGTATTTTATAGAGGATTTTTGCAATGTTGTTCATCAGGGATAATGGTCTAAAATTCTCTTTTTTTGTTGTGTCTCTGCCGGGCTTTGGTATCAGGATGATGTTGGCCTCATAAAATGAGTTGGGGAGGATTCCCTCTATTTCTATTGATTGAAATAGTGTCAGAAGGAATGGTACCAGCTCCTCCTTGTACCTCTGGTAGAATTCAGCTGTGAACATATCTGATCCTGGACTTTTTTTGGTTGGTAAGCTATTAATTATTGCCTCAATTTCAGAGCCTGCTATTGGTCTATTCAGAGATTCAGCTTCTTCCTGGTTTAGTCTTGGGAGAGTGTAAGTGTCCAGGAAATTATCCATTTCTTCTAGATTTTCTAGTTGATTTGCATAGAGGTGTTTATAGTATTCTCTGACGGTAGTTTGTATTTCTGTGGGGTTGGTGGTGATATCCCCTTCATCATTTTCTGTTGCATCTATTTGATTCTTCTCTCTTTTCTTCTTTGTTAGTCTTGCTAGCGGTTGATCAATTTTGTTGATCTTTTCAAAAAACCAACTCCTGGATTCATTGATTTTTTGGAGGGTTTTTTGTGTCTCTATCTCCTTCAGTTCAGCTCTGATCTTAGTTATTTCTTGCCTTCTGCTAGCTTTTGAATGTGTTTGCTCTTGCCTCTCTAGTTCTTTTAATTGTGAGTTAGAGTGTCAATTTTATATCTTTCTTGCTTTCTCTTGTGGGCATTTAGTGCTATAAATTTCCCTCTACACACTGCTTTAAATGTGTCCCAGAGATTCTGGTATGTTGTACCTTTTTTCTCATTGGTTTCAAGGAACATCTTTACTTCTGTCTTCATTTCGTTATGTACCCAGTAGTCATTCAGGAGCAGGTTGTTCAGTTTCCATGTAGTTGAGCGGTTTTGATTGAGTTTCTTAGTCCAGAGTTCTAGTTTCATTGCACTGTGGTCTGAGAAACAGTTTGTTATAATTTCTGTTTTTGTACATTTGCTGAGGAGTGCTTTACTTCCAATTATGTGGTCAATTTTGGAATAAGTGTGATGTGGTGCTGAGAAGAATGTATATTCTGTTGATTTGGGGTGGAGAGTTCTGTAGATGTCTATTATGTCTGCTTGCTGCAGAGATGAGTTCAATTCCTGGATATCCTTGTTAACTTTCTGTCTCGTTGATCTGTCTAATGTTCACAGTGGGGTGTTGAAGTCTCCCATTATTATTTTATGGGAGTCTAAGTCCCTTTGTAAGTCTCTAAGGACTTGCTTTATAAATCTGGGTGCTCCTATGTTGGGTGCATATATATTTAGTATAGTTAGCTCTTCCTGTTGAATTGATCCCTTTGCCATTATATAATGGCCTTTTTTGTCTCTTTTGATCTTTGATGGTTTAAAGTCTGTTTTATCAGAGACTAGGATTGCAACCCCTGCTTTTTTTTGTTCTCCATTTGCTTGGTAGATCTTCCTCCGTCCCTTTATTTTGAGCCTAAGTGTGTCTCTGCATGTTCAGATGGGTCTCCTGAATACAGCAGACTGATGGGTCTTGACTCTTTATCCAATTTGCCAGTATGTGTCTTTTAATTGGAGCATTTAGTCCATTTACATTTAAGGTTAATATTGTTATGTGTGAACTTGATCCTGCCATTATGATATTAACTGGTTATTTTGGTCATTAGTTGATGCAGTTTCTTCCTAGCCTCGATGGTCTTTACATTTTGGCATGTTTTTGCAATGGCTGGTACCGGTTGTTCCTTTCCATGTTTAGGGCTTCCTTCAGGGTCTCTTGTAAGGCAGGCCTGGTGGTGACAAAATCTCTAAGCATTTGCTTATCTGTAAAGGATTTTATTTCTCCTTCACTTATGAAATTTAGTTTGGCTGGATATGAAATTCTGGGTTTAAAATTCCTTTCTTTAAGAATGTTGAATATTGGCCCCTACTCTCTTCTGGGTTGTAGAGTTTCTGCTGAGAGATCTGCTGTTAGTTTGATGGGCTTCCCTTTGTGGGTAACCTGACCTTTCTCTCTGGCTGCCCTTAAGATTTTTTCCTTCATTTCAACTTTGGTGAATCTGGCAATTATGTGCCTTGGAGTTGCTCTTCTGGAGGAGTATCTTTGTGGGGTTCTCTGTATTTCCTGAATTTAATGTTGGCCTGCCCTACTAGGTTGTGGAAGTTCTCCTGGATGATATCCTGAAGAGTGTTTTCCAACTTGGTTCCATTTTTTCCCTCACTTTCAGGTACCCCAATCAGACATAGATTTGGTCTTTTTACATAATCCCATACTTCTTGCAGGCTTTGTTCATTTCTTTTTCTTCTTTTTTCTTTAGACTTCTCATTTCATTTCATTCATTTGATCCTCAATCGCTGATACCCTTTCTTTCAGTTGATCAAGTTGGTTACTGAAGCTTGTGCATTTGTCATATATTTCTTGTGTGATGGTTTTCATCTCTGTCAGTTGGTTTATGGCCTTCTCTACATTAATTATTCTGGTTATCAATTCTTCCACTCTTTTTTCAAGATTTTTAGTTTCTTTGCACTGGGTACGTAATTCCTCCTTTAGCTCTGAGAATTTTGATGGTCTGAAGCCTTCTTCTCTCATCTTGTCAAAGTCATTCTCTGTCCAGCTTTGATCTGTTGCTGGCGATGAGCTGCGTTCCTTTGGAGGAGGAGATGTGCTCTTATTTGAATTTCTAGCTTTTCTGCCCTGCTTTTCCCCCATCTTTGTGATTTTTTCTGCCACTGGTCATTGATGATGGTGACGTACTGATGGGGTTTTGGTATAGGTGTCCTTCCTGTTTGTTAGTTTTCCTTCTAACAGTCAGGACCCTCAGCTGTAGGTGTGTTGAAGATTGCTTGAGGTCCACTCCAGACCCTGTTTGCCTGGGTGTCAGCAGCAGAGGCTGCAGAAGATAGATTACTACCGAACAGCGAGTATACCTGTCTGATTCTTACTTTGGAAGCTCCACCGTGTGAGGTGTGGGGTGTTGGTCTGCCCCTAGTGGAGGATGTCTCCCAGTTAGGCTACTCAGGGTTCAGGGACCCACTTGAGCAGGCAGTCAGTCCATTCTCAGATCTCAACTTCCATGCTGGGAGATCCACTGCTCTCTTCAGAGGTGTCAGGCAGAGTCGTTTGCATCTGCAGAGGTTTCTGCTGCTTTTTGTTGTTGTTGTTGTTGTTTAGCTGTGCCCTGTCCCCAGAGGTGGAGTCTACAGAGACTGGCAGGCCTCCTTGAGCTGCTGTGAGCTCCACCCAGTTCGATCTTCCCAGGGCTTTGTTTACCTACTTAAGCCTCAGCAATGGCGGGTGCCCCTCCCCCAGCCTCACAGCTGCCTTGCAGTTAGATCGCAGACTGCTGTGCTAGCAATGAGGAAGGCTCCGTGGCCATGGGACCCTCCCGGCCAGGTGTGAGATATAATCTCCTGGTGTGCCCGTTTGCTTAAAGTGCAGTATTAGGGTGGGAGTTACCCGATTTTCCAGGTATTGTGTGTCTCAGTTCCCCTGGCTAGGAAAAGGGATTCCCTTCCCCCTTGTGCTTCCCAGGTGAGGGGATGCCTCGCCCTGCTTCAGCTCTCACTGGTCAGGCTGCAACAGCTGAGCAGCACCGATTGTCTGGCACTCCCTAGTGAGATAAAGCCAGTACCTCAGTTGAAAATGCAGAAATCACCTGTCTTCTGTGTCGCCTGTGCTGGGAGCTGGAGATTGGAGCTGTTCCTATTTGGCCATCTTGCTCCGCCCTCCTATTCTGATTTTTCTTACCTATGTAAATTATTTCTCTATTAAGTGTTTTTATAAACAATTTCAAATTTTATTTTAGATTTCAGGGGTATGTGTTTGATTTGGTTACATGGGTAGATTGTGTGATGCTGGGATTTGGGATATGACTAAAGCCATCACCCAGAAAGTGAGTTTAATACCCAATAGGTAATTTTTCAGCCCATGAGATGGCACCCTCCCTTCCTGCAATCTCCAGTATCTATCCTCCCATCTTTATGTCTGTGGGTACTCAATGTTTAGCTCCCACTTTGAGAACATGTGGCATTTGGTTTTATGTTCCTGAGATAATTTGCTTAGGATAATGGCCTTTAGCTGCATCCATGTTGCTGCAAAGTACATGCTTTTAGTTTTTTTTTTTTTTTTTTTTTTATGTCTGCATAGGATTCCATTGTGTACCATATTTTCCTCATTCAATCCACTCCTGTTGGGCACCTAGGTTGATTCTATGTCTTTGCTATTGCAAGAGTATTGCAATGAACATACAAGTACATGTGCCTTTTTTTGGGAACAATTTAATTTCTTTGGATATGCAACCTGTAATGGGATTGCTGGGTTGAATGGCAGTTGTTTTAAGTTCCTTTAGAAATATCCAAACAGCTTTCTACAGAGACTGAACTAATTTGCATTTCCACTAAAGTGTTCCCTTTTCTCTGTAGCCTCACCAGCTTCAGTTATTTTTTGACTTTTTAATAGCCATTCTGACTGGTGTGAGATGCTATTTCATTGTGGTGACGGTTCGCGTACAGTTCTACAATGATTAGCGATGTTAAGCCTTTTTCCATATGTTTTTTGGCCCCTTGTATGTCCTCTTTTTGATAAGTGTTTATGTCTTTTGCCAATTTTTAATGTGAGCTTTTGTTTGTTTGTTTGTTTGTTTGTTTGTTTGTTTGCTGGTTTTCTTTAACCTTGTTATAAATTCTGGATATTAGACCTTTGTCACATACATAGTTTACAAATATTTTCTCCCATTCTGTAGATTGTTCCCTATATTCTGTTGAGAGTTTATTTTGCTGTGCAGAAGCTCTTTCATTTAATTTGGTCCACTTGGAAAAACTTTTTGAGTTGCAATTACTTTTGAGGACTTAGCCATAAATTGTTTGCCAAGGCCGATGTCAAATAGGCTATTTTTTAGTTTTCCTTCTAGGATTCTTATAGTTTGAAGTTTTCCATTTAAATCTTCAATCATCTTGAGTTCATTTTTGTATATGATGATAAGTAAGGGTCTAATTTTATTCTTCTGCATAAGACCAGTTATCCCAGAACCACTTGTTGAATAGGAAGTTCTTTTCTCATTACTTGTTTTTGAGGACTTTGTCCAAGATCACATGGTTATAGGTGTGGCCGTATTTCAGTGATGTTTATTCCATTTCACTGATCTATGGATCTGTTTTTGTTCTGCTCTATGCTGACATTCTGGCTGGTTGTTCTAATCATAACTGAAACTGGGCTATGGAAGACTACTATTGTTATTGTGTTGCCATCTATTTCTGTCTTCAATTCTGTCAGTGTTTGCTTCATATATTTAGGGGCTCTAATGTTATACATATATACATTTATAATTGTCATATTTTTTTCTGGTGAATTGATAATTTTATCATATTATAGTGTTCTTTTTCTCTTGCAAGTGCTTTTGTCTACATTTATATTGGGTCTAATATATGTATGGGCATGCCTGCTCTCGTTAGGTTCTCATTTATGTAGCATCTCTGCTTTTCCACTTAATGTAACTGATGATACAAGTTTTCTCCTTTTATTATATATCTATTAACATAAATTTTGTTACATTTTATGCTTTTTTCGTTAAAATTATTTACTAAATTTAAAAGTAATATATATAACTATATTACAATACTACACGATCCTATATTGTCTGTAAACTTACTGTTGGCAAAGAGTTTTGTATTTTCAAACGGTTTTGTGATGCTGTGTAGTTGCTGTGTAGTTTGTTTGTTTGTTTGTTTCAAATTAAATGATTCTCTTTAGCATTTCTTGTAGGGTAGAAATGGATACATAAATTGTCAAAGAATTCATCAAAAAGTGATGAAGTATTTGTCTGTTAATTCATGTATCCATTTTTTTTTAGGGTCAGTTTCTGAAAAAAGTATTTTTTTTCCTTTTAATTGGACTATGTTTTTGTTTCTTTATATGCCTGTTACGTTTTGTTGGGACTTGGGGACTTGAAAGCAATACCATGACTTAGTCTTTATGGTCTGGACTTATATAGGCAGGACATTCACCAATCAACCTGGCTAAAGATTCTGGAAGCCTTTTGTGGGGATATGTCATCTTTGTACTGTACATATAATTCCCTAGATAAGAAGCACTTATTTCTACTCAAGAGTTCTCCTTGATGATTATTGGTGGTACTGCTGACTCTCTAGTGCTAGGCAAACTGATGAGTTCCTCTTTGTTTTAAGAAGCCCTCATCCTAGTGCCTATTACTGTTAGCATTTATATTCTGGCAAGACAGAAATCAGTCCCTCAAAGAGCTGTCTAAAAATGTCAGAAGGTTGGACATAAATGCCATTTTCTTCTCCCCAGGCAAAAGCTAGACATTGAAACTCTTCTCCTGATGAGGCCATGCTTCCTGGGAGGAGAAGCTATTGGAATTACATTGCTGTGAATATTCCTGCCAGCTTTCATGTGGTTCTTCTTGGGTTGCCTACACTGCAAGAACCTCTTAACTGGTTCCTAGATTTTTCATAATGGTAATTTCTCTATGTATTATTGTCATGGGAGAAGGAAAACCTAGAACTTCCCATTCAGCCATCTTGCTAATGTCATCCTTCCTGGAAGGAAGTCTGATTTATGTGCACACATATAAACTCGATATTTTTTCTGCTATCCATTTCAAAACTAATAAAGGATATTCTGCTTGATTGCTTGATAAAAGATGAAATAATTTTGGTTATATTTTTCATAGAAATGGTATCATTTAATTATATTAGGGTAATATAATTACTTAGTCTGCAGTCATTCTTTTAAAAGAAGTTTTGCTTTTTTAAAAAACCATATTAATTTATAAAGCAAAAGAATCCATTTGCTCTGGACAAATGTCAGTTCTTAGTGAGGGCAGGGACCAACAATTTCTAGAAAGTTGATAACATGACATTTATAATTTGAGTATTTTTTTTTTTTTCTGAATCTGTTGTGGCTTTGATTAGAAGCAATACTAAGGTAAGAATTTAGTCACACAACTTAATGCAGATTGATAAATTTAGGCTCTGTTTAATCAATTCTCAGTGAAGATACTGCTACTTTACTTAGATATTGGGTGATTTGTTCATGTTATTTAATCTCTCTGAATGTCAGTTTTCTTATATCTAAAATATTGTAAGGATAATACCCACTTAAAAGGATTGTTCTGAAGATTAAATAATACTAACAATAATAGTAGCAGAAGTAGTAGTAACAGTAATACTAACAGTATTGGCTAACATATGATGACTGCCTATCATGTGTTGGGCAGAGTGTTAAGAGGTTTACATGCATTAATTCATAGCATATATTCTGAAATATAATATTAGCCTTCAATAAATGTTAACTCATTGTCATTATTACTGCCACTATTCATGAAAAGCACCAAATTGAATTTGATTACAAAATTACATGACAGGTCACTGGAAAAAAGCCTATGTTGAAAGAGGCAATAGAGAATTCTAATTTTAGTGAAAAAAAAATCATTTGTAACTGAAAAAAATGCCTGCATATTTTATACCACCAGAAATTGTTTTAAAGAAATTTGAGACATGCAAAGTTGTTTTTACCTTTAAGCTTTTTATTGGGTAATTGTACCCAAATAAAAGGAAGTATTGGTTGTTTCTTTCTGTCATTGATATTCTTACTTTCCCATTTAAAGTTTCCTCTGGCCACCAAAGTCTCTCATTTTAGTGTGATTCAGTGGATCTATTTCTGTTTCTTTATTCATATATAACAAGAATTTCAGGACTTACTATATTATAGTTCTTATCTCTTCTGATGTTTGTGAAAATAGACTGATAATATTTTATGTACCTATATATCTATACATTACTCATTTTCATTAAACACTCATTAAGACACATACATATATGTGTGTGTGCACATGTGTGTCTATCTATTTCCTAAAGCGATATCTCTATTTAAAAGAAAACTCTTTAAATATAAATCTTAAATTTTATATTTTTCATGCTCATTCATTGATAAACAGATAAAATAATACGTTTTGATCTGGATGACTTTTAGTGGACTCTGGAATTGCCACGTAGGTGTTTTCTGCATTGCCCATATTATCTTTGGGGATGCCTCTATTCAAGAACATCAGCAATCTAGATTTTTAGCAAATATTTTTTATGGTTTCCTTGTCCAAAACATGACTTGACTCTGGTCATCCCATAACTTTTTAAAAATATACATATTTTATATAATGTAGTAGCCTTAAATTATGATTTAACTATTCAGTCTATGGTAGAACATGCATATTCTTTTTGTGAAAAAATAAATAGCAGTTGATTGAGGAAAAACTAACAGGTTTGAGCAACACAGATTTAGGAATTAAGTGCAGAGAATAATTTTGTTTTCATTCAGAGTTCTTCACACTAACATTGGTATTAATATAAATGTAGTGTCTTTAGGGCATTAAAATATAAGCAAAAATAGTGCTAACCTATGTCAGGGAGAAAAGTATCCTTTATAACCACTCTTCCTCTTTTAAGATTCTACATCAGTGCTACTCAGATTTCAGTGTTTCCAGGAATTACCTTACAATCTCATAAAAATGTGATTTCAATTTTCTAGGTCTGGAGTGAAATTTATGCATTTCTAACCAGCTCTTAGCGGGTGGTTGCCAGATACCAGATGACATCTTGAGCTTTCCAAGGAAAAATAATCTAAACTCAAGTAAATTATATAATGTTAGTTTAAAAGTATTTAAGGGAAAAAAGCAGCTCAATATCCCTGTCTTTATAATAAAAAATTTATTCCTATGGAAACCAAACAATTCAAACAACTAAAAATCAGTTAACATAGTTTGTTATTTAAGATGACAAAAAAAATCCTTTTCAGAGAAGTGCTTCAAGATGGCTAACTAGAGACACCCAGCCCTCATCTCCACAAAGAACAAAAATAGTAATAGATAATCACAGTTTGAATAGTGAATGATATGGTTTGATTGTATTCGCACCAAAATCCCATCCTGAATTTTAGCTCCCATAATTTGTGTGTGTTGTGGAAGGGACCCAGTGGGAGATAATTGAATCATGGGGGCTGTTTCTCCCATACTGTCCTCATAAGTCTCACAAGATCTGGTGGTTTTATAACAGGATTCTTCTTTCACTTGGTTCTCATTCTGTCTTGCCTGCTGCTATGTGAGATTGACCTTTCACCTTCAGCCATGATTATGAGGCCTCCCCAGCCATGTGGAACTGTGAGTCCATTAAACCTTTTTTCTTCTTACCAAGTCTCAGATATGTTTTTATCAGCAGTGTGAGAACAGACTAATACAGTAAATTGGTAGTGGTAGCATGAGACACTGCTCTAAAGATATCCAAAAATATGGAAGCAACTTTGGAACTGGGTAACATGCAGATGTTGGAAAAATTTGGAGGGCTTGGAAGACAGAAAAATGCGTGAAAGTTTGGAGTTCCCTAGAGACTTTTTGAATGGCTTTGACCAAAATGCTGATAATGATATTGACAATGAAATACTGGCTGAGGTTGTCTCAGATGGAGATTAGGAAATGTTGGGAACTGGCATAAAGGTGACTCTTGCTATGTTTTAGCAGAGAGACTGGTGGCATTTTGCCCTGCCCTAGAGATTTGTGCAACTTTGAATTTGAGGGAGATAATTTGGTGGAATAAATATCTAAGGAGCAAAGTACTCAAGGTGACTTGGATGCTGTTAAAAGCATTCAGTTTTAAAAGGGAAACAGTATGAAAGTCAGAAAATTTACAGCCTGACAATATGATAGAGAAGAAAATCCCATTTTCTGAGGAGAAATTCAAGCCAGCTGCAGAAATTTGCATGAGTGATGAGAAGCCAAATGTTAATCACAAAGACAACAGGGAAAATGTCTTCAGCACATGTCAGAGACCTTTGCAACTGGCCCTTCCAGCACAGGCTCAGAGGCCTAGAAGGAAAAAATGGTTTCATGGGCTGGGCCCAGGACCCCCTGCTGTGTGCAGCCAAAGGACTTGGTGCCCTGCATCCCAGCCATGCTAGCCATGGCTATTGTTTGCCATCTTATACAGGTGCGATCTATGGCACCCCAAAACAACTACAATAGTAACGTCAAATATCATACATTATGATCACTATAAGAAATATAATAATAATTAAAAATGTAACTATGAAGACAATTGCCAGAGGCACAAAGTGACCACATGATGTTAGAAAAAAGAAATGGTCCTGATATGTTACTAGGAAACGTAGGAATCCTCAGTTCTTAGTCTTCTTGTGAGAAAGAACCTGGACAAGAGACCAATCAGTAATGCAAACAAAGGTTTATAGGAGGAAAATAAACAGCAGGGAGTTTATTGAAGGAAGTCCTTGGTAAGAGAGTAACAGGCTGATCCATCTGGAAAACAGCAGTAGTAGCAGCAAAGGTTAAGTCATAGTGGAGAAAGTATACTCTGAATGACAAGGCAGAGTGGGCTGTTCAAAAGAGAATGAGCCAGCAGCTGTGTATTTCTGCATTGCAGTTTTATGCTGGATTCTGATCTTTTAAGTTCTTGCCTCTGTCTCAAGTCTTCACCTTTTTCTTTGTCTAGTGTATTGTATTAGTTCATTTTCACACTGCTATAAGGAACTGCTTGAGACTGACAATTTATAAAGTAAAGAATTTTAGTTGACTCACAGTTTCACATGGCTGGGGAGGCCTCAGAAGACTTACCATCATGATGAAAGGTGAAGGGGAAGCAAACACCTTCTTCACGAGACAGTCCAGGAGAGAGAGAGAGACCGAGAGAGAGAGACCGAGACCACAGGGGAAACTGCCACTTTTAAACCATCAGATTGCCTGGGCTTGGTGGCTCTTGCCTGTAATTCTAGCACTTTGGGAGGCCAAGGCAGGTGGACCACCTGAGGTCAAGAGTTTGAGGCCAGCCTGGCCAACATGGTGAAACCCCATCTGTACTAAAAATACAAAAAGTAGCCAGGTGTGGTGGTGCATGCTTGTAATCCCAGCTACTTGAGGGGCTGAGGCAGGAGAATCACTTGAACTGGGGAAGCAGAGGTTGCAATGAGCTGAGATCGTGCCATTGTATTCCAACCTGGATGAGAGAGTAAGACTTTGTCTCAAAAAACAAACAAAAATGAAAACTATCAGATATTGTGAGAACTCCCTCACTATCATGAAAACAGCATGGGGGAAACTGCCCTTATGATCCAATCACCTCCCACCAGGTCCCTTCCTTGGCATGTAGGGATTGCAATTCCAGATGAGATTTGGTGGAGATACAGAGCCAAACCATATCATCTAGTTTCCCACTTCTGCCTTAAGTCACACCTTTCCCTGCTTAGTCCTGCCCCAGGTTTGTGGGATTCTCCCTTACTGTCAGTTGATGTGCATGTGTGGGCCTGGTTGTTGCATACAAATTCTACTTAATGCAGGCATTTCTCATTACCTCCCCGCAAGGAATGTATGCATGTTTCAGGTGGCCTCTGGGTGTAAAATTTTCCAGATTTCCCATTTCTTAGGGACCCCCCTTCCTGCATATGTCTAGCTATCTGCCTACTGTAACAGACATGTTACATGCAGGATTGCCACAGATCATTAATTTTTAGGAAATCGGTATCTGTGAAGTGCAATGAAGTGAAGCCCAATAAAATGAGGCATGCCTGTGTGTTAAACCCGTGTGATCACTGCAATTTGATTACATGACTAAACAAACTCTTATATTTATTTTTGTATAAAATTGCATTGAATTCAAGAAAGAATTTGTGATGCCAATATAACTGAGCAATATTAAAGTATGGCAAATGCCAAAAATTAATTGTGCTTGAAAAATATTCATTTCATTAAAATATATATGAGAAATACATTTTATTTTATTTTAGTATTATTTTGGTTTGTTTGTTTTCTGTAGAGAGGAGGTCTCATCATTTTGTCCAGGTTGGTCCCAAACTCCTGGGCTCATGCAGTTCTCCCACCTCAGCCTCCCAAAGTGCTGGGATTACAGGTGTCAGCCACTATGGCCTGCCACTATTAGAGGAAGAAAAAAAAAAAAAAAAAAACTTTTAACAGTTTGGATACATAAGAAACTTTGTACCTAATATTTTTATACTTCTCTATTATCTACATTTTAAACCATTGACAAGCACAGTGAGATTATCTTTTAAATCACTCATTATACATGATACTCTATTATCTTACATCCATTATAACTTGTGAGAAACTTTTAATAATGCATGACTCCAGAAGGCGATTCTCTATAATAGATACAAATATTTAAATATTACTCCATCTATATTTTATTATTTTATGAAGTATACTGGCAACTGATCCAGTAATTTTGTCAGAAATGAACATTTACTAAGCAGCTTCAAAATTATCTAAAATATTAAATATGACAGCATAAAATAGCAAATCAATTTCATTTTTAAAATCTTATTTTCCTGCTGAAAAATGAAGAGAGTTATTTGAAGTGTTCCTGTAAAATTTTCTTGAAATTAAAGTAAATTAAAAGGTAATGTAATAATTTATATTGGCTATATGTCCAATATGCATCATATTGTCTCAATCTGAATAATATAATTTAATTATTTTTCTACTAAAAACATTTAATTTTGTTGGAACTATTATTTTCTATGGTCATCATATAATAAAAATCACATAACTATTAAATTACAGAACATTGGATAAATAAAACCATAATTACTTGAATTTGGTTTTAGTTGAAAAAAAGAAAATAGTTTAACTTTAATTTAGTTCACTGATATAAAATTATTCCAACTTGGAGGTATTTGCAGAACCATCTTCCAAATAGCAGTAATGTGAACTTTATAGAAAAAACAAAAGTTTCAGGATTTGATTAAACAGTTTTGTGAGAAATTATAATCAACACTGCTAGTGCTGAATAGTGTAGTAAATTTATTTAATAAAGCTAATTGTAGAGTTCACTTGCTACCTATAAAATGATTTATCATTATATGGCTTTAAAGCAGGGTAACATAAGTAACAGTTTTCAGTGCTTACGAAATTGGCAAGTAAGTATTAAGTATTTTTTTAATACTTTTTCCAAACAGAAACAAAGTAAATTATCTCTAGATTAAGAACTCTGTGGTAAGATAGATGGTCACATTTTCCTTAATAATTAATTTGTATGTCTAATCTTATGCTTAGGCAATAAATTTACTGTAAATTTTACATATATTTTTGTTTAGTCTTGGTAATAAATATCATTTAACTCAACCCTCCATGTAATTTATTTGGGCCTCTGTAGATAAACACAAAAGACGTTTCTAAAACCAGATAGATAATCTTATAATTTATAGAGATAGAGATTAATATATTTTCACCTGAAATTTGGAATTATTTTGTAGCATTGTGCTCTAATGCTAGGGTTCTACAATGATTTCTAGCAATTGTATGAGAGTTGTTATTAGTACATAGTATTATCCTAACAAATGAATTATATTTATATATAATTCTTCTGCTATTTCTTTTAATCATTTACTAAATTTTCTCTATATTTTTTAATCCATTTAAAAAATGTTGCTACTTCTCCCTGTGTAATGTTTGGCTTGACCTTTTTGAATATATATATTTTTTATTTTTCAAATGTACGTTTTCATGGCTTGTGTTACAAGACTTCCTTTTGTTACTTTTGTTACATAGCATTCCATATAGTAAAACTGAAGTTTTGTTAATTGGGAATGTAAAGAAGTCTCATGGCAAGAAAAAAATATATTCTTAACTGAAATATAGATAGTACCATATATTTTGATACCAACATCTGGTTATGTTATAAATGTATTATATAGTTTACATATTTAGTGTAAAACAGATGCACTATGCTGAACCAGGGTTTCTAATAAAACTGAATATGATGCCTAGTGAAGCAATTTATTACGTGATTTGACTCTATATTTACATAAAATTCAAATTATTATAATATGTTGCTTATCTCTGGT
Organism: Piliocolobus tephrosceles; assembly: GCF_002776525.5. Classification (NCBI taxonomy): domain Eukaryota; kingdom Metazoa; phylum Chordata; class Mammalia; order Primates; family Cercopithecidae; genus Piliocolobus; species Piliocolobus tephrosceles. The sequence continues at coordinate 50,441,025 of NC_045455.1, read as the reverse complement.
ACAGAATGTAATCATTGATCTTAGATACTGATTAGTTCAGTCTACAGACTTGAACTTGATTCCATACATGCAACTGAATCATTTTGTCATGTCTCCTTTCCCAAGATATGGATGAAAATGTTTTTTAAAATTTCTCCTGTAAAAATATAGCATATATCTTCAAAGAGTCATAAAACAGTCAGTATAGGATTTTTGTATGCTCTATAAGGTTTTGTTTTTTAATTCAGTAATTTAATTGTCAACAAATATATTAAGAGAAAAAAGGTATGCAATTTACGTAAATATTTACATCTCAAGCCATTACAACATTTGCCTAGTCTTAGAAAGAAATATTGTGGAAGAGTTGGTTAAATGTAGATTTTCAAAGCTGTTTCTTTTTTTAATCTTAAAAAGAGAACTAATTCAATTAATACATATTAATAAAATCGTACACTAAAAGTAGAACTAAAAAAAAGTCAGCCAGTTTTTTTCTTCAGTTTTTTAAAGCACACAATCTAAATATATGAGAAAAATTCTTGGCTCTTTATTCCTTTCATTGCCTTATCCTAAGATTAAAGTTGCAGATTTTCCTTATCTAAGCACCATTAGAAAAAACGTGTGTAATGTTCAATAAAATTGTACTACATTACTAACTCTGAACAGCATTCAATAAGTGGTTTTAATATTAAGCATGTTTAACAAATGTGCATAAAATTATATTAAAACTAATTTATTCACAGAGGACTAGTTTTCTAAATTTGACTAAGATACATTAATGCACCAATTTTGGTACATACCTTCATTTTCTATTTCCCTTGCTCCACAACTGGCATTTCAGAAGCAAGAAAGAAGATTTTATGCATTGCTTTATTAATTAGGGAAAAGTGAGCAATAAAAAATCTAATAAGAATATAAATTGGAAAACACTGCATATATATTAAGTGATAGCATTGTGTAATGTCATGATAGAATTATCCCATTAATTAGCAATGGCTTATCCACCAATTTTTTTTAAGCAAGCTATTTTTAATATTTTTAAATTAAATCACTCTAAGAATTATTTAAAATAACAATCAATCAATGAGCACTGAATGAACTTGCTATATATCCAGCATAATGTTTAGTTATGCTCAAAACAGAGTTTCTTATTTATTTGGTTTGAATTTACCCACAAGTTTAATCTTTTTGATAGAGTATCTTTTTGCAAAAAAAAAAAAAAAAATCTTTTTGCGTAATCCTATTAGGGATATAAGTGAAATAACGTAAGCAAATTACTGGATTGTAGTAGGAACAAATATATGGGACGGGGGTTTGGCAAGGGTATTATTATCTGAATATATTGTTATTCCTAATCACATTGTACTTCTTTTAAAAAGCTGATATTTTATCAGCCAACATTTAGAAAAGTAGTTTAAAAGTTTGAATGCAGTATAACTTTCTAAGTTATGACATAACCTTTCTTGGTCCTCAAAATATATCTTAAAAATATAAAAAACAGAACATTCTATGCTGTAGTGAACATAATCTTTACTAAAAATATAGAATAATTTCTTAATACAAGTTCTTAGAGAGTTCCTCCACATGGTTCGATGACATCTTATGAAAGCATAATTTGATCAAAGGCTACCTGCTGTAAGAACAATATGATACACCACTCTAAAGGTGGAAGAACCTAGAGGTACAATTCATAGAAACCTGAGGAATACATGATTTTTACATCCTTCAGGCAATCCTCCACACATATTGTTACTTTGAACTAAGCTTTTGATAAACACTGAAGGTTGTAAGCTTGAAATTATCCCCCCTGGCTAATGCCTGGAGTGCAGCTCTCTTCTACCATTTGTTGAAATCTACCTCATGTTCCTGACTAGAAATGCTGGTTCCATAAAATTAAGGATGCTTTTATGAAAACTGAGAAAGCTAGAAAGAGCACAGGATAAAACACTGACACGACTTGGATGACTGGAGGCACACCAGGGTGCTTAGTCTGGCACCAATTTAGGTAAAACGAAATGGACACAAGTGGAGTGGTTTTAAGGACCAGAGCGTTTAACAGGCAAGAAAGAAGGAAGTCGCGACCCCATACATAGAGTGAGAGGGGCTCCAAGCGGAAAGAGGGAACCCAGAGGGCGGGGAAGACAGCCAGTTATATGAGGAGGCTGGAGGAGGCGGTGTCTGATTTGCCTACAGATCAGGGGATTGGTTTGACCAGGCATGTCATTCACATAGCCTGTGAAAAAACTGGCCCTCCCACCCTAGTCTTTAATATGCAAATGCAGGGTGCTTTGAAGTTTTACACGCCTAGGCATATGTGGGGACAGCCATATTGTCAGGCACATGTGGAGGCAAGAAGATGGTGGGAATTGCCATTATTTTGGCTGACCCAGTCACTAACGGCCTACATTTGTATATCAAGACTTGCCTGCCCCACTCTTAAGAACCAGGCTTTCCTACTAGCCAAGAAACCTGCCTGGAGCAACTTTAAAAGAAACAAACTTCCTAGGCCAGTCACGGTGGCTCACGCCTGTAATCGCGGCACTTTGGGAGGCCGACGCGGGCGGATCACGAGGTCAGGAGATTGAGACCATGCTGGCTAACAGGGTGAAACCCCGTGTCTACTAAAAATACAAAAAAAAAAAAAAATAAGCGGGCATGGTGGTGAGCGCCTGTAGTCCCAGTTTCTTGGGAGGCTGAGGCAGGAGAATCGCTTGAACCGGGGAGTCCGAGGCTGCAGTGAGCTGAGCGTCACTGCACTTCAGCCTGGGTGACAGAGTGAGACTCCGTCTCAAAAAAAAAAAAAAAAAAAAGGAAAAAAGAGACTTCCTAAGAACCACTTTTCTTCTCTATCTTCCTAAAAAACTCCTTTAACAATACCATGCATATTTCCCATACTATCTCCATTCTCAGTTGTCAAGGAATATCTGCATATAAACAAGATTTGCATTTTTAAAAAAATTATTATCACTTGTATCCCAGTTGCTCAGGAGGTTGATCTGGGAGGATCACTTGAGCCTGGGAGTTTGAAATCACAGTGCGTGGGTAACAGGATGACCCAATGTCTCAAAATAATATTTTAAGAATTATAATAAAATAATTAAGATAAAGCTATTAAGAATGTATCTTGTTTAACTACATGTAACATGAACAAAAATATTTTTGTGTAATTTTTTCAGTCAATAGTAATAGTGCCAATCTTCAAATAAAGTCATATCAAAATAAAATATAAGCATAACTCATTTGGAAGAAAAACATAAGAATAAATAAATGTGGAAATAACTGTCATGAAAAGCAGGAAAGCAATACAATGGAAAATGGATGATGCTATATCCTAGTGGTAAAAAGTACAGATTTTGGATTCATAACACCTACATTCAAGTCCCAACTTATGTAGTCAACATATTAAGCCTCAGTTCTTTCACCCAAATGTCAGAATGATAATTTCAGGCTTAAATAAGATAGTATCTGAAAAGTATTTGACATGTTCTGTGGAACGAATTGTTGCAAACTTAAGTTTACAGTCAGGCCATACTAAAAATGGACAGGAGGAAATGGCAATTATAAAACATCTAGGGTTAATATTTACATCAAACCAAAGTTACTAGAATCATCACTAAATAAATTGAATATATATCCTGAAGAAAACAAACAAACAATTAAATAACGATCAGTGGAAAGTGGGCTCCCTAAAGAAAAATAACTTCCTGATTCTGAACTTTGGAAGTCCTCTCTGTATACCTTGTAGGAAAAGCTTCTCTTAAAATCTAAATTAGAAGTTTATCACATAAACTACAAGCCGCAGGCAGTTCAGGCCTCTGTTGTTCTTCTCATTTTGTTAAAATGCTAATTGGACATAAGATCCATTTATACAGCAGATAAATCAGACCAAATTTTTACCACATAAAAGAATAGACAACCCAGGATTGATATGCATATGAAGAAAATTCATGAAATAAAAAATAAATTTAACAACATAAAATAAATAATAAAATAAATTCCAAAGGAAAAAATTTTAGGTAATTCAGAAAATCAACAAACTGCTATCTATCAAATTAAAAAGAACTGGCAATAAGAAAATGCTCTTGAGACTTTGTTTTAATGTTTAGAAATAACAAAAAATCAATCTCTGTTAGAGATTAAATTTGATAATATTTCTCAAATCACAGAGCAAAAACAAAATGTTGGAATATATAAGATAAAATTAGAAATATAAAAACTTCAGGACATACAACACTCATCTAATATGAGTGAAATAAATGAAAAGAGAAAATGGAGGTAGAACTATCAAGGCAAGAATAAACAAAGGCTTATTCTACATTTTCAGATCTTCCTACATTTTCAGAAATAAAAAAATCATTGAAAATAAAGCAATGTCAATACAAATAAAGCTAAAATTAAACATTTGGAGTGGGAATGAGCAGTTAATACAAGATGAAAAATACAAAAAATAAAGGAGAAATAGCATTAAAGATGTAGGCAATAGAATAAAAAGAAAAAGAGCCATAAATTCTAAGTTCTGAAACCAGATAGATAGATAGATAGATAATCTCCTGAGCAACTGGGATGCAGTCATGCAACTATATTAATATATATTAATACATATATATATATATATATATATAGAGAGAGAGAGAGAGAGAGAGAGAGAGAGAGAAAGCCTCACCTTTTCCATGCAAGATATATTCCAAGACTCCCAGTGGATGCCTGAAACTGTAGATAATACCAAACCCTGTATATACGAGGTATTTTCCTATACATACATAGCTATAATAAAGTTTAATCTATAAATTACTTACAGTAAGAGATTAACAACTGTAAGCCACAAATAAAGCCCTAAGCTTCCCAGCTGGCTGAATGGATCCCCCCTTGGCCAACTGCACACTAGAGAAATCTGAAAAACTATTCCTGGCAATGATGGGAAGGAGTTCATACACTCCTTGTTATACTCCCTTCTTTCTGGAATTTTGGCACTGTTGATCAGCATTAAGGGTAAAATAAAAGATTGAAAGACTGACAAAGCAGACTCTTTGAATGGTTAAGTCATACCCTTTAAACCATAAAATCTCATTAAATGGGTGTTTTATTAATCTTGTATAATGTGTCTTACTTCAAACTTGACCCTTGTATAGCATCACATGACAGCAGACCCTGAAGGAAAAGTGTTTTTATCCCCAAGTATGTTTCTTTGTTACCATTAAAATGAACCTGTGTTTCCTGGGAGAAATTTGCATCTGTGCAAAATCTCCAATAATGCAGCCAGGCCTTCCCTGTTTAGGTCTTTCCTAAGTCTAGGAGGGTGTGACACCTTAAGAAACTGAGTGTGACACCTTAAGAAACCTGAAAAGAGATATTTACCATCTATTCTTTCTAAGGATTGTAAAGGTTACCTCTAAGGTTTCATCTACCTAGCATGGGCCTTGGCCTCTACAACCCCCTTGTTTTAACTGGAGCATTCCTTTCTGCTGACTTCACATCTTTAGACAGTGGTTTAATTCTCTCAACCATCAGCTAAAGAACTCCTAAAATCGACCTATGACTTGTAGTCCCAGCTTTCTATATCTTACCTTTTCAGGCCAAACCAATGTGTACCTTCCATGTATTGATTTATTGTTGACTATAACTCTTGTCTCCCGAAAACATATAAAACCAAACTATGACCTAACTGCCTGAGAACTATTTACTCAAGGCTTCCTGGATTTGTGTTTTCTATGGGCTATGGTCACTCATATTGGCTCAGAATAAACCTCTAAAATATTTTACAAAGTTTGGTTTTTCCATTAACACAACAATAATTAATAATAAGCTAGAAAAAATATAATAATAAGGGTTATGTGAATGTAGTGTCTCTCTCTCAATGTATTTTTGATGTAACTGAAGTCATAGAAAGCAAAACTGCAGACAAGGGAGGAATATTGTATCTTTACAAGCTGAAATATCAACTAAAAATATAGAAAAATAAGTACATTTTTAGACATTTATTAAAACAGATTTATCATATGTAAAAATACATTTAGATGTATATGTGTATAAATTCTCAATTAATTTCTTCAAAAAAATTTGTGTACATATATTTATCTGTATATATATCCTATACATACATATCAGGTAATTTCTTCAGAAAAAAAATTGTATATAATATGTGTATATGTATATATCAGGTAATTTCTTCAGAAAAAATATAGTAATATATATACTATATATGTAAGAAATATATCCTTTATATTTTCATATATACATAATTTCTTTATATAAAAGGTATAGATAGATAAAAAATAGAGAGATAGATGGATTTTTTCTGAATAAAATACTTGATAATGTATACTAGTAAAATAAGACTGAAAATCTAGATGGACCTTCAGCTTACAAAATAGTTGATGTGGCTTAAAGTCAAAATAAATCCAAGAGAAATATCTGTCTCTAATTAGGTGGTAACCAGTCATAGGAGGTCAAAATTTCTACTAATAGCCATTTGAAAAATGAGATACATGTGTAAAAATCATAGTTTTAAAGGCATCATGTTTCTGTGGAAGTAATAAAAATAAAAATAAATAAGTATTCCAGAAAGAGCAAAAAGAAGTAAAAGTGAACCAACATCAGGTATCTCCACCCTGCCCCCTTTTTCACCTTTGAGATCATTTGTTTGAGTTAAAGATAGAGAATGAGTTAAGGATGGAGAATGAGATAACTAGATATTAATGGTAACTTGGAACATCTGTCCAATATCTCCAAAATATTTAGATGGTTCCCTTTCTCCAGTACACATTTTCTAAGTAAATGGTCTGGTCTAGTCTCTTGGTGGAAGGATTGGATAAGTCACTATCATGCACACTTGCTATTGTGCTGCAAGGTCCTTAGTGCCTAGAGACTGAGGATCCAACTTCTCTTTACATTGTTCTATTTTTTGTATAAAATCTAGTTCAAGTCGATGATTTGGCTTGAGTAATTACTTCTCAGCCTATCAATTATTTTATTTATTTGCTATACTGCTATGGTCTGAGTGTGGCATCCCAAAATTTATATGTTGAAGCTTAATCACCAGTGTGTTAGTATTAAGAGGTGGGGTCTTTAGGAGGCAATTAAGTCATGAGGGCAGAGCAATGGGATGAGTTACTTATAAAGAGGTTCAAGGGAGCTGTTCATCTTTTCTGCCATGTCAGAACACGGCAACAAGGTCCCATCTATGGAGTAGAGGGTGAGGCTTCACCAAACATCAAATATGCTGGCACCTTGATCTTGGTGTTTCCATCCCCCAGAACTGTGAGAAATAAATTTCTATTATTTATAAATTACCTAGTCTAAGGTATTTTGTTACAGCTGCAGGAATGGACTACGACACACACCGTTGTTGGGTAGCCATCTGTATTCCCAATTATGTTTCAATAATCATTCCCTTAAAATTCTTCAAGCCAAGTGTTTCTGGTCACAATTACAATGCCATTATTCATTATGTTAATGGCTTGCTTCTGACAGTTAAGCTGTGATGTGTGGACCTCTATTATTTTGTAATTCGCTATTTCTTTTGCTAGTGGTGAGCCTAATACTGCATCATCCTACCATCCCTGTAGTCATCTACATTGAAAGCAGACACCACTGTAGGTCTCAGTGATGCTTATACCCTTCTCACCAGAGCATTTCTCATCACTCTTGTGAAGAGACTAATTTTACTGTCTTCAAATGGAATGCAGTTATCTGGTGAGCTATCTAGTTTCACTAATCTAGCATGTCAACTTCCGTGAGTTTTCTTAATCCCTTCTACCACCATATACCATGGCTGTTCTATTTCTGCTTCACCTAAAGTGGAACAGGGCTTTCACCAAGATTCCAAGAACCATTCTCACAGTATGGTAGCACTAAATCCACAAGTCCTTGTCAAGAAATTAGTGCTATAACATGAGAAAATTATTTACTAGTGATAACCACTTATTACCCTATGTTCTAAGCATTCAATCAAGCACCTTCAGACCCAGTGCTTTGTATAGTCTCTGGGCTCCTGCTGTTATATGGTGGTTATATCTTGAAATTCCTCCAGGATACACTTACTTTCACTTTTTTTATAGATGTGAAGTGATACTATGTGATCTGGCTTGAGTAATTATGTGACATAGTTATAACGGTGGACGTGAAAGGAGATGGGTTTTACCTTGAAGAAATCACATGTTGTGTTGTAAGCCAGATTTTTACATCATCTTCAATCTCGTAGGGAAGGACAAGCTTAGGAAAATGAACCTCTTCTGTAGGCACCACATCTACAATGAATCTGAGGATTCAATATTTTTATATGTACACATGCAATTGCCCACATCTCAGAGTCTCAATCCTTCTTAATGCCTATAAACTCAGGGTCTTGGCCCTTCCTGATCAGACTTGAGTGCTTGGTGTTTGTCAAGATTGAGAAATCACATTTCTTCAGATCTCTTAATTCATATACAGATGGTACTTGACTCACACTGGTGTTACGCACCAATAAACCCATTGTAAGTTGAAAAGATAAGTTGAAATGCATTTAACCCATTTAACCTATCAAACATTATGACTTAGCCTAGGCCACCTAAAATGTGCTCAGAACATTTATGTTAGCCTACAGTTGGACAAAATCACCTAACATAAAGCCTATTTTATGAAAAAGTATTGATTTGCTCATGTAATTTATTGAATACTGTACCAAAAGCGAAAAAAAGAAGGTTGTATGGGTACTCAAAATATCATTTCTACTGATTGCTTATCACTTCCATACCATTGTAAAGTTTAAAACACTGAAATTGAACCATTATAAATTGGGGACTGTCTGAAATTAAATCTTAGGCTTGAATATCAGTTACTTTTGCCCTCTAGCTGTAGGAAATGATAATCTCTTTATGCTATCAAGAAACTCTTCTCATTTTCACTCTTAGCCTTCAATTGGTGACTAGTCATCAACATTTTGTCTTTCTTCAATAAATCATTTTTCTCTATAAATTATTATCTAATCCCATGATTTTTATAATTAGAGTTTTTCTCTAAAAACTCTACATTTCCATTATCCATTAATGCATTTTTTTCAGCTGGTATTCCATTCCAGTGTTCCACAGAGTAACATTTTAGAAACTAGATTACTGCCACAAACCAAGGATTATTATTGTTTCACCTACTACCAGTGCTTTGCTCTCATTGCCAGCCTACCACTGAATGATCTAGCTCCAAATTTGGGCTTTGCAGTTGTTTCTTCAGCTCACTTTTATTTTTGACTTTTTGAGATTTTGTTCTTTGAAATATGAATACAGAGACAGAATCTGATACAATTAGTTTTGGGAGGAGTTCTCCAAGGGTCAACATATGTGAGTGAATGACTATAAGAAATACAACAGAATTGGGCACAGGACGATAGTGAACTTCCACAGAGTTGATCAACAGCCTCAGCCAATTCCACAAGTATCTCTGTACCTGAGAAGACTCTTCAGAGATATACCAAATGGAGGCAAGCAAAGACCTTTATATTTTCACAACAAATAGTTATTGGATGCTAGCTGCCTCCAAAAAGGCCACACTTCTTTAGAAGAAGTGACTCTGTTCAGCAGAAGATGATTACTGGAGATGGATCCTGCTGAGAGCTGTTAGCCAACTAGAAATATGAAGGCCGTAGTCCTACAGGGAGATTCTGGGTGGGCCACCACCCCATGAATGACATATGTGTTTATACATATATATTTATAATTGTATATAAAATCCTAGAAACTTAAAAACCTTAATGATAACCACATGTTTACTTTCCGAGAGGAAATCCAAAACTGTGGCAATAAGGAATCACAGGTATGTTTTCGCCTTATCTGTTTTATTACTTTTTTCTAATGAGAATGTATTAGTATGTCCCTATTATGTTAAAAAAATCCATAAATTAAACAACTTTTTATTGGAAACATGTACATATTTTAAGATAAATATTCCAAATGAAGTAGGTTATAAATAGTAAAATAAGTGAGTAAAAACCTGGAAGATTTTATATATATTGTTAAAGTATATCTTTTTTTCAGATTGAATAAACCACATAATGACAAAGAAATAACAAAAAAAAAAAAAATGACAGCAACTATTTTCATACAAAAAGTTGTCACTCAAATTTGGCACAAGTGATTTTGGAAACCTGATAATGTGTTTTTATAAAACTGCCTTCCCTTAAGAGATATTTCTCTGTTAAATAACATGGAATTATTTTCATTTAATCCATGGAGGAATGGAGGTATGACTTTTGCATCTTCATTGTCTTCTGCTGTAATTGTATTTAAATATTTTTCAAGTAATATATGATTTTTAATTAGACATTTAGAATGTAGAAAAGGCAAAGTCAGAAGAGGCTTAAAAATATATACTTTATTGTTATTATTATATTATTACCATGCCATTACAATATTGTTATTGTTATTACATTATTAATATTTTTATTTGGCCATCCAAAAGTACACATGATGCTACTAACAAATTGTTAGTGGTAACAAAATGAATTTGGTTTAGCTTTTATTTTGTGGACATATTATAACAATCTGACAGAATAAGAGACAGAGTTATAAGTTTGTTAATCAAGTTTCAAAAATTACTTGAAGGATTAAAAAATAAAATTATGTAAAAATCAGTAAAAGATGGAGGAAATTTGAATGTGTAATTGAGTTCAGTACTCATCTTACATGGTACATTACACAACAAAATACTCACGTTGATGGATCGAAAGATAGTGACTTAATCATGTTATTTAAAATGCTAAGAAATCACAAGAGAAACCCCCTCTCAACTTACGGCACAAAGGTTAAAACCAATTATTGGGGAATGGGGCTAAGGATAGTTAGGGCACGTTAGGGCAAATTATTCTTGATTCTTATTGAAAAATCCTTCTATCTATTTCATATTATTTACACGAGGCATACATTACTCCTAATAAAACAAATAAGTGGCAAAAATTGAAGGGTATACCAAAAATTATAAATTGTGTTCATATAGTGAAGATTAAATTCAGTGGTGCTCTTAGAAAATGTTTCCACTATCTCTGAAACTTTGGCAAGCATTGCAAGATTTTGAGGCATTCATTAAATATGTTCATTCCATCCTTAATTTCACTTAAAATTTCCACCCATCCTCGACCCTCTTCCTTCATTGTATAACTTAGTTCTTTTTCAAGTTATCGTATCATATTGTATCAATTCTGTATGATGACTTAACTACTTTCTGAATCAGGGTGGTGTAAATTTACATTTTTAGCTGTGTTTACCTGATTTTCCCCTTTGATTTATCATAGTACACATTTCAGTGGGTAACCTATCTGCACAACCTGATAGGTATGAAGATATGAAGAATCACAACCTGATAGGTATGCACAACCTGATAGGTATGAAGATATGAAGAATCACAATTTCTTGAGTAAAGGTGAAGTAAATGTGAAAATACAGTCATTCTTTATGTGTGTGTGTGTATATATATATATATATATATATATATTTGTTTGTTTGTTTTGTTTACCTTAAGCTCCGGGGTACATGTACAGAACATGCAGGTTTGCTACATAGGTATACACATGCCTTGGTGGTTTGCTGCACCCATCAACACATCATCTACACATTAGGTATTTCTCCTAATGCTAGCCTTCCCCTAATCCACCACTCATAGACAAGCCCCAGTGTGTAATGTCCCCCTCCCTGTGTCCATGCGTCCTCATTGTTCACCTCCCACTTATGAGTGAGAATATGAGGTGTTTGGTTTTCTGTTGCTGTTAGTTTGCTGAGAATGATGGTTTCCAGTTTCATCCATGTCCCTGCAAAAGACATGAACTCATCATTTTTATGGCTGTATAGTATTCCATGATGTATATGTGCCAAATATTCTAAACATACATGAAATACCCATTCCTATTACCATTTAACATTTACATAATATATGTTAAGAATGCTGCAGTGTCATTTCAGATTTTTTAAAAATAGACAATTTATTTTGAAAGGTATTTAAGTTTTGTATATAGTTGAAACACTACATTCAAAATGACATTTTATGGATGAAGAGGGTCAATAATTAGTACTCCTCCATTAAATCACCACAGTATTTCCAGAAACTCAATTCTTTGTTACAGAAATAAAGTAATTAAACTTTAGTATGCATGTTCAACTGAGGTTAACATACAGCACTTCTTATTCTGGCTTTTGCAAGTATCTGAGACATCCTGGATGGCAGAGTGAGGGCTGCCACACCAAAGGACCTGGTAATAAGAAATTACTGAAAAGAGTATAATGACATATTTTGAACAGATTTTTTTGGATTGTATTTGTTCTACAATATTTTAATCATAATTTTATAAAAATTTAAAATATTTTTCTTCATATGAAAGTATACATAATTTTTTCATTTTTATGCAAGTTATTTTACTATCATTTCTATACAAAGGCTTGGATTAATATACTTATCTACTAAAGTAAGTAGACAACTAAACCCTTTGATTGCACAAAATTATAATAATACCAGTATTGTTTAATATTGTTTTACCAATCACATATATCTACCTGTCTGAAGAAAGGCTGCTGAACCATTTTAGACAATGGTTACAATAAACCTGATTCTCCCTCACTAATTGTGCTTTAATGATAGTTTTCCATTTTGAGGATAACTGTGTTTAAATATTCAGAGAACACATTATTAATTTTTTTTGCTGAATGACTCATAAAGAAACACTAATTAGAACAAGAAAGACAGAGTTGCAATTTTCCAAAATAGTAACTGTGCCAGGTGAACTCAAGAAATGTTTCTGCTAACTGAAAACTTTTATGTAAAAACTGGCAAATAAGACATGTAAAAATGATTAATGGTTTTCTTCTGAATATTTAAAAATGAATTGCTTACTACAAGTCAGGACTGCTGGTTCTTATTCTAAGTTCTGCCACTCATGATTTTACTGAAGTATTTCAGTATTTTCACTTACTTTTATCTTACTTCTTTTCTCAAAGTATAACCTGGGAGTTAAAATTGAAAATATACAAATAAATAAACTTGGTAAAGTAACAAAATGAAACATATACCCTCTATTAAGAGGTTGTGACTTAAACATTGTTTGTGAAAGAAAACTATCACAAAAACAGTAAACCAAACACCGCATGTTCTCACTCATGGGTGGGAATTGAACAGTGAGATCACTTGGACACAGGAAGGGGAACATTACAAACCGGGGCCTGCTGTGGGGTGGGGGAAGGGGGGAGGGAGAGCATTTTTTAGGAGATATACCTAACATAAATGACAAGTTAATGGGTGCAGCACACCAACATGGCACATGTATACATATGTAATAAACCTGCATGTTGTGCACACGTACCCTAGAACATAAAGTACAATTAAAAAGATCCACATTTAATATTAATTTGATCCAATAACACCAACTACTGTAAATAGCATGTCATACCATCAAGGAATTTAAACTAAACAGGAAACAACCTTAGGTCATGCTTTCTTTATTTATTTTCCCTTTTTAAGAGAATAACTAATTAAAATACGTCATGAGCTCCAAAATTTCAAGTCTGAATTCTTAATAACAGAAACATAGAGACCTATAGCTGCTTACTAAAGCATACAGAGGAAAAAATTCCACATTTTAAAACTCGGAAACAGAAAATTAAATATGAATACTTCTCTGGTTATTTCAAATGAGATATTTTACTTAAAATATAATCTCTTTTACAACAGCAATTGCTATCATGTCAGTTCAAATGACAGCATACCCCTAACTGGAGCTCAATAGTTTTCTATTAACAATTAACGAACACTCTTACCATCCTGTCTTCTCAGTTTGCTCAGTTGCATTTTTTTGAGCCTTTACCAAAGTGCAGTGTCACTATGCCTGGTTATTGTGTCTGTGCTCATGACATTTCCAAGCACAGACTTTCAAAGATAATTTCTCCCAACACAAACATCTTTAGAAAGATGGGAGGTTTACTTAAGATCACACTGCCCCTTGTTCAATCTTTGCTAATGCTGTGGCATTTGGAAGTCTCCCTGAAAATAAATTGTCTGATGTTTTTCTACAGTATGCAGAAAGTACCATACCTGAAAGATTGTACTAGTCAACTCAGCACATAAAATTCCTTTTCTGGCACCAAACTAAGCTCCAAGGAAATAAAATGATCTGCCCTCTTTACAGTGCCTTGCACATATCGATGCTCATTAACTATTTGGACCTACAGGAATTTTTATTTCCTATCCATATTGCAGTAGTAATGCCCCTGCCATTGAATATTGTTTTCATCCAATTTTTCACTGTAATTCTCAAGGTCGTTAAAAATACCACCTACCAAGTCACAATGTAGCTGTAGATTTGCAATAAATTCAGTATCTCCACTTCATTTGTCAGATGTTGAACTATTCTGAAATGAACTAATTCTTTGTGGCATCTTACAGCTATTAAATTTGTAGTAGGTTTTTTGAAGGGTTGAAAGATCCAATTTTTCATTCATCTAAATATTTGTTCTAGTTTTAGAGTTGTTCAAAGTCAGATATTACACAAATAATATGAGGCAATAAAAGAACAGTAAGTAGCTTAGCAACTATGTAGCTGAAAAAAAGCAGTTATAACTACTTATAGTCAATCCTAAATTTAAATTAAGTTTGCAGAAATGCAAATGACAAGGATTTTCTGAGTTCAATTTAACCTTACTAACAGCCTAGGTTTTCACATATCATTTACATGAAGAAAAACAAGGACCAGGGAAAAGAGAGCTGTGTATCTGAATCACAAAAATGAAACACAGTATCTTTTTATGTCAAAACAAATAGTCGTCTTCTAAATTCTGATTTTTCTTTCTGTTTAGTTTTTGTTATTACCTACCCTGTACCTTTCTTTTTTATTTAGCGTTACACTATAATTCTGGGATTTTTGCATCCTCATAGCCAGGAACACTACTTAACCAAACCAATAGCTTAATGATTTTCTCATCCTTTGGGGACAGTGAAAATATAAAATACTCACATGAATCTATACTAAATATATTTCCTTAGCATGGACATACTAATTTCCTTAGAATGGACAGTCTTCAAAGGAGCATATGCTAATTTATAGGAAATTATATTTGAGAGGTCACAGAAAGTCCTTTTTCTCACCAGTTATCTGTTCTTTCACTCCTAATATCAATGTTGGCAGAAATTTTAAAAATTATGTTTTTCAAGGCAGAGTGTTCTGGGTATAATAAAAATATGCATATAAGCCATATGAAAATATTTTTGGTCAAGACTGCCATGTGCAAGTGACATTAGTTCAGAATTTTTCCAAACTCTGGCAGGCACCCAAAATCAGATTAATTTAATAATCAAAAGTTTTAGAGTTTGGTTTATATTGTTCAGGTAGGGTGTGCCCAGATGGAAAGGAAAAAAAAAATGACTAAGTTATTGTCATTGAACAGGTAAGAAAGCTGGTAAGAGGAGAGACTATTACAGTGCCCCCCCAAAACTGCTGACTTCGATGTTTTGCCAAGTCAACATTTCAAGTCAACATGTTTCTCTATGCATTCATTTAGCAAAGTTAGGGGCACCCCTATTATGTGTTGCTGTATATCACTCTAAATAAAAATTTTAAATTTTATTATAGAAACATTTAAGTATATACAAAGTAGAAAAGTAAATATATATTAAGTGGAACTCTCACGTGCACATCACTTAGTTTAAGCATTGTCAATTTTTGCCCATCTCCTTTCCTCTGTACCCAAACTTGCTTCCCACACTCAACACCCCATCTTATTTTGAATCATATCACAGACATCAGGATTTTTCATCTAAAATTATTTAAATCTATACCTTCAAATGCAATAAATCGTGCATACATATATACTAACTAGAAAACCATTATTACATTTAAATACCAATTATCAAAAGTTTTCTAGATTGCCTTATGTTTTGAGAATTCCTTTATTTGAATTTATATTAAAATAAAGTCTCTACATTTAGATTAGTTGCTATGTCTCTTAAGTCTTTTAATATATAAGTTACCAGCACCCGTTTATTTTTTTCTTTCTTGCACTTAATTTTTTGAAAAGCATTATGCTGTTTGTCCTGTAATATTCCCCAGACTCTAGATTATGCTGATTTTCTTCTCATGGCATTGTTTAACATTCTCTTCTCTCCTCCGCATTTCCTGAAGTTGGTTGTTAGAGATGGGGAATAGAGATAGTCAAACTACAGCCTGTGGCCACATCCAGCCTAAAGCTGTCATGGGATCCTTGGGGTGTAGCTTCACTACCTGGAAACATCTTTAGCCAGCGGCATCTTCTGTGTGAGTATTGCTTTCACCTTCTGGGTTCATCTGTCCACTCAGCCTGGCAGGTCACGCTCAGTTAGCATTATCAGCCCAGATCCCACACCTGCCGAGGGCAAGCCAGGCACGAAGCAGCAAGGGTTGTGTGAGCAAGTGAGCACAGGGTCCAGCCAGTGTGCACAATCAGGCATGCCAGCTGCTACTTTGGGGCAGGCAGCTCCAGGCGCCAACCCAGGTGCCGGGTCTGTGTGAGGTTGAGGCTGGACCAGGTGTACTGCATGTAGCTTCTGCTGTGGGCACCCGGGTCTCAACAAGGGGAACTTGGTGGTTCCTGGAAGCTTGAAGACACCTGGAGCTGCAGAGTCCCAAAAGGGTGTCACAGCCCTAGCTTGGGGAGCCCCTATGTCTGGGCTCCCGGAAGGGCTGCAGCTCTTCTGTCCTTTTTGTTGCCTGAAACATGGAGAGTAGGGGGCTGTGTTTCAGCCCTGTTTGTGTTACAGCAGGTCGTTGCTACAAGTGTCCAGCTTTCAGCAGAGAGGAGACCCGCAGGGAGTAGCTCCTTTTCACAGGCAGGTTGAGCTCCTTTTCAAAGGCAGGTCGTCCTGACATCTGTCAAGTCTGACTGAGTCTGGGGTGTTTTATGGACTCAGAAGGAAGTGCTTGCTGATTGCTCCATGGGTGACCTTGGTTGGCCCCCAAAAAGCATCATCTAATTGGCCCAACAGTCATTGATGAAGTCCTCACTCCAGGCCCCGGACTTCAAACAGAACTGGCAGCCCGACCCTTAGTCTTCAGGATGTTCCTGGCCTGAAGGTGGGGTTTCACCAGAGACCCACCCCTTTCCACACAGGAACCTGCCTCCCGCCATCAGCATGTTGTCTATGGCACCCAGGCTGTTCGTGCTGAAGGGCACCTCAGCCCCAAACCAGCCCCCCTCCTTCACTCCTTAGTGCCCAAATCTGGAGGGGGCCAAGGCAGCAAGGGGCTGGAGTGTCAGCATCACCCTGAAGGTGTACACCTGGCTGGGTTGCAACAGCACTAGGGCTCAGCTAAAACATTCCTCCCCTCCAGAGCAGGCACTCGGCATGGGGAGAGGCCGGGGGTGGGAGCAGGCACTTCTGATCTTGTAGAGGAAGGAGCATTCTGGGCCCCTGAGAGTGCAGGGATGCTCAGGTCCAGAGCCATGGCTGGGCTGCTTCAGCTGTGCCCAGGAGTGCAGGACTCCCCACCCTAACTCAGTAGGGGTTGGGGCTCTGGCCTGTTCCCAGCCCTAGCTAGCTCCATGGAGTGTGCAGTCCCTGCTGTGCCTCCCCCGCTGCAGCTGGTCTCTTCTCAGTGGCTGCTCCAGATGGGCCATCACTGCCATCAAAGCTTATTTTGTTTAATAAACTTTGTTTTAGAACCCAGTCAAAATTATTCATTTATGTATTTTCTATGGTTATGTTTATCTAAAAAGGTAGAATTGAGTAGTTGTGGTTGACATCATGCAGTCTATAAAACCTAAAATATTTATTCTCTGGCTCTTTACAGAAAATGTTTATTGACTCTGAATATCAAGGATTGATTTTCATTTGATTGTTTTTGTTCTGTGTACTTCATATTTTGGTGTTGTGTACTTTCTAGCAAATAAGTAATGTCCAGTGTCTTTTTGTGAGGTTAAAAATCATTTGATGTTCATTTCCTGAATCTATTAATTTTATCAAGGAGTTGAAAATGCTAACAAACTAGTTATTTCAGTGCCATTGAGGTAAGAGATCAGCAGGACCTGTTTTCATGACCCTGCTGATCAAAACAAGAGCGAAAAACTGACCAAACCAACTACGACTAAGAATTATAATACATTTGCTTCCTATAAGACACTCCAGCACCATGACAGTTCACAATTGCCACACCAACACATGAATATTACCTGATATGGTTCCAGGAGCTCCCCACTCCCTTTCTGGAAAATTAGTGAAAGAAGTAGGTATACATATAGCTAGCTGCAATCCTCAAGTGCTACTCCACCTATGGGGTAGCCCTGCTGAGTCAATGGAGTAGCAATTTTGCTGTACACTGTTGCTCTGATAACTTGCTTTCTTTCACCATTGGCTTGCTCTTTCCTGAGCAAAACCAAGAACCCTTCCAGGCTAAGCCCCAATTTTGGGGTTTCCCTGCATCAACATGACCTAAAACGATTTCTCAAGATCTGACTTTTATATGGGACCTGAAAATATTGTACTAGAATAACTCATTGTATTATTTTATAGGGAGAGGATTTGTAAAACTTTTTAAAAAAGAGTGGACTAATGAAAAAAAAAGTTGAATTGGGATTAAATCCTGGCTTTAGAAATGTACATTTTTGTTATTACTGAATATGAACTTCTGAATCTGTAGAATAGAAATGTGAGAACCTACTTGATATAAGTATGGTAAATATTAGAAATTATGTAATACATAATTACATATTTTATAAATAATTTCTGATACTTAATGAATACTCAATAAATGTTAGCCATTGGCTGTACCATATTTCATGAAAATGCACTTTTTTCACATGTCAACACTTCTGAAATTGGACTGTATTATGAAATTGGACTGTATTATAAAATTGATAATTCTGAGGTTTAATGAAATATGGAAATAGGAGTGCTAATATGATAGCTATGTGTTGTGTAAGTGTGTTGATTTTGTGCCATTAATGTTGCTACCAAAAGCTCAAATAAAATTATTTTCACAGAATTTTCTTGGGTCCCTAAATTCTGTTGTTCATTTATATTGACCAAACTTTCATGGAAGCTCTTTATTCTGGTATTTTAGGTATTTGTACTATGTCCCCTGTTCAGATTAACAATGATGAATTTTGAAACTCTAATGCTATCACCAAGCATCTTAAGTGTGTTGTGTTCATGTATTTCCCTGACCCTCACCCCATGTGATTTGTTCTGTAAGAGAGCTAGAGTTAGAGGTAAACCAGTTTGACACAGTCAGGCAGGGGATGCTTAAGGAATCAGTTCTAGTTTTAATTCTTCTAGGTCATTCCTGAAATTCAAATACTAGGGTTCAAGAAGATCTGTATTTGCTGTCTAACAAAATTGTAAAATATCGCTATTAGTAGTAGTAACAAAACATACTTAATAAGCTGACAATTTTCCAATTACTATTAAAAGTACTTTACATATGTTACCACATTTAATCCTTACAAAAATTATACATGGTAAATGCTATTATTATCTTCATTCTCTGGATGAGAAAGATTAAGTAATATGCTGAAAATCTCACAGATATAAATAGTAGGGTCAAAAATATTATATATATAAAGTATCTATCTCTTCATTGTTGGGGTAATAGATGTGAGAATTCTTTTCATTGTTGTTTGTTTTGCTTTCTTTTATTTTGAACAAAGCAGAGGTTTTACTGTAAGGCACACAGCTGTCTGGGAAGAGGAGTAGCTGTTAGTCGCTATATTTCCCAGGCCGTCAAGGTAGCAGGGGCACCAGATTTTCAACCTGCAGACTCAGTGAGAAAACCAAATTGAAAAGAAAACCAAATTAACCTTAGCTGAGTCCTGTGGATTGGTACCAGTTCTCCTCTCATTATAAGTACTTAGGAAGATTGCACGACCTCACTTTCCTCAACTTTAATCAAGGTCGTATGATTTACTTTGGCCAGTAAAAACTGAGCAAAAATGATATGTGTTGCTTCCAGTTAAAGCATTCCTGAAACAGAATAAATTCCCCATGTATTCTTATTCTTTCCACAACATCTTATGTGAATATTCCGGGCTCATGAATGAATGTGACATGAAGCAGAGACTACTGAAGATCTGCAATGGACATATTTAGTGAGTAAAAGTAAATCTTTAATCTTTGACGTCCCTGTGGCTTGAGAGTTATTTGTTACCATAGCATAAAATAGCTTATTCATACTTTATAGTCAGAGTTAGTTTTTGTCAACACTCATAGAACCTGGATAAGCCTTTGTAATTTGGCCTAGCTCAATTATATATGATGCCCAACTTTAAAGACACCACTGTAAGTTTGTCCTTCAATGTTCATTTAATTAAGCTTATAAAAAAAGTAAGCTGAAGACATTTTCTAAAAATGAAAAACATAAAGCATACAATTGACATTACAAATTATTCCTCCAAGTCTTAATATGTTAGTGTATTTACCTCCATTTTATATCCTGAGTATGTGAGTAAATATAAGCATATAAAAAAACCAATTATATAGAATTTGTTTTAAAAAATCTTTCTCTATCTCATCTTTTATTTACTATGCAACAGAAATAGCCACTTTCACATACTTTAGAAATTATTTTAGAAATGATTTAAATCTTTAAATAAGCTAGTATTTCTGTGTAACGTACTATGTATCTTTCCTCATTGAAGAATAAGCGTTTAATTTGCTTCTGTTTTTCTATAACTATAATATACACTCAGCACTTTCCGCCCACAACCCCATTCTCTAATTATGGTTTATCATAATTTGAGTTAAATCAAGATTTATATTTCTTTCATGATTACTATATACATACTATTGAAAGCTAAGTAATATGCTTTAATTTTTTGAATTTTCACATATCTATAAAAATGTCTATATTATACTGACATTTGAGTGACATTTTGACTGATTATGGATTTATGATGAATTTCTATTTTCTTCAGAATTTTTAAGGCATTTCCATTTTATTTTAGCTTCTAGTGTTTCTCAAAAAAAGCCTGAAGCGTGTTAATGACTGATTCTCAGCATGTGGGCATTTTTTCTCAGAGGGAATATTGAGGATCTTTTTATTTTCCAATATTCTGGAATATTCTAATGATATGCCTTGGTGTTGCTCTAATTTTTCCCTTGTTATGGGTATGTAATGGATTCTTAAAATATGAAAAAGCATGTCCTTAATTTCTATAAAAAATTTCAAAATTTGTATTTAATACTTGAATCTTTTTAACTTTGTATTCAATTTATTTCATACATTCCTATTACTTGGATGTTTGAATTAATGGAACGTGTCTTTTATTGTCTTACACATCTCTATTCTTCCCTCCATGTTTGTCTTTTTGTTGTTTGTTTTCTCTTCTTTCTGTGAAATTTTCTCAGCTTTATCTTTCAAGCATACTATTAAGCTTTACATTTCTAATTGTGAAACAATATTCATTTGTTCTATAATACATATGTATATACTTCTTCCTGTGTGTTTATTCTAAAATAAATAAATTAATAATCTTTACAGTCACTATAGTGGGTTTTCAGGATAGAGCAATGTAAATCCATTCATTCAAATTATCTTAATTGGGTGTTATCCTTTTTTTTACCTCTTTACATTATGTATTGTATGAATTGTATGAATGGCATGAATTTCTCTAAAACTTTAAATTTTTTTTTTTTTTTTTTTTTGAGATTGGTGTTGCTTTATTGCCCAGGCTGGAGGGCAGTGATGTGATCATGGCTCACCACAGTCTGGACCTCCTGGGCTCAAGCAGTCCTCCTACCTCAGTCTCCCAAGCAGCTGGGACTACAGATATGTACCACCATGACCAATTAATGTATTTTGTTTTTTGTAGAGATGATGTCTCCCTATGTTGACCAGACTGATCTTGAACTCCTGGGTTCAAGCATTCCTCTATAGTATGTCTATGTCAACACAGAGTCTTGATAGTTATAAAAAAGAGATTCAAATAGCAAAAATTTTCTTTAAAAAATAAGAACAAAGTGGGAAGACACATTTTCCAATTTCAAAACTTACTACAAAGCTAGAGTAATTAAAACTGTTTCACTGGCATAAGAATAGACATATATACTATCACAATATAATAGTGGGTCTAAAAACAAACTCATATATTTATGACAAATGGATTCTTGGCAAACCATTCAATAGAGAATAAAAGTTTCTTCAGCAAATGATGCTAGGACACCTGGACTTTCACATGCAAAAAAATGAGTTGAACTCTTACCTTATATCATGTAAAAATGACTCAAAATGGATAATCAACCTATATATAACCACTAAAATTGTAAAACACTAAGAAGGCAACATAGGATTAAATGTTCATCAACTTGGGTTTGGCAATGGATACTCAGATATATAACCAAAAGTAGCATCAAAAGATTCTACAAAAGGAAAAAATGAGCAACAAAAGAAAAAATACACAAATTTTACTTCATCAAAACAAAAACTCATATGCATCAAAGAAGTGAAAAGACAACTACACAATGGTATAAAATATTTGCAGATTATATATCTAATACATGTTTTATATCCAGAATATAAAGTGCTTCTATAACTCAACAACAAAAAAGAAACAACTCATTTCAAAAATAGGCAAATACTTGAATACAAATTTCACCAAAGAATAACCAATAAGCACATGAAAATACGCTCAACATCGCTAATCATTAGGAAAGTGCAAATCGAAACCACAATGAAATACCACTTCATACTTACTAGTAAGGTTATAAAAAACAAAAAGCAAATAAGAAGTGTTGACTAGGATGTGGAAATTGGAACACATACATTGCTGATGGGAATGTAAAATATTGCATGTTACAGATATGGAAAACAGTTTGGTGTTATTCAAAAAGTAAAACATAAAATTGCCACGTACCCTAGAAATTCTATTCCTAGGTATACACCCCAAGAATTGAAAACAGGAACTCAGTGAGATTCCTGTAGGCCAGTATTTGTTGCAGCATTATTCATGATACCAAAAGTAAAAATAATCAAAGTGTCTATCAAAAAATGAATGGATTAAAAAATGTAGTATATATATGCAGTGGAATATCATTCAGTCATAAAAAGGAATAAAGCCATGAAACATGCTGCAACATGAGTGAACTCTGAAAATATTATGCTTAGTAAAATAAGACACAAAATAATAAATATTATGTGATTCTACTTACCTAAAATATCTAGAATAGGCAAATTCATAGGGATAGAAAATAGATTAGAGGTAATTGAGGACTGAGAGTAGTGGTTAACTGTGAGTTATTGCTTGATTGTAACAGAGTTTTTAATTGCGGTGATGAAAACTTTTGGAAATTGACAGTGGTTAGCATAATTATTTAAACATTAAAATAATGCTACACAATTTTCTATTTAAATCTAATTAAAATATTATATGTGTGTATAGATATTATTTTTATCATAGTTTTTTTGTCCAAATAATTGTATTCAAATTCCTTCAGAGGAACTTTACAGAATCAGATTTTGTCATGAAATGCATTTTTTTTTGCATGTACTTATGTGATATTTTCTACAAGGCATAATATCAGAGAAAAAACAGTTTGTTGTATAAATTTGTAAGCTCAGGCGTCAGACTGCTCCTGTCATATTAGAATCTTGGAACTATTCCTTACTACGTGGAAATTCTTGTTAGAATCTTATAACTATCCCTTACTATGTGGAAATTCTTAGGCAAGTTATTTGTGTGTGTGTGTTTTTTTTTTCCATTTTTTATCTGTAAAAATAAAAACATAAAATTTTTCTCATAAGAATTTTTGTGGATGTAATGGCAAAACATATGCATAACACTTAGGAGAGTACACAGCAAACTCAAGTATGTTAGTGATTAATACATTTCCATCATTTACACTAGGGAATGTCCTTAAAATGGTCAAAATATTTAGAATAACAAACCTACATTGACTTCCAAATGAAAAAATATATATATTAATATACATATACAAAACCAATTAATAAAATTAAAAACAAATTTAACTCTCTGAAGAATTTCTGCCCCACTAAATTTTTAACTAATAATATAAAATCACACTGGGGCATAAGAGCTATCCCCTCCCATTTGGAATTATCTCAATAATCTCATAAACTTTTAATTTTATAACTAGGAACACTTTTCCAACTATATGAAGAATATGGAGCAAAACAAAATAAGAGGTAAAACATAATCAATGAATTTATAGTGTACTTTGAGAAACACCTAGCAACTTTTATGAAGACCTCTATATTTTGAAATAAATACCTATTAATAAGGATTACATCTTCAAGATAGCAGAAGTTTGGAAAACAAATATTAGTAGGCTCTTTTTCATGCAGATTCATGTAGTTTCTAGCAAGCTACCTCATCTGAACAAATGGCAGATGCTATCTATGATAGCTGAGCAATTTAACAACCTGCTGTGTCATACATGCACAAATCCTAATACAAGGAGAATGTAATCTTGTCAAGCACGGAGATTCATTGTTAATTACATTTTCCTTCTATAACTTATAACATACTTATAATATTTAACAGGTTCTTAAATAATTTAAGGTTTACTCAGAAGCTATTACATCAACGTATTTTTCATATCTGTTTGATATAAACTCATAAATATTGTAAAAAGTGAGTTGATTCAGATTTTTAAAAAGTTAATATTTTTCATGGAAAAGTCAGTATTTGCTGGGTAAAGTGTAATGCAGATAACATATTTTGGTTATTTTTGCAGCTTCTAAAAAAGGTTCAATGTGACTATGACCATAAAATTAGTTGCAATTTTGATGTATGGAGAATGAAAATATTAATACAATCAAGTGATATAGCTGTTTAGTGTTTACCAGTCATTTTGCACATTTGCAAATTAAAAATCACACTCATTATCAGTTGCACAAAAATGACATTTTATGAGACTTCCTGAAGAACCTGTGGGAAATCACCACCATGTAAAACAGTTTGTTTTTATTTAAAAAGAACTTTAAAAAACACTATTTTAAAGTTCACTTAAAACATTCACCTCAATTTTATAGAATAATTTTAAAAAGATGTGATTGTGATTTCATCTTGAAAATGCATCTAACATATTTACATATTATATGTGCATATTTACATATTACAGTGTTTACATATTTACATTTTATATAACATTGACCATATTTACATTTTAATATTGACCTTATTTTCAGTAGAATTAAAACATTATTTTAAATATGCATTAATTCTCTGAAAACTTTAAGCATGCATTAAGCTAACTTAAGTTTGTGTTTTTGTATGAGTTTGTATTTTTTGCCAAAACTTGATAATAGCACATTACATTGCGATTTTTTTTAAAGAACAGTCAGAAAAAAAGGTCATTTTTGCCAAAATATTGTAGAGCTTCCTGAATTTTATCAAAAACCTTTTTCAATTCTTTGATATCCAAATCATTCTCTTTTGAAGCACATAATGTATCAGTATCTTTGCCAATATGTTTCTTTAATTTTTAACCAGTTTATGATACTCTCAATTGTAAAAGGTTTTTGGTGAATAACTCTAGTAATTCTACTTAACTTTACTGGCTTCCTGAAATCATGTAGTTATTGCAAAATTGCAATTTCTGTTTGCATATAGTTCATGGTTTTGTTAAATGTATAGAACATCCTAAAATCAAAAGGAAAATAACTGAAAAAGATGTTGCTCATTTTACTGGGATGGATACTGTGCTGAAACTGACACATGGTGATCTATTACAACCCTCTCTTAAGGTGACTTATGCCTTATGCCATTTTTCTTACCTTAAATCCTACTTGGGAAAAGGAGAGTTTGTTTGTTTTTTCTGAAATGACTATATCTTATCTTCACTGCCACACTATGTCTCTTTATAATCAGTTTGTGTCTATAAAATACTTAAGGCATATTACTCCTATCTATTATGCATGCTCTCTTACAAAATTTTGTCAAGCAACATTTAGTCATAATGTTCCCTATAATGTTTTACATATCATAAAATGTTCTTTCTTTCTAAAGGTGGATCACAATTTTATCATATTTTCTATTCTGTAGTTACAGACAAATTTAAACCAAATTCTTAAATATTTGCTGTTAAAAAAGCAAGAGTAATAATGCATACACATACATTCTCTTAATTGACAAGTAATTAATTTGTTGACATTTGATCTGAAAATGTACACAGACCACATGATCCCAAGGAATAAAAACACAGAAGATGATAGTAATTACCAAAAAAGTAACAATTGCACATAACACTTGATCAAATCTGCATTTTAGAGAAAAAATTAAATTAAAAATTGTTTTACGTTGTAATAGCTATTATAAAAGAAATAAAACATAAACAGAAATTGAAGTAATCAAGTAAGAGACCTACTTTTAATAGGATGGTCAAAAAATGTCTGACTAGGAAACAAATTAGCTGAAATTTAAACAGAAAGGTAGTCTAATAAGGAAGCAGGCAGAATATTCTGGAAATCAGATATAACATTTGTTAAAACATCTATTTTTTGCTTATATGAATGAAGTCTGCCTTTACAAGACTGGTATCTTTAAATTACTGTGAAGAAGAAATCCAACAAAATGGAATTCTAGACTCAGAAAAATTGTTACTCAAGACTGAGGACACATTAAATATATACTTAAATGAAATAAATGGGAGAGATTACCATTCAAAGATTTGGGGAAAATAATTACAATATCCTTAGCAACAAGGTGGGAGATTGACTATACAAATGGACAATGGTCAGACCATATATGACAACAGGATTCTGACACACAAACCTTGCACAACTAGTCCAGGAAACAGTCCCAAATTCAGCAGCAGTTTGCCCAGGATGGTAAATTAATCACCAGTTACCATCTTTTCCTATATTTCTTTCTGACTTCTAACTCAATCCATAACAGAGAAAGCAAGACATGCTTCCCAAAACTATCATATAAAATGCCTCACTGCTACTTAACCTTTCTCCATCTTCCTCATGCCAAAAGCTTCCAAACAGAGCACACCTAAGGTTTTGCTCTCTCTTTTTTTCTCCCCATTATAAAGCTTTCCTGCCTGCCTTTGAGTCTCTGCCTAGTACAAATGGTGGTACCCAACTCACTTGCAATAGCAAGCTCTGAATAAATGGTTTCTGCTTCTCATTTCTGTGATTCTAGTTTATTTCACAAAGGAAATAGAAAATTTAAAACAGAATGGAGATAAGGATAACAAAATAAATGGTTAACAGAATAATAAAAATGTGAGGAAATTGAATGAGTATTTTTTAGAAGTACAATTCAAATAATTATATTAACTAACAGTGTTAGGAAAAAGACACTAAAATAAAAAGACACTAAAATAGTGATGACATGATGAGGTCACCCAAATGTCCTCATGTTACACTGGTAGAGGAATGACATTCACACTTTGTTAAATTCGGTGGTCACTTGAACAGTTTAAGGATCAATAGTATATACCGTTAATGAGACACTTGAGAAAAAAGAGAAATCAAGAAAACTTAATTTGATGGCAAAAATTACATAGCTATAGATACAGTGTAATTCTAGAAAACGCTGGAGAATGCAAAAAGCTCAAGTTATGGTCAGGGTCTTTTGTATTTTTCTGTTTTGCTTTATCTGCTATAGAATTTGTTACATCCATCTTAATAACTTTCACCACTGCTGTGGATCTATTACTCTTCTTTTTCACTATCTATGACCTGTGGTCAGTTTTTTTAGAGCATATGCATCCTACATTCACAAATGAATTTCGTTTGAGCTAGCCAGGTATATGTGAACGAGAACAATTGTTAATACACCCATTACATGAATGAGCATGCTGAAGTATATATCATTTGAGTAAATCATGTAAGCAATTTAAGTAACAGAAGTAATAGACTAGTCACTAGTCCTCAGGTAGGACTTAATAAAGTATGTTAGTATTCTTTTTAGAATTCTAGCTGCCTCCAGATAGACTGTTAATGTCAATGGGCCACATACATTATTTGCCCATCAAGTGAAGCTGAGAGCAAGAAATCCTCAGTATATTAGACACTCAAAGAACAGTTTCTATGTGGACAGAAAGTATCATTTTAACACTATTATTTAATTAGAAAAGCTTTCTATTAGCATTATAAAGGTCGTTCAAGACACTGTTGTCAGTGACATCTACCAGCAAGTCGATCAGATTTGATCTGATTGTCCTGAGTACTTCTTTGCCCCTATTAAACTTGACCCTTTGCCCAGGTGGAATTTAAAGAGAGACATGCTGGAATAAGCACTGCAAACCTTCTAAATTGCAAAGTGGATAATTCAATCTTGAGACAACCTCTCAAAGTAATTTTGTCTTTAACAGACAGGAGGTGACTAGAATATTTCCATATTTGAAGCGTGCTTTAAAATGTTTTTTTCCTAACATTTATTTTCTGAAGCTTAAAACTACTCTTTTTACCACAAATGTAAGTCATTTGCTTTGTTTAAAATATATGAAAATTATATGAATTTTCTGGTGTGTAATATGTTTCTACCTGTGTAAATTTTATTTAAAGGTTTGTAGTACTTAAAATATTGTGTCTTCAGTAACTCCAAGTTAACTTCAAATTAGTATTTACTTTATTGCCTTGAAAAATATTTTAAAATTTGAACTTCTAAATCCAGTAGTCCAGGCTACCATTTTCATTGTTATTTCTTAGCTTCTGGGCAAAATTCAATGTCAAGTCATCAATCACGAAGATCCTTTTAGAATCATGAAATTAAGTAACAATCACATTATGATTTTCAGCTTATATTTATGTAAGCTCAAAATAACACATCACACTACTGTTCTGGTATTTAATGTATCTCCCAGAGATTAATTTTAAATGTGTGGCTCTTGAACATAAAAGACAATGTCCATATTTTAAAGTTTGGTTTAAATCACGGACACCTTGAATTCATTTATTTGGCAGGGAAATTAACCTAAAGAATCCAAAGATGTAAATATATAATTGCCTGTTTTTATAAGATATGAAAACATAGTTATGGCCCATTTAATTTCAGATAATTGATAAGCACCTTGTCCAACTAAAATTAAAATTAAA
This sequence comes from Piliocolobus tephrosceles, assembly GCF_002776525.5. Lineage (NCBI taxonomy): Eukaryota > Metazoa > Chordata > Mammalia > Primates > Cercopithecidae > Piliocolobus > Piliocolobus tephrosceles. The sequence continues at coordinate 50,412,068 of NC_045455.1, read as the reverse complement.
TGAAGAAAAGTATGATGGTTAGCATGTGCAGTGTGAAAAAATAATTGTATAGTGACTACAGTTTGCTTACATTTCAAACTGCTAAGTTATCATGCTAAAGTGTAAAACTGTTTTTTAGCTTTTCAATTTGAGTTATCTTTATTTTGGAATCTCAAGCTTTTATTCATTTATTTATTCACCCAAAATATATTTATTGATTAGCCATTACATGCCAGGGACATATTAAACAGTAAAGAAGAAGACAAAGTTAGACTGTAGCTTTATGAATGTATGGTATGATTTTACAACTATCTAAAGCATCTGAACTTCAATCTACTTTAAAAAGATTAATCTATTAAATAATTTCATCCGTTTCATTCAGTGAACATGAGAGATAAATATATACCTACTCTTGCGAGCATTTATTAAATGTTACAAACTTGTTTTCCAAAGTGAATGAATACAAAGTACATTTTTGCTTCCTATTTTAGAAATTCTATATAATACCAGATTGATATGCACCTGTTCAACATAATTTGTCCCTCTACCTAAGTTTCTAATGTTTTCTTTTACAAATAAATAATGGATGGGAAAATATATGCAATTATTAGCTTTTAATTCTCTTCAGTTACTTCATTTACTACAAATTAGTTTTATTCCTGAGTTTAGAAAGTTTGTCACTCCACAGATTGAAAAATCTGAAGTACGTCTATCATTAGATGCCCTCATTTTTTAATTGATAATATCACTGATAATATTACAATTCTATAAATAATGGATAATGTATATGTGAAAGTTTTATACTTGCCAATTTTTACTGGTTATTAATCCTTCATAATTTCTCAGTTTCATTGTATAATACGATTTTTTAAAAAACTTTTAAAGCTCAGAAAGTTATAATTAAAAATTTCTCTGAAAATTCCAACTTCGTATTGGTCTAAGTTTTTCATCAAATGGGAGCCAGTTAAAAGAAGCAACAGGCTCACAAATTACTCCTACTATGGTGCAGGTGTGGTAAATACATATGGATGTAATGGAAAGCATTATTCAGAGACATAATCACTATTGCAGCCCACATTGCAAATACAAAGCAAAGAAAAATCTCAGCTTCCTTTTCGTTATACAACTTATCTTTATGTTTTAAGAATAAATAAAATATATCTAGTCACAATGATCAGTGAATTTAAATTCATAATAAATAGGACTTTTAGAAAATGACATGCGTCAATAGGTTATAATTTGTTCTTCATAAGATTTTGACTTTAGAATACCAAATTATATATTTTGATGAATTGGTGATGGTAATGTAAATTACTTAATGTCTTTCCGAGATTTAAATCAGTCACTTGCTTTTTTGTTAAAATACTTTTTTATATATAACACTGGTCAATTTTTTTAATTAAAAGAATTTGAAAGCTACAGGACTCATTAAGTATATATATCTTTCCCTTTTGAAATTTATAATTGGCTGCAACAGTATCTCTTTTTTTTTTTTTTTTTCTTTTTTTTTGAGACGGAGTCTCGCTCTGTGGCCCAGGCTGGAGTGCAGTGGCCGGATCTCAGCTCCCTGCAAGCTCCGCCTCCCGGGTTTAAGCCATTCTCCTGCCTCAGCCTCCCGAGTAACTGGGACTACAGGCGCCTGCCACATCGCCCGGCTAGTTTTTTTGTATTTTTTTTAGTAGAGACGGGGTTTCACCGTGTTAGCCAGGATGGTCTCGACCTCCTGACCTCGTGATCCACCCGTCTCAGCCTCCCAAAGTGCTGGGATTACAGGCTTGAGCCACCGCGACCAGCCAACATGATCTCTTAAATGCATTAGCTTTACAAGTTTTAAATTTTTTTCACTTTTCCTATTATTCTCATGTCTCTAGATTTCTTTTCTAACTATGAAAAGCGTATTTTATTCGATTACTATGTTAATTTTGACTTTTACACAAGAGGTTGTCATTGATTGATTTATATAATAGGATAAACAGAAAGGAACATGCACAAGATAGTAACCACCTCCTCTCTGTGTGTATGTATGTATGTGTATAGCATCACACACACACATACACAAACACACACACACATACACACACAGTATAGTCTGAATTTTATTGGTCTAATTGCAAATACTACAGCTCTCCCATAGAGTCATCTAAAATATTCCACATTCCTTGATATTGATTCTGTTAAGAAAGTTATCCCTCTAGTCAATTACTTCAACACACAGAAAGTGGTTGTAAGTCCATAGTCTAGTCATACATACTGAACAATGTCTTTGTAAGAAGGCTCTTGGTTTAAAATTTTTAAAGGTTTACAAGTGATTGGACCTGTATGGAGATAAATTAGAGACTAGTGGTAGGGGCTATGACAATTATGTTCCTGGTACTTACATGCACTAATAATGAAAAATGTTATGTGTTTCTGTGTTATGAGCTCAACTAAAGTGCTACCTTAAACTGATTACACATCAATTTTGAAATAACTTTTTTTTTAGTTTAATATGTTAAGAAATGTTCACACTACCACACTCAGAATTGATCACTTTATATGTTAGTCACGGAACACATTGAAGAAAATGCTTAGTTTCATTATGTATTGCTTAAATTATAATCTTAAAACTACTGAAGCAGTCTGCCTTTCATTGTATAAGTTTCATAAGCAGAATTTCTATCACTCAAGTTTTCTTTTCATAATCAATTTCTCATGATTCAGAAACTTCATTAGACATAGAGTCTCCTCCACCACTCACCACCACTCATGTAACTCTGCTCATGCCGACAACAAAAATGCTGCTAAAAATGAGCGAGTAGAAGTAGTATTACAAATATTATAAAATGTATCAAATGGTTGGTAGAGGAAAGAATACATACATGCTTTCTTTTCACTTGAATGTGACTGGGAAGATTTTTTCCTGTTACTCGAAAGGCCTTTTTTTTCTATAAGCTGTTTTTTGTTTCCCCTGAAATAGTGTTTCTAAAATTTCAAGCTATGTATGAATTCAGTAGGACCTTGCTGAAAAGGGAGATTTGGATACTGTAGATCTGAAGTGAGGTCTGATACTCTGCATTTGTAAAAAGGTCTCAAGGATGATAATGCTGCTAGTCCACGGGCCACACTGAAGGCTCTAAGAGTCTCTCTCCTAACGTTCCAGTTAAAACAACTATGACTAAAATATTTTTTTCTGGAGAACCCAATGGGGAATAGAGTGGAAAAATATGTTGTGTTGTCATTCCTTGGGGGATAAACAAACAGATGCTCAGGATAAAGTGTGATGCAGTAGGAAAAGCACTATGATTTTCAATCAGACCATTTAAACTTGACTGTTAAGTTCCAACATTAAAGTCATGCAATATAGAAAAAATAAGATATCTCACTTTACATTTTCTGTCTTATAAAATCTGCTTATATCAAAGCATGTTTCTGATATTAAGATGGGATGATCTATGTGAAAGTGCTTCCTGTATGATGAGCACTATATAGGCACATTACATTGCTATTTTATGCAGTTAGATGTCTTTCTGCCCTCCTCCCCACCATCAGTGCCATAGTCTGTGCCCTTTCCTTTTTTAACTGCTGTGAAAACTGCTCAGGAAACTGTCATTCAGCAGCTGCAATGACTGCCAGTACTAAACCAGTTGATAGAAGGATCCAAGAGGGGAGAGGACAGACAATTTTCTTTCCTCTGCAGTTCTAGTTATAAAACTTGGATATAAAAGGAGAAAATCATTGTGGTGTGGAATGTGAATTTTAAGATGCTTTCGTTGGTTTCATTCACATTCTAGAGTAGTGTCCTCAAGAGTGTTTACCACCTTAGAAAGTTTTTTGTTGTTGTTGTTGTTTTTGTTTCTTTGTTTGTTTTTTGAGACGGAGTCTCGCTCTGTCGCCCAGGCTGGAGTGCAGTGGCCGGATCTCAGCTCCCTGCAAGCTCCGCCTCCCAGGTTTATGCCATTCTCCTGCCTCAGCCTCCCGAGTAGCTGGGACTACAGGCGCCCGCCACCTCACCCGGCTAGTTTTTTGTATTTTTTTTTAGTAGAGACGGGGTTTCACCGTGTTAGCCAGGATGGTCTCAATCTCCTGACCTCGTTATCCGCCCGTCTCGGCCTCCCAAAGTGCTGGGATTACAGGCTTGAGCCACCGCGCCCGGCCAGAAAGTTTTTTTTAAGTCTTTCTTTAACAAAATATTAAAAGGAATATGTCGTCTTCACAAAAATGGTTATTACAGTCATTGATCATGTAACTACGTAGATAAGATTCTGGACTTATTTGCAGCTACCTGAAAACCAACTGGCAACTTCACATTTGATATATAGATGAAGTGAAATTGCTTTAAAACTAATGCAGAATTTATTTGTAGTGCACAATTTATTAGTATGCATGAAGATGAATTAGAACCTGCAAGCTATATTAAATTTAATGCATGAGAAAGGGAAGTAATGAATTACTTGAAAATCATTTTAAAGCATCATTGCTAATGCGCTGCTAAACCTCACTAGTACTAACTGCAGAGATAAATATTATTAAATCTGCCAAAGTCCCCAAACCATGTTTTACACAACTCCTTCAAGAAAATAAGGAAAGGCATTTTACTCCCATCTTTATAAATGAATACAGTATGAAAGTATTTAAGCCAAATATTCAAAGAAGGCCTTTAATAATTTGAATATCTCATAAAAAATAATTTTTATTCTAAGACTAAAACAAAAGTTGTTTTAATTTTCAGACAGACATAACATGGAATTTATTAACTTCATATTTCTAATGGATAAAAGAAAATGTAATAAATGAAGAGATCAGCCCAAACTGCACTCACTCGGCTTTATTTAGCATTGGTGTTCAGTTAGCTGACTTCTCTATCTGCAGCTGTAATATTGTACTGGCTAAGCCTTTTAGTGTGCACTAAATCCTAGCTGCAAAAAAGTGAAACTAAATGGTATTTACAGGTCCTTTTACTACAAAGTGCAAACTAGCATTCCATTTATAATCCTATAATAACACTTTGTAATCTGCATACCAATGCAGTGCAAATAACACATTTACTTTAGAAATGAGCATAATTAGATTATATAGATCATAGTTGAATTGGACTGAGTGACCTTTTGCTAGCATTCTCTGATAATTCAAGAAAATTTTTCTACTTGGCTGACTTTTCTCATTTAATCTAAATGATCAGTTTCTGACATAGGTTTTGAAAATCTTCAGACTCTTTCACAGTCTGGAGTTTATGTGAAGATTTTTTTTTTTTTTCCTCTAATAGAAGGGAGTCTTAGTGTTGAACACTGAGAGCTGGAGTTAATCTTCTCTATACACACTTGAAGTGTGTATAGTAAGGAGGATGAACACATAAAATGTAAAATGAGTGGGCCGAGCATAGTGGCTCATGCCTGTAATCCCAGCATGAGATTTAATGCATGAGAAAGGGAAGTAATGAATTACTTGAAAATCATTAAATTTTCAAGGCCGAGATGGGCAGATCACCTGAGATCGAGAGTTTGTGACCAGCCTTACCAACATGGAGAAACCCTGTCTCTACTAAAAAATATAAAATTAGCTGGACGTGGTGGTACACACCTGTAATCCTAGCTACTCAGGAGGCTGAGGCAGGAGAATCGCTTGATCCCGGGAGGGGAAGGTTGAGGTGAGCTGAGATCATGCCATTGCACTCCAGCCTGGGCAACAGGAGCAAAACTCTTGTCTCAAAAAAAAAAAAAAGTAAAATGAGTGATGATATAAAATTATTTATAATTGGGTTTATTATGGTTTTTGTACTTACATTTTTGCACTAATATTTTTGAGAGTATGCTTTTCCTATTTACATACAATTCAAACTTTATATTATGTATTACATAGTTTAACCCTAGTTTTTCTACTTAGCAATACATGAGATATTTTGCATCTAAATGGTTACTTTTTTAAGTTATTTATTCACTAAATAGTTATTGTGCATTCACTATGAGTCTCCTATATTGGGGTAAGTGGTGAAAGCTGAACATTTGTTTCTGGAAATTTCCTTTTGAAACTCAAAACTATAATCAAAGATAAGGGAGATACAGTGACAATAACACAGCAACATAAACCAGTTATTCACAGAGTTAATCACATCTCCTTCCAATTAAGAAAACTTACGGGAATTAAGAATCATTTGTAACCTTAACACATTTCTTTCTACTCTTTCACTGCTAGGACCTCCCATTAAGCAAAAATTCATATAAAGTAGGAACGTGTTCCTGAATGTTTGCCACTGACAATGACTCTAGTCCCCTCAAGGTCACAGAGGGTTACATCTGCGTTGTGCATCCACTATCCCTCCAGTCTTCCAATCTTGTATAGGAGTTCAAAAACATAGCTAAAACAACACAAAGATAGATTGAGAGGCGATCTTCAAGAATATTTGTTTTCACTACCTCTATTATAAATTCCATATGGGAAAACTTGTTTCAAGATGTTCCTTGCTCAGAAAAATAATCATAAAAGAGTAAAATAATTTTCTTTGCTTAGGTTAGTTAGGCCATATTATAGGATGGTAAGAAATGTCACAAATCTGAAATAAATATGAAGGTCCACTTAATAACAGAAGAAGTTGAAACCTGAGCTTCTTATGGTTCTAAATCACAAAATTAAATAATGGATGTGTGTGAATCTGTGTGGTCTAAATGACAACAGATACATGCATAAAAATACATGCTTACAAACTCTTCCATAATTTGTGTTATGTCCAATAAACAAAATAGTTAATACTATCACGGTTAGTTTCCTTTATTTTTCCTCACCCCTCACATGATTCCAAATATCCATTCAGCCTTAAGGATATATTGTGAATTTCCATTGACACCATTTCAGCCATGCTGCTCTAAGAGCTCCTGCAAGCTGCTTCTAACTGATTTCCCTGCTTCCGTTTTGTCCTATCCAATTAATTTCCTACATTGCAGCCAGTGTCATGTTTTTCAAAAATAATGTCATCTTTTTATTTGACCTATCCAATATATCCCCATTTCTCTCATATGAAAATGTAGTGTCTAATCACAGTTATGTAGCTGAAAATGTTACTTTCGCGTGAAGGCTATTCTGTATCTCCTTATCTAAACTGACATAGGCTGGGCACGGTGTCTCACGCCTGTAATCCCAGCAATTCGGGAGGCAGAAGCAGGTGGATCACCTGAGGTCAGGAGTTTGAGACCAGCCTGGCCAACATGAAGAAAACCCCGTCTCTACTAAAAATACAAAAATTAGCTGGGTATGATGGCACATGCCTGTAGTCCCAGCTACTCTGGAGGCTGAGGTTGGAGAATTGCTTGAACCTGGGAGGCGGAGATTGCAGTGAGCTGAGACCATGCCACTGCACTCCAGCTTTGGCAACAGAGCAAGATTCCATTTCAAAAATAATAGTAATAATAAAAAATAAACTGGCTTTTATTCAGTTTTTATTGCAAAATGTGGATTGTATTTATTCTTTTATAACACTTATCATGGTCTTTAATAATTGTATTTATCACCTTCTTTGCTTATTGTCCATTTCTAGCACTAGTATAGGCAGAGAGGTAACACCCTTGCTTTCCTAGTTCACCTTTCTATTTTTGCACAGTACCTGATATCTAGCACTCATGCAGCTGAATGCCGAGTGAATGTGTTGCATACACTAGTGGCAAGGGGTGAGGTGTACGATCCAATTGTGGGATACTTATGGATAGATTTGGCTTCTGCTTAATTACATCATAATTAAAATACAATTTTCTTCTTAGTTATATTATACTTAGGTATACAATAATACAATGTTATTTACACAGTGTGGTTTTATATCTCTTCACTATAATGAAGTTGCAGAAAAAAATGTGTGTACCTCAATATTTTGATATATTAAGGTTTTTAAATTATTGCGTGAGGGATATTGCCCTAGCATCTGCATCCCCTCACAATTTCAATTCTTTAAGCTATCTTCTGAATTTTTCCTTTTTTTTAGTTGGATTTATTGATTGTAACTTACCTCCTAGTCCTGTATCCTTCATTCTTATCTTTCTTATCATCACTTTGCTAAACTCAGTGAATTTACCCATGCTTATGTCTCCAGCTATTGCATGTATACTAAAAACCACTTGTCTAATTTTGATCTTCTACCTGCATGTGCATAATCCTAAAACATTGAAGTACAGCATGATAGTAGTCTTGCCAGATTGAAAAAAAAAAAAAATCAACTTCCTTAACTTTCTTTCTCCCTTCAGATTTTATGTTTCTTTTATTGACATGTCGAGGGCTAGAAATCTTGAAGTCTTCTTTAAATCAATATTCTTTAGTTTTGTCTCCTTTCACTTTGTTTGTTCTTAGTATTTTCTTCACAATCTCTTTTAGAATTTTCCTTTCTATTTCTTTTCCCATGGCCCTCACTATAATCCCTTAACTCACTCTTAAATAACTATAAATATTTTATTTCCAGCTCACTGCCTCCAGATTCTTTCTACCATCCACCACTACCAGATTATATTTTTAAAAGCCATTTTTCATCATTTTTGCTCCTACACAAGAACTCAGGTGGTTTACAGTAATCTATGTTAAATAACACACACACACACACACACACACACGCATGCGTGCACAAACACACTCTAAAAACTCAACCTCTAAAAACATTGATAAATTTGGATCTTTTAAAAAATTAATTTATTTTTTACCAACAGCAAAACGTATTTATTTTCTCCTGTACATAATTCAGTGTGTTAGTACTCCAACTACAAAATTCTTATGTAATTCTTACCTTCTATTATACCTGTATGAGACATATTATTTAGAAATAGACTCTAATTTTCCATTACTTATTCTACTTCATGTTGTATTGCATCTTCTTTAGATTTCATTAGATTTCATAGTCCCTTATATCTTGTATCGCACATACTATTGCTTGACTACGTATGCCTTGTTTATGTAAACTTTTTACATTCTTTATCAAGTTCATTAAGAAAATAAAATTTAAAACAGCTTCAAAGATTAAGGTTGGAAAGTGATACACACTTCTAAATGTAGGTAGTAAAATAAACTTAGTTAAAAATTGATATATTTAATGAGTATGTATACTTCATTTGCAGTGATCTTTACCTGCATTCATATAAGCATCACTCAGTCAAAAGTGATATCGATCTTTCCAAAGCACCTGAAGACAATATTTATTCTTCCTTTGACATCAGTAAATGTTTAAAATTTCCTGATGAGTTCAAAACAAGATATAATAAACACATTTTAAAATGCCATACTTTTTAGAATATCTTATTTTACATAGATTTAAAGCACCAATGTTTTATAATTTTTCTTCTGGGTGTAGTAAAATATTTTTAACAAAGTTACGTTGGTAAAATTAAAAAGTTTAATAAAATGATGTAATTCTGCACTAAATTCATTTCATAACTAAGATTGTTAAAGACTATTTGACCCTGCAGTGGATTTTTGAAATATTTCATTTCTGTAAAGCTGTTTAAGACAGTGGAGACAAATAGTTTATAAGATGTTCATAGTTAGGAATGCTGCTTTCTTTTCATTTTGACACATCTAGGGCATACAATTATTCACAAAGGTCACTTTCCAAAGAAGAAAAAGAACAATGACCAAAAGCAGAATTTAGGTTTCAAATAGACTATGACAATTTAATCAATGACAAAACTCAATGTCGAGAACCATCTTATTTCTAGGTAGACAGAGAATGACATTTTATCAGAACTAAGTACAATTGTCTACATTAAAAACTCACCAAAAATGGCTACAGGAAAAGATATAGAGAAAAGATTTAGAGAAAAAAAGAGAGAAATCATATTATTTTAGGTTTAAATGTAAATAAAAGTTTCCTTTTCTGACTGATACTTTCAAAAAGTCTCATTGTGAATTAAGCAATGTTGATAATCTTAAGGAATAATAAAATTAAAAGCTTCATGAAGAATATTATGTACCACTTCCCCCCCATAAAACTCATGTTTTTCAAATATGTACTATGATTAATTGGTTGAGAAATTTAAAAGAGCAAGACTGCCCTTTCAAATGATGCTTTAAACAGTGTATAGTATAAATACAGTCTATACATATTCAGGCATGCTGGTTTATACATATGTTTTTAAAATAAAATTATTTAACATTCTTGATCAGCTACTGTAACCACTTCAATATATGTATATTTAATCTATAACATTAATATTTACCTGGAAATTTCCTATTTTTTAAGTTATTGCAACTTTATAAGACTCAATTTATATTCCTTAAAATAATTATAATAATACTTTAATACACATGGGACTTTGACCTAATTCAGTATCACAGTACATATTGTGTAAGCCCTAGCAATGTTTTAGGCATAAAGTTTGCAATAAATATTTTAATGAATTATTCATCATTTTGTGCTACTTCCCATGCTGCAAAATGTGTATCTTAATTTCTTTTAGGCATGCCTTACTCTTTCAGAAAAATATATTAAAATAGGAAGGTGTTGTAACAAGATATTCATATTACTTTTTTCACATACTTGCAAAACTATATTTTACAAGATCAAAAGCATAAGACAATGAACCAGGGCTCCAGTGGAAATAGCTAATCCAACCAATATGTGATAGCAAATGCATATGAGTGATAAAATTATGAGATTTCTGATACAGGTAGAATAGTATTAGAAAAATGGAAAGTTGTAGAATAAAAAGAGTCATATTTTAGTACCTTTCTGCAGTCTGAAATGCTTGGATAAATTAGACTAAACCCTAACAATTTTTACTTTTAATTAAGAAAAATGAATGTGATAGATTATCATAGCTGTAACTGGAAGAACAGCATGATCTCTGTCCCCAAAATACAACTAATAGATATTCATACATACCGAAGACAATATAATTAAGAGATATAGTTAAAGGGCACTGTGAAATTTGCAGTTTATATACCTGAGCTATTTTTAACTGAAAACATTTTCATGAATGTTCAAGGGACAGAAAAATAGCAGTCAAAGAAAATTCTAGATTTTCCATAAATAGAAATATTGTTTGTTAATTGGAGAAGAAAAAGAGAAAGAACATAAAAACTTTTGAAGAATAAGTTAAACACAGTAAAAAACTTGAAATAGTATTTTCAGAAGTTAATTATTCTTTCAATTTTGCTATTTTATGTTCATCACACTCTTCAACAATTAAATGGCCAAAACCTTTCCATTTTGCCAGTCACCCATCAGACCACCTCAAATCTCTTCCTGTTGCTCACCCTTTTTCTTTTCTTTTTTCTTTTTTTTTACAGTAATAATAATATTTTTTTATTAAAACTTTTATTGAAGAAGAATTTCACCAAGAAAATGCAAATAAGATGATAGATTGATGAAGTTTTGCAAACTCAACCATGTGTCAGCAGCACCCAGATTTAGAAACAGACATTGCCAGATTCCAGAGCTCTCTCTGAGTCCCCTTCCCTTCTCTCCTTCCAAGGAGACCATCCTGACCCTGCGGCATCCATCAAGTGGTCTTTTTCATGCTTCACATAGTAGTTGAAGGAGATGTATTCTGAGCCAAATAAGAGTGACCATGGCCCAAGACACAGCCTCCAGAAGTCCTGAGATCATAACAAGGTGATTGGGTGACAACTTGGTTTCATATGTCTTGAGGAACAGAAGTTACAGGCAAAAACATAAATCAGTGATGAGCCCCTTTTCATATGCGTATTCGCCATTTGTATATCTTCTTCAGAAAATGCCTATTTACATCCTCTGCTAAGTTATTATTATTATTATTATTATTATTATTATTATTATTATACTTTAAGTTCTAGGGTTCATGTGCACAACATGCAGGTTTGTTACATATGTATACATGTGCCATGTTGGTGTGCTGCACCCATTAACTCTTCATTTATATTAGGTATATCTCCTAATGCTATCCCTCGCCCCTCCCACCTCCCCACAATAGGCCCCGGTGTATGATGTTCCCCTTCCTCTGTCCAAGTGTTCTCATTGTTCAATTCCCACCTATTAGTGAGAACATGCGGTGTTTGGTTTTCTGTTCTTGCGATAGTTTCCTGAGAATGACGGTTTCCAGCTGCATCCATGTTCCTACAAAGGACATGAACTCATCCTTTTTTATGGCTGCATAGTATTCCATGGTGTATATGTGCCACATTTTCTTAATCCAGTCTGTCACTGATGGATATTTGGGTTGATTTCAAGTCTTTGCTATTGTGAATAGTGCTGCAATAAACATACGTGTGCATGTGTCTTTGTAGCAGCATGATTTATAATTCTTTGGGTATATACCCAGTAATGGGATGGCTGGGTCAAATGGTGTTTCTAGTTCTAGATCCTTGAGGAATCGCCACACTGTTTTCCACAATGGTTGAACTAGTTTACAGTCCCATCAACAGTGTAAGAGTGTTCCTATTTCTCCACATCCTCTCCAGCACCTGTTGTTTCCTGATCTTTTAATGATTGCCATTCTAACTGGTGTGAGATGGTATCTCATTGTGGTTTTGATTTGCATTTCTCTGATGGCGAGTGATGATGAGCATTTTTTCATATGTCTGTTGGCTGTATGAATGTCTTCTTTGGAGAAGTGTCTGTTCATATCCTTTGCCCTCTTTTCGATGGGGTTGTTTGTTTTTTTCTTGTAAATTTGTTTGAGTTCTTTGTAGGTTCTGGATATTAGCCCTTTGTCAGATGAGTAGATTGCAAAAATTTTCTCCCATTCTGTAGGTTGCCTGTTCACTCTGATGGTAGTTTCTTTTGCTGCGCAGAAGCTCTTTAGTTTAATAAAATTCCATTTGTCAGTTTTGGCTTTTGTTGCTGTTGCTTTTGGTGTTTTAAACATGAAGTCCTTGCCCATGTCTATGTCCTGAATCTTCCTTTACTTGAAAGTATTCTGAGATTGGAGTATGAAATAGCTATTGACTATTTTGCAATTTATAAAAGTCTATCAAGCCAATTTAATTTTCCTCCCCCCAAAAGCTTTAAACCCTATATTCACTAAGGCAGATATTTGCTTATCAGGATTAGTATAGGAATCAAATCTGAGTAATTGAGAAACCAAAACCAATACATGTTTACATTTGTAATGTGTGGAATATATAAACGGTACACTTTGGAGCACAAATTTTTAAATATCAATTATATTCACTAATATAAGTTAAATTATAACTGTATTTCACTTTCCTTTATGTTGGGTACATAGAGTTGTGTGTATGGGAGCAATTGAGTTAAATTAAGGAATTCTTTCTACTGCTCCTTACACATGTAGACATAGCTATATTTCTAAATTCTCTATTATAAAGTGACTATGCCTAAATAAGCCTTCAAGTTATATTTTTTAATGTAATAGCATGACTTAGAGGATAGTTTATAACATTTTAAAATTTATATCATTGGAATCTTCTTTAAGAAGTGTTATAGGATTTTAAACAATCCTAAATGTTTGCATAAATATTGAAGTAACAGTTTTACATATGGCAAGAGAATGCAGGCAGAAGTCAAGATGGTTGGATGATTTAACACAGGAATATTAAGTGGCTAGAGATAGCAATGTGTATCTTACAAGCTGAAAACTATCATTAGAAATTTTTTAAAATTTTATTTTGGCTTGAGGGGGTACATGTTGAAGTTTGTTAACTAGATATATTCCATGATGCTGAGGTTTGGGGAACGAATGATCCCAATACTAAGCATAATATCAAATAGTAGCTTTTTCAGCCCTGTCCCTATCCTTCCTTTTCCACTCCAATAGTCCCCAGTTTCTATTGCTGCCATCTTTATGTCCATGTGTACTCAATGTTAAGCTCCAACTTATAAGTGAGAATATGTGGTATTGGTTTTCTGGGTTTGCATTAGTTCACTTAGAATAGTGGCCTCCAGTTGCATTCGTGCTGCTGAAAGGACATAATTTTGTTTTTTATGGCTATGTAACATTCTATGCAGATACGCACCACATTTCCTTTATTCAATCTACCATTGATGGGCACCTGGGTTGATTCCATGTCTTTGCTATTGTGCATAGTGCTGCAAAGAATATGCAAGTGCATGTGAGTTTTTTTGGTAGAAAGACTTGTTTTCTTTTGGATATATACCCATGATGGGATTGCTGGGTTGAATGGCAGTTCTGAGTTATTTGTGACATCTCAAAACTGCTTTTCAGTGACTGAACTAATTTGCATTCCGCCAACAGTGAATAAGCATTCCCTTTTGTCAACATCCTTGCCAGCAATTATTGCTTTTGACTTTTTAATAATAGCCATTTTGACTGGTATGAGATGGTATCTCATTGTGGTTGTAATTTGCATTTCTCTGATTAGCGATGTGGAGCCTTTTTGTATGTTTGTTGGCTGCTTGTGTGTCTTCTTTTGAGAAGTGTCTGTTCATGTTTTTTTGCCCAGTTTTTGACAGGGTTATTTGTTTTTGCTTGTTCAATTATTTAATTTCCTCATAGATTCTGGATATGAAACCCTTATCAGATGCATAGTTTGCACATATATATTTTCTCCTGTGACAAACAGTTTTTTTACTGTGTTGATAGTTTCTTTTGCTATGCAGAAACTCTTTAGTTTAATCAACTCTCACTTGCCAATTTTTGTTTTTATTGCAATTTCTTTTGAGGACTTAGTTTTAACTTCTTTCATAAGGTCAATGTTCAGAATGGTGTTTCCTAGGTTTTCTTCTAAGAGCCTTATAGTTTCAGGTTTTACATTTAAATCTTTAACCCATCCTGAGTTAATTTTCATATATGGTCGAAGGTAGAGATCCAGTTTCATTCTTCTGCATATGGCTAATCAGCTATTCCAGCACTATTTATTGAAAAGGGAGTCTTTTCTCCATTGCTTATTTTTGTTGACTTTGTTGAAGATCATATGGTTGTAGGTGTGCAACTTTATTTCTGGATTCCCTATTCTGTTCCTTTGTCTATGTGTCTGTTTTTGTACCAGTAACATGCTGTTTTGGTTGCTGTAGCTTGGAATCTTAAGTGAATGTTCTAATCTACTTAAAGCAACTCCCCCATAGGTTTTACAAAACATAACTAACATCAATGAAATATATTTTTTCGTCTTTCTAATTCCTCATGTAGACATAAAATCTAATCTATATTTAGATAACATATAAAGGATTGAAAAAGTCTATTTGCACATGCATTATTTGTAGAATCTCCAGAATAAACCTGGAGCTTCTCAGTGTCACATACATAAAAGACAAAATCTCTTATATTTTAAAAAACTAATTCATACTAGTAAAATAACACACTGATAGCAGCAGTAGGCAGCCAAATGATCAGGCAGGTAGGAGCAGGTACCTAGTGAAACCCTACTTCCAAGCTGAAGACAGTTTAAAGCCTGAAAGCCAAGCTACAGGTTAAATCCTCAGACCGGATTGAGAACTTTTCTTCTTGTTTGGCATGCTT
Source organism: Piliocolobus tephrosceles (assembly GCF_002776525.5). Classification (NCBI taxonomy): domain Eukaryota; kingdom Metazoa; phylum Chordata; class Mammalia; order Primates; family Cercopithecidae; genus Piliocolobus; species Piliocolobus tephrosceles. Next base: position 50,396,733 of record NC_045455.1, on the reverse strand, counting down.
TCCTCTGATTGATCCCACCCTTCACCTATTTTACATATACCTACCCTTTCCAAATTGGTTTTCTACACTGTCATGTCCACCTTGGAGTGGTGTCTTGCTTTAACCTATTTTGCATACTCACAAACCCATCAGCACACAGTCCACATCTTGTGCCTACAAAGACCCAGACTCAGTTGGTAGAGGGGAGTTGGCCAGACTTCAAGGAGACAACCAGACTTCGAGGGAGAAATAGTCAGACTTTGGAGATGAGACAGCAGGCTATGGAAGAGAGGCCTGACTTTAGAGGAAGATGACCAGCCCTTCCCGACAGTTCTCCAGCTCTCCTCTGTGCTGAGAGGTGTTTTCCTTGCTTAACAAAATTCTCCGCCTTCACCATCCTTCAATTGTTCACGCAACCTCATTCTTCTTGGACGCTGGACAAGGACTGGGGACCCAACAAAGAAAGGCTGTCACACCACCCCTTTGCCTGTGCTGGTGGAGGGCAACCACCCTACACAATGAGGCAAGGGGCCAACTGAGTTGGTAACACACCACTGACCAGGAACAGTGAAACTAGGAGAGCACTGTAACATCCCTTCTGGGGTTTCAGGGTCCCAGGCACCTCCACCTGGGTGCCGCCACAGGTCCCGCATGGAGCTTGCTCCTGCTGTTGCCCAGAGCAGCTGACTGGATCCTGCACTTGCTTGCGCATGTGCTCCCTCCCATTGAGTTGTACATGGCGGACCAAATAAACAGGTCACCTCCATCCCGAGTCCAGCGAAAGGGCCATGAAAAATCTTGCATCAATATTGTTACAATTTTTTTCTTGATGTCAATATAACAAACTGAGAATATCATTAAAAGTTAATGTCCTGAGTCAGTTTATGAATACGCAGAGTAGTTATATACTTAGTGTTAATTCAGATAAGTCCAAAGGAAGTTCTGGAGATTTTATCTCTAGGCTCTAAAATTTTGAGGTTAATCTTTTTTTTAATCACTGGGTTCTGATCTCTATTAAAATTCAAAGACTCTTGGAAAAAGGTTTACCTTTCTGACTATAACTAGTAACTGAAATTAAAAGTCCTGAAATCTAAAAAGAAATGGACATGAGAAAAATAAGAAATTGGTTATAAAAATTTAATAGGGAAGCATGAGAAAAAAAGCCAAAAAATAAAATATTGGTAAAAAAAAAAAAAAAGTAATAGGGAAGCATGAGAAAAAGTCACATTTTTTTTTTTTTTTTTTTTTTTTTCCTTGAGTGTTTGGAAGAAGTAAAGCTATGAATATGCTGATCTTTTATAAAGTAATAAATATAATGGTCGTCAGAATTTTTGTCATTGTGGTAAACTATTTATAACTGACCTATTCAATAGCCCTAAGTATATTCATGGTGGGTACTGCAATCTCTGAATGCTTCTTTCCTGATTTTCTGAGGTTTCTCTTTACATATTTGCCAGTATTAGACCAGAAGATTGAAAATAGAGATAATGAAGACAGAAAAGAAGTGATATTTCTATATATGCATGTGTGGAATATATAATATGACTTAGAAGATCCACTCTAGAACATTACTTTGAGCAATAACTACAGGATAATTTGGCTATCCTGGAATGGAGATTGAATTCTAGTTCCAGTTCTTAGGATGCTAATGTGAATATAAACACCAAAGGCTAACATACCCACTGTAGACTGAAATAAGTTATTTATTCATCCCTTACTCATGTCAATTCCACTGGTAGACAGAAATACATATTTTCACTAATTATTAGGTGCTCAACCCAAAGACATATGCCCTGAGTTCCAATTTTCTAATAAAATATTATTACACAAGGATAATAACAAATTGAAGATAAAGATAAATTGAGTCCTTTCAGAATGCATAAAAATAGATTGACATTCTTTAAGGATAACATTTTTTTCCTGTGCCCAAGATTTCGAAGTTCAATTACATCCAGGAATTGAGATCTTATATTTAAGTGAAACTTTGAAGAAAGACATATGTATAATATCCTGAAAAGATTTATGTATGTGTTAACCAATGTTTGAAACAAATGAAATCTGTAACATGTCTGATATTTTCATTGTTAATTATAGATAAATATTGGGATTTAAGACATTGAGATACCTTTACTGTTAATCAAAACTACATAAGTCAATTGAAATACCGAGTTCATCTAGTGATATTAATGTCCAATTTTTTAAATGTTCTGAATTTTTTTTTTTTTTTTTTTTTTTTTTTTTTTGTGGGGAGAGGGAACAGAGCCTCACTCTGTTGCCCAGGCTGGAGTGCAGTGGCATAATCTCGGCTCACTGCAAGCTCTGCCTTCCAGGTTCATGCCATTCTCCTGCCTCAGTCTCCCAAGTAGCTGGGACTACAGGTGCCCGCCACCTGTATTTTTTAGTAGAGACGGGGTTTCACTGTGTTAGCCAGGATGGTCTCTTATCTCCTGACCTCATGATCTGCCCACCTCGGCCTCCCAGAGTGTTGGGATTACAGGAGTGAGCCACCGCGCCCGGCCAAAATGTTTTGAAGTTTTTGAAGAAACTTTCCTAAATATTGTTGTCTTATTTTATTCTTACAACAAATAGGAGGTGGTATATAACCAGTTATTTCTCCCTTTTAGATGTGATTAAATAAAGTTTGATTATGAATGATAGCTGGCTGATGTGAGAACAAGAAACCAGAATTTATTTCCCTGTACCACTCCTTACTTACCATTTTAATATTTATAATCGGTATCATCTCTATCCATTGTATATTTTCTCAAAATCTTTATTGGGGAGATGAAATAGAGAAGCCATAGAGGTCTATGCTGTTATATCAGAAGTTTTATAACAGGAAAATTATAAAAATGGTTTAATAACTCCAAAATATTTGAATATGATACAGTTGCTTCTTGAAATATTGCAACATTGGATAAAGACTGCAAGATGAGAAACGGAGGAGATTCACCTGGGCTAAGACAGGTCAAGCTAAATATTGTAAAAAGAAAGCAGGTTAAAGTAGTGCACATAAGATACCTTTCAGTGGGTTTACAAGAGACAAAACATAGTCCAAATCTGGTGACCACACTTCCACCTTCTCCAGGGAAACTAAGGAATTTCTAGAAGGAGTATAACAATTTGATTAGGCACGAAATGGATTTTGTCTTTTTTATAGATTCTTTGTTTATGGAAAGGCATCCTAAAGTGCCTAAATCGGGAGCTGTTTGTAGACAAACTTCATGTGGCACAATCTACATAAGCTTCTAACATTAGCATATCTACATAAGCTTCTAATGCTTAATGTGTTTGCATGATATGCATTATTCCACATTTTACTTCTAGTCGTTCTGTTTTCAACTTGAGTATTTTTTTAAAAGCATAATTCAATATTGATATTTTTATTCAGCATCCCTTTTTTAACTTTTTGTAGAATATTCTATCCGTTTACATTTAAGGTGATTATTAATATTATTGGGTTACAGTCTACTATTTTTATCATGACCTATTGATCTATGATTCTCCATTCCTCAGTTTTAGCCTTCTTTTAAGTGAATAAAGCATGTATTTTTTTTCTTTTTTTTTTTAGTGTTCTACTTTATCTTATATATTGACTTCTTAGGTACATTTCCCTGTTTTTTTTTTTCTAGACAATAGAGCAAGTTTCTTTGCCATTAACATATTCCTCAAAAAACATTATTCTATATCCTGAACAGTGTAAAAATCTTATAGTAGTTTAATTCCATTTGCCCCTTTCCTACTTGTTCTGTTCTTGTTCTCATATATTTCACATCTACATGTGCAATTCTCCCATAACTATCAATAATCTTTAAAAATGTAAAAATGCATATTTACAAATAAAATTATATAAAAACCATTATTTTTTTAACGTATTTACCTTTTTCATTGCCTTTTTTGAATTTTTCTTTGTATAAACTGCTCATAAAAATGATTTCAAGGCTACAACACCATAAAACTCCAGGGGAAGAAATTCTTATTGTGATCTTCGTGAATGGCGTTCCTTTGAGATGTGCTTTGCACATCTTGTATGTCATTACATTGTATAACGGTAATCTTCAAAGATAATCTGATTGTTCTGATTTCTTTATTTCCAGTTTCTAAACTTCTTAGCTTATTTTTTGCTCCAATATTTTTATTTTATCTTAGCCATTGTCAGTACACCTGTGACTTCAGAATACATCTATAGCATGCAGTAAAGTAACAAAACTTAACTGATTGATGAATATATTATTTTTCAAGTCACTGAAAAGTTAATGGTTGTAATTAAAAACAAACGATATATTGATCCAAGGGTTTTACATCATAAAATAATAGTGTATCAGGCAAATAAAATAAAGAAGTGAATAAACTGGTAGTTTTACAATTTTACCAGGATAAGATTTATTTAAATTAAAAAGAATTTTAGTAAAGAGGGCAAAGCTGAAGATGCTTCAAAGTTACAGTAATCAAAGGAACATATCTGGGTGAAAACTTATTTCACACAATGGTAGATAAAATATATCAATAGCCTTGTATGGCAAATAAAATATTTTGGAGAAATCCATATACACACAGTTTTTCTTACTATTGGGCCAATGCAAATTAAAATTTATCAGTATGTGTTCTTCAGGTGTGTATTATCTTACAGTAATTCCATCTCCATTGGTAAACAAACAAAAAGATATCCTATAGTATACATACATAACATTGAAGCCTGAAGTCAATCTGAAGGCCAAGTCTTATGTTGAAGGCAAGTAATTCAGTGGCTATAGCAACAGCTGCAATCACATAAGAAATGGAGGAATTTTGCTATTCACTTCTTTACTAGTTTTGTAGCTAACTTTATCTTTATTTTATCAATAAATTTAAATACAAGGTCAAGTAAATTCATGAGAATATGGAAATTTACATAAAAATTATATTAATATGTTCCTTCAGAGACATAAGTAAATGTATTCTAATGAGCTACAGATAAAACTATTTAAGACAGTGAAAATTTCAGAAAGAATAAAGAGACTATTAAATAAATGGAGAAATATATTACATTAAAGAAAAATATTAGCCCTAGATCTCATTAGTGAAAATATAATTTAGCTTCAAAAATTTACTTCAGAAAAGAACTAAATATTATGTATAGCCATATTTAAAATATTAATCATCCTTCTTTTGAACCATTCAGTTAATGTGTACAAGTAGCTTGAAAATAGATACAAGTTCCTTGAAAATAGAAATCATATACAAGTATTCAATCATATATGAAGTCTTTTATAATCCCAAACAATAACTGAGATCATTTTGACACATATCATCAAAAAAAGATGGTACTCAATGTTTATATAAGATTGCTATATTGAATGTATTCATTGAATTATTTAATATATTAATATCCACTTGAATTTTATTGTTTTAAATTTACTTCTACCTATCTTCCTTGTTTCTGAGTTTTGACAAATTTACCTGCATGTTAGATGTAAACACTTCTCTTCAGAGGAGGAGGCAGAGCAAGATAGTCAAAGAGAAGCCTCAACTGCTCATCCTCCCCACAAGAACATCAAATGTGACAACTAACAACTATGTACACACGCACACAAAGGACCTTCATAAGAACCAAAAATCAGCTTAGGTATCAGCTCGCCCATGGTGGGGTAGAGCACCAAGCTGACCCGTTACAGCAGAAAACAAAACCAGAATGAACTCGGCTGACACCTACCCATGGAGGGAGCATTTAAACCAGCCCTAGCCAAAGGGGTTCCAGTGGCTGGAAACTTAGTTCCCACAAGTCTTGCCACTGTAGACTAAAGTGCTATCGGGCCTTAAATGAACTTAAAAAGCAATCTAGGCCACAAGGACTGCAAGTCCTAGGCAAGTTCTAGTACTGAACTGGGCTCAGAGCCAGTGGACTGAGGGGAACACAACCTAATGAGACACCAGCTGGTACAGGTAAAGGAGCGCTGACACTGCAGCTCCCTTAGCTGCAGACTACATAGTTCACAGCTCCAAAACAGATTCTTCTCTTCCACTTGAGGAGAGGAGAGGGAAGAGTGGGGAGAACTTTTTCTTGCATCTTGGTTACCAGCTCAGCCACAGCAGGATAGGGCACCAGTCAGAGTCGTAAGTTCCCCTTTCCAAGACCTAGCTCCTGGATGACATTTCTAGACACACCCAGGGCCAGAAGCAAACCAGCTGCCCTGAAGGGAAGGACCCAGTCCTGGAAGAATTCATCATCTGCTAACTGAAGAACTCTTAGGCCCTGAATAACCAGCAGCAATACACAGGTACTATGTTGAGGGACTTGAGTGAGTCTCTGAAACTCTCTGCTTTAAGGTGAGACTCAGCACATTCCCAGCATTGGTGGCTACAGGGAGAGACTCTTTTTTTCTTGAGAAAAAATGGAGGGAAAGGTAGAGAGGGCTTTGTATTGCACTTTAGGCACAAGCTTGACAACAAGAGGGTAGAGCACCAAACAAGCTCTTGGAGTCCCCGGTTCTAGGCCTTGGCTCTCAGATGATGTTTCTGGATCTGCCTGGGGCCAGAGGGGAGCCTACTGCCCTGAAAAGTGAGTCCCACACCAGGCACCACTCACTACAATTTGACTGAAGAGACCTGAGGCTCTCTTTGGTGGCAACCTGGTAGTACTCCCCATGGGCCTGTGGTGTTGGTGGCCATGGGCAAGGCTCCTCTTTCTTTGGAAAGTGGAGAGAAGAGTGGGGAATTCTGCCTCTTGTGATTTTTATGCCAGCTCAGCTACAGTACAACAGAACACCGGACAGACATCTCAGGTATTTGACTCTAGTCTCTGGCTCCCAGATGGCAAGTCCTTTGGACTTGCTTGGGGCCTGGGAGAACCCACCACCCTGAAGAGAAGAACCAAGCCTGGCTTACTTTGCCATCTGTTGATGTGGCACCCTACAACCTTTAATGAACATAGATGGTAGGCCACCAGGTAGTGGTTATAGTAGGCTTTAGGTTTAGTAGGTTATAGTAGGCAGACCTAGTGCTGTGCTGGCTTCAGATTAGACAGAGCACAGTTCAAGTGGCAGTGGTCATAACAATCCTTGTATACCCCTTCTCCAACTCCAGGCAGCTCACCACAGATAGAGAGATTTCATTTGTTTGGGATAAAGCAAGGGAAGAGAATCAGTGTCTGCACCTAGAAATCCAGAGAATTCTTCTATATCTTATTCAAGACCATCAAGGTATTACCTTTGCAAGTCTGCAAGAGCTACAGCGTTACTTGGATTGGAGTGCCCCCTAATTAAGATAAAGCTGTAGTGATTAAAAAGTTAATCACAAGACCCAAAAAAGTTAAATCACAAGACCCAATTCCCTTTGAATACCTGGAAAGCCTTCCCAGGAAGGACAGGTACAAACGTACAAACAAAGCTAGATTGTTAAGATTACAATAAATACTTAACTCTTCAAAGACCAGACACCAACTGATAAGGTTTGGCTGTATCCCCACCCAAATCTCATCTTTAATTATAGTTCCTATAACCCCTCTGTTGTGGGTGAGACCTGGTGGGAGGTAATTGAATCATGGGAGCACTTTCCCCCATGCTATTCTCATGATAGTAAGTTCTCACAAGATCTGAGGGATTTATAAGGGACTTCCCTCTTCACTTGGCTCTTTTTCTTCTTCTATTTGACACCATGTGAAGAAAGACATTTTTGCTTTCCCTTCTGCAATGAGTGTAAGTTTCATGAGGCTTCCCCACCCATGCTGAACTGTGAGTCAATTAAACCTCTTTTTTTTTCAAATAAATCAACCAGTCTTATGGGTGTCTTTATTAGCAGCGTGAGAACTGACTAATACACCAACAAACATCTACAAGTAACAAAACCATCTAGGATAACATGACCTCACAAAACAAATTAATAAGGCACCAGAGTCTAATCTCAGAGTGACAGAGACTTGTGACTTTTCAGACAGGGAATTCAAAATAGCTGTATTGAGGAAAGTCAACAAAATTCAAGATAAGATAGAGAAGGAATTCAGAATTCTATCAGATAAATTTAACGCAGACATTAAAATAATTTAAAATAATCAAGCAGAAATTCTGGAGTTGAAAAATGCAATGGACATACTGAATGATGCATCAGAGTCTCATAATAGCAGAATTGATCAAGCAAAAGAAAGAATTAGTGAGCTTGAAGACAGGTTATTTAAAAGTGCACAGAGAAAAGAAAAGAAAAAAGAAAAAAAATGAAGTATACCTACAATATCTAAAAAATAGTCTCAAAAGGGTAAGCCTAAAAGTTCTTGGCCTTAAGCAGAAAGTAGAGAGAGAGATGTAGAAAGTTTATTCAAAGAAATAATAACACAGAACTTCCCAAACCTAGAGAAAGGTATTAACACTTAAGTATACAATAATAGCTGAAATCTTCAGCATGCCACTTTCAGCATTGCCATTTCATCCAGAAATAAAATCAACAAAGAAACACTGGACTTAATCTGCACTAAATACCAAATGGACCTAAGTAATATTTACAGAATATTTTATCCAAGGGCTGCAGAATACACACTCTTCTCCTAAGCATATTTATTATTCTCAAGGATAGACCATTTGTTATTGATATTTTTTTCTAAGACCACCAGAGTGAGTACTAAAGAACCAGGAAGTAGGTAAGGCTAGGAGCAAAACTGCAAATTTATTTTTTTTGGTCACCCAGCTTCAGGGAAGAAGGTGTGGGGGGTGAGGTCCATTGGTCTCCGGCAAAGGAGGCTGAGGGAGTCGCCCGATGGAGCTCTCGAGCGAAGTTCCTGGTGCAGTCCCGACAGGAGTGAAGACTGAGGAAGTTCGCGCCATGAGCCTGCCAGGAACGGCTTTTCTGGGAGTGAGAGGGCAATAGGTGGGACACGGGCGTGTCAGGGGGCGTTCCATAGGTGCAGCCAGGTAAATCTTGGTCTCTTCGGATTGACGTCACCTGGCGCATGCCCGGTTGATCTGTACCTTCCCGGGCGCTGGCTACATTTTCACGCGCGTGGGAAAAATTGGTGATGAAGAACCTGGAAGTGCGCCATCTTGCCTCCGTTCATCCAAACAGTCCAACCTTTTATTGATAAAAGTGATAAGGGGCGCCGTGGTCTGTCTAGCTACTTCCTGCTGTTAAGGGGCGTCATTAAGGTCGGGGTCTATGGTTGGTATTTGAACGTATGGATGAAGGAGCATTTGGTTGAAGGTGATGCGAGTGATTTCTTGAATCTTGGCACGGAGAAATTTGATCAAAATGGGGTCGAAACATAAAATAAGACAGAGGATTAATATGGGGATAAGGAATGGGAGCATTTGTTGTATTATGGGCAGAACCCAGAAGGATGGCCCTGGTATGGTTGGAGTGTTGAGACTTGTAGCTCAGTTTTTATTCTGTTGAGAGTTTGAATGTCAGTATCTACAAGACCTGATTTGTTGACATAATAATAGCACTCTTCTCCGAGGAAGAGACAGGTGCCTCCTTTTTCAGCTGTAAGTAAATCTAAAACCCGTCTGTTCTGGGCGGCTACTTGAGCCACTGAAGTAATCTGATGCTGCAAAGAGGCTAAGCTCTCAGCTGAAGCTTCTATGGCTTGTTGTATGCAAGCCTGTAAAGATTTACCTGACTGGACAGAGTAAGCCAGTGCTCCTGTTCCAAGTCCAGAGGCCACTAAAGAAGAGGCCAGAGACATTCTAATTACTAAGGGGAGAAAGACAGACCACTTTTTACGAAGGTGGCGTAGTGGCGTAGAAAGTTGCTGGGAGAGCTCTGCTACTTCTGCCTGGCTGTATAAAGTTAGACTGGGGACTAAGGACATGGGGACACAGAGGGATTGGTTAATGGCTGTATGGTTAAGAGTTTTTAAGAGAGACCCATTGCACCAGAAATAGCCTCCAATGGGGGCTGTTTGGCCTCCATTGGGCACCTGAGTATGATTACACTAGGATGAATTTGGGGTTGAATAACAAAAAGGAAGGATTGGGTTATTTGGATTTTGGTACAGTGGCGCCTGGAGTGTGAGTGAACTGTGAGATGTTTGACCAGTGGTGTTGAAGGCCATGGGCAGGGGGACTGCCACTAAGGGGGGGCCTTCTAAAGCTGCACAGAGGAAGCAATGGGAGAGATTGGTTATAATAACAGTGTAGGTTAAGTTTAGCCCTTGGCGGATAAGTGTGAGCCATGAGAAGGGGACTCTATTGTCCGGAGAGAAGTTTGACAGCCTTGAGGAAGACAATTGGCAGAACTATGTACTACTCAATGTGTTTGGCTGTCTTGTGACTAAGTTTCAGTGATGAAAAATTGCCATACAGCAGGCAGACTAGCAAAGGTCTGAGTGTATGAGTACGACAGCAATATAAGTATAAAATGAGATTTCATTTTCAGTGTAGTCACAGAGTGTCCCCTGACACTGAAGATGTTTGATGAAGGTTAGGAGGCGGGAAAACCACTGCTCTGGACTATTGTCTGGAGGCAGGTATGGGTCTGGGGTTATGTACTGGAAGTCTGATAGGTTTATGTAGAGGATGGTGAGAAAGCGAGCTAAGTGCCAGGGGTCGGGGAGCATGAGATAGTTAAGAAAGTTTTGTAAGTTTAAGGCGAGTGGGGGAAAGTTGAACTGATGTCCACTGATTGTTCTCGGTGGGGGCCTTTTTTAGCTGGGAAATATGAATCCAATGCGTGTGTCCTAGGAGTTTTGCTGCTATATGTGTAGACAGGAGGACAGTGTATGGGCCTTTCCACCTGGGCTGTAAGTCTTTGGTTTGGATATCTTTTATGTATACTTGGTCTCTGGGACTGAGGGAGAGATGTGGGTTGTAGGGGTCTGTTGAAGGAGGGTGTGCTAACTCAGCGTGTTATCTTAAGAGTTGTCTGAGAATAGTGAGATATGGGAGGTAGTTCACCAAAGGGGCGGGCAGGGAAGTTATTTGCTGGAGGGTTAGGGGCTGTCCGTAGACTAATTCGAATGGACTGAGGCCTGTTGGGCTTTGAGGTGCTGCCCGCAGCTGGGTCAGGGCTAAGGGAAGAAGAGTTACCCACGACTGCCGGGTTTTGATTGAGAGTTTGGTGAGCTGTTGTTTGATGAGTCCGTTAGCCTTTTCCACCTTACCAGAAGACTGAGGTCTATAAGGGATGTGGAGTTTCCAGGTGATGTGTAGGAGGGCTGCCACCTGTTGGACTACCTTGGAGATGAATGCTGGACAGTTGTCGGATTGAAGGGTGACTGGGAGGCCAAACCTAGGGATAATATGTTCAGTGAGTATTGAGGCAACAATGTTGGCAGTTTCTCCTGTGGTGGGATAGGCCTCTATCCACCCTGAAAAGGTGTCCACAAGGGTTAAGAGGTATTTGAATTTTTTATGTCTTGGCATATGTGTGAAATCAATTTGCCAATCTTCACCTGGTTGGTGTCCTCTGAGTTGGTGGCTGGGTTGGGGATTTAGAAAATTGTATAAGGCTTTGGGTCCTATATGTAAAGAATTATGTATGTCTGTTAGAATGGTATGGAGTTGTGTTTCAGGAATAACTAATTTGTTATTAATATATATCAAGTCATCTGTAGTTAGTTTGGCTGTTGGATTTTGTAATAGTTTTGCCTTTTGTTCCTGAGTGTAATTAGGGGCATACTGGGGGGAGAGAAAACAGACAGAAGGAGGTTTGGGGGTGGAAAATCTGGCAGCTGACTTGGCAGTGGTGTCAGCAAAATTGTTGCCAGCTGCTACCGGGTTAGATGAAGTTTGGTGACCTTTACAATGTATAATGGCTATCTTGGAAGGTGCCGACAGTGCATCTAGTAGTTTGAGTATTTGGTTTTTGTTAATAATAGGGGTACCGCAGGTGGTTAAAAAGTCTTTCTCTTTCCAGATGACTGAATGGGTATGTGCAATTAGAAAAGCATATTTAGAATCTGTGTATATGTTTACTGTTTTTCCTTTTGATAGGAGGAGTGCCCTGGTTAGTGCAGTGAGTTCTGACTGCTGTGATGTGGTCCCTTGTGGTAGGGGTTTTGCTTCTAAAACTGGAGGAGGTAACTACTGCATATCCTGCCTGTCTGTTTCCTTGAGGGTTGATAAAGGAACTGCCATCCACAAATAGGGTTAGTTGTGCATTCTGAAGGGGCCGGTCATGCAAGTGTAGGTGGCTGGGGGATTGAGCCTCCAGGACCTCAGGACAAGAATGTTTAGTATGGGGTGCTTTAAGAGGGTCTGGCAGTAAAATGGCTCTATTTAGAGAGGAGCAAACTTCTAAAGTAGCAGTGGGGTCTTCTATGAATAAGAGATGGAAAAGTTGGAGCCGGGATGGAGTTAAGTGGCTAATACTTTTATGAGAGATGAGATCCTGAAGACGGTGTGGAAAGGACTGTTAGATTACTGCCTCTAATGAGCCTTTTCGCTTCCTGGGTCAGGCAGGCTGCCGCTGCCAATGCACGCAGACAGGGTTGACAGCCTTGTACAGTTGGGTCTAGTTGTTTGGATAGATAGGCCACAGGGCAGTGGGTGCTGCCGACAGGCTGGGCTAAAAGACCAACTGTCACTTTTTGCCTTTCATCTGCAAAGAGTTGTAAGGGACGCTGGAAATCAGGCAGTGAGAGAGTGGGTTGTGAGAGAAGGCAAGCTTTTAAGAGGGTTAAATGATTCGAGATTAACTTGTGGTTGGACAAAGGCCCATGTGGGGTTTCTTTAACTGTGGCGTATAAAGGTTTGGCTAAGATTCCAAAATTGGGGATCCAATGTCTGAAGAAGCCTATTAGACCTAGGAAGGATTGAACTTCTTTTGCATTTTGAGGGGGAAGAAGGTTTCATATTAGGGCCATATGGTCGGTAGTTAGTGACCAGGTTGTTGGGGTGATTTCAATTCCTAAGTATATGACGGTTTGGCAAGAAATTTGGGCCTTGTGTAAAGATACTCTATAACCTAGTGAGTCTAAATGGTTGAGGAGAGTTGTAGTGTCTAGAAGAGGGTCTTTTTTGGTAGGGCTACAGATTAGGAGATCATCTACATACTGCAGAACTTTGCTATTAGTGAGAGGGCAGGAGGCAAGGTCTTTTGCTAAGGCCTGACCGAAGAAGTGGGGGCTGTCCCGCAACCCTTGTGGGAGGACTGTCCATGACAGTTGAGTGGAGGTGTGTGTGTGTGGGTCTTCCCATGTGAAAGCAAAAAGGAACTGACAGTCTGTGTGTAGGGGGACGGAAAAGAAAGCATCCTTAAAGTCTAGCACAGTAAAATAAGTAGAATTGGTGGTGATATGGGACAGAAGGGTGTAAGGGTTGGGAACTACAGGGTGCATTGGACGGATAGTCTCATTGACTAGCCGAAGATCCTGTACTAACCTATACGTTCCATCTGCCTTCTTGACTGGAAGTATTGGAGTGTTACAGGGGGAAAGTGTGCGGACAGAAATATGTTGGCTAAGTAGTCGCATGATAATTGGCTTTAAACCTTGTAGATGTGTCGGAGAGAGAGAGAATTGGGGGCAGTTTGGGGAATGAGTGGGGTCTTTGAGCTTGACAAGAACTGGTGGGTGGTGCGCCGCTATGACCGGGGTGGAAGTGTCCCACACTTGAGGGTGTACAAAAATAGGGAAGATGGGGGGTGCGGGTGACATAGGAGGAACGTGTGCACATGCACAAAGCATGAGCAACAGGTCATGAGGGGATTGAAGGGGCGTGGATGAGTTGGTGGGAATGGATATGGAAGCCTTTAAGGTGCTTAAGATGTCTCGGCCTAGTAAGGGGGTAGGACATGAGGGTATAATGAGGAACGAGTGCGCAAAGTAGTTGTTGGCCAGGCAGCAATTAAGGAGGGGAGTTTTTCACAGAGTGGATGGCTTTCCATTTACTCCTACTATGGAGATATTGGATTGAAGACTAGGTCCAGAGAAGGGTGGCAAAACAGAATAGGTAGCCCCGCTGTCGATTAAAAAATTAATTGTCTTACCCACTACCAGGAGAGTTACCCACAGCTTGGCAAGTGTGATGGGGGTCCCCGAGTCTCAGCACCTTCAGTTATCGTCATCCAGATGTAGGAGCTGGAAGGAGCTCCCAGGATCCTGGGAAAGGGGGTCAGGTTGAGATGTGGCACCTGTTCTCAGGGTGGGGCATTCAGACTTCCAGTGTCCTTCTTGTCGGCAAGCAGGGTAGGGAGTTGCTGGTGGACGAGGGTTAGGACATTCACTGGCCCAATGTCCTGATGCCTTGCACTTATAGCAAGGCTGCGTTGGGGCTCAGGGACCTTGTGGACACCTGTTGGCATAGTGTCCTGCCTTGCTGCACTTATAGCAGGCTCCTTTTGTAGCCTTGGAGTCTGTGGGGTATGTGCTCTCTGGTCTGGGGTTACGACTGGGCTGTAAAGCTGCCACTAGGAGCTGTACCTTCTGTTTGAGGCAAGCCTGCCGCTGTGCCTCAGCTGTCTCCTCTCTAGAGTTATAGACCTTAAAGGCTAGTTTAACTAGGTCTTGTGTTGGTGTCTGAGGACCATCCTCTACTCTCTGAAGTTTTTTGCGAATGTCAGGAGCTGATTGAGAAATGAAATAAGACGCCAAAATGGTGGCCTCTGTGGGGGAGGCCGGATCTAACTGGGTATATTGGGTTAGAGTCTCAGTCAGCCTATTTAAGAATGTGGCTGGACTTTCTTCTGGATTTTGAATAATTTATTTTAATTTGTTAAAATTTACAGTTTTGTTTGAGGCCATTTGCATACCAGCCAACAAACACTGGGCCATTATGTCTCACCTACGGTGCCTGGGCTGGCCTACTTGGTAGTCCCAGTCTGGGTCTGCTGAGGGGACTGCTTGCTCCCCTAGTGGAATGGTGGCATCAGTTAAATGTAGTTGGTTGGCCTGCTGCTTGGCGGCCACTAGGATGCGCTCTTGCTCCTCAAGGTTTAGGGTAGAGGTTAGGATAACCTGGAGGTAATGACAAGTTAAGTCATAGGCCTGACAAAGGTATCTAAATTCCTTTATGTATATAGTAGGATTAGCTGAGAAATCTCCTAAACGCCTCTCAATTTTGGAAAGGTCGGCCAGTGAAAAAGGGACATGTACTCTGACTATCCCCTCTGCCACAGCTACCTCTCACAAAGGCGCTAACACTGTAGGAGGATGTGGGGCAGGAGTGGGGGTGCCAGCAGGGCACTTAGAGTGGGTGTGGGCAGAGATAGGGGACCTAAGGCAGCCAGCTGAGGACGTGGAAGGGGGCATGGGAGCAAGTGGGTTATGTCGATGAGGAGCAAGGAGGAGGAGTCTGGGCAGGAAGGGAGGGGGTGGAGAGAGCCAGGAGAGAAGGAGGGGTATAGGGTGGAAGTGAGGTTGTGGAGGCGGAAGGAAACCCTAGGTCCTTTGGCTGAACAGAAAGGAATGAAGACTCCTCTTTTTTGGGCTTCTGCGAGTTGGCGTCCTTGGCTAGCATAACCTGGGCCAAAGAGCACCGGCTACACAGGTCGGGACGAGAGTGTAAGGCCCAAAAGCCTTGTACATAATTAATTTCGGACCACTTGCGTAGCCGCTGGCAGAAATTGCTGAGGTCGATGAGAACATTGCAGTCTAGCGTTCCCTCTGTTGGCCACTGAGACTGATTGTCTAGTTTGTATTGGGGCCACGCCACAGTGGAAAGGAAAATTAACCGCTTCCTCCTAAGGTCTTGTTCGAGCTGTAAGGTTTTTAAATTGGTTAGGAGGCACCCTAAGGGGGTGCTCTTCGAAATTTTGGACTGGGGGTTTCCCATTTGTTTCCTCTTTACTTACACAATGGGAATGGAAGTGGATCTCTACCTGGCTTCAAAGCGTCCTTTGGAACCACCAGAGACAGACTGCAGGCTCTTGGAGCCAAGGTGGAGATTACCTTCAGGCGGATGTCTCCATCCTGAACGGGTCTCCCGAGCCACCTGGTGCCTCAAAAGTGGGCCTCGGACCTGTGCAGGATTTTTGGCCAAGGGAGGTAAAGAGGAGACAAGGGCACTTACTCTAGAGAGGCCATGAGAGTGAGGGAAGCGGGTCTCAGGTCCTGGTCCATTCGTGGCATGGAAGCAGGAGGAGGTTCCTCAATCCTTAGAGGCCTGAGGAGGGGGTCTCCTGCAGGGTTTTCGGCACCACCTGATTTGTTTTTCTAAGACCACCAGAGCGAGTACTAAAGAACCAGTGAGCAGGCAAGGCTAGGAGCAAAACTGCAAATTTATTTTTTTGGTCACCCAGCTTCAGGGAAGAAGGTGTGGGGGGTGAGGTCCGTTGGTCTCTGGCAAAGGAGGCTGAGGGAGTCACCCAGTGGAGCTCTCCGGTGAAGTTCCTGATGCAGTCCCTACAGGAGTGGGGGCTGAGGAAGTTTGCGCCGCGCGCCTGCCGGGAGCGGCTTTTCTGGGAGTGGGAGGGCAATAGGTGGGACACGGGCGTGTTGGGGGGTGTTTCGTAGGTGCGGCCAGGTAAATCTTGGTCTCTTCGGATTGACATCACCTGGCGCATGCCCGGTTGATCTGCAACTTCCCGGGCGCCGGCTACATTTTCGCACGCGCGGGAAAAGTTGGTGATGAAGAACCCGGAAGTGCGCCACCTTGCCTCCGTTCGTCCAAACAGTTATGTCCAAAACAAATCTTTTAAAAATTAAAAAAAATGAAATTATATTAATTATCTCGTTTGACCACAATGGACTAAAACTACAAATCAATAGAAGAGGAATTTTGAAAACTATACAAACACATGGAAGTTAAACAATATGCTCCTGAATGACCAGTGGGTCAATGAGTAAATCAAGAGGAAAATGGGAGCTGGGTGAGGTAGTTCACATCTGTAATCCTAACAATTAGGGAGTCTGAGGCAGGTAGAGTGCCTGAACTCAGGAGTTTGAGACCAGCCTTGGAAACATAGGGAGACCCTGTCTATACAAAAAGTTAAAAAATAGTCAGGCATGTGTTACATATCTGTAGTCCCAGCTACTTGAGAGGCTGGGGTGAGAGGATTGCTTGAGCCTGGGAGGTCAAGGCTGCAGTGACCTATGATAGTGCCACTGCACTCCATCCTGGATGACACAGAGAGACCCCATCTCAAAAACTATAAAGAAGAAAAGAAAAAGAAAACTTAAAAATTTATTGAAACAAATGATAATGGGAACAAAACATACCAAAACCTATGGGATACCATGAAAGTAATACTCAGAATGAAGTATAAAGCTGTAAGTGCCAACATCAAAAAAGGCAGAAAAACTTCAAGTAAATAACCTAGTGATGTTTCCTAAAGAACAAGAAAAGAACAAACCAACCCCAAAGTAGTAGAAGAAAAGAAATAATAAAGATCAGAACAGAAATAAATGAAATTGAAATGCAGAAAACCATACAAAATATCAACAAAATGAAAAGTTGGTTTTTGCAAAGATAAACAAAATTGACAAACCTTTAGCCAGAAGAGCCAAGAAAAGAGAAGAGACCCAAACAAATAAATCAGATATGAAAAATGGGACATTACAACCAATATGGCGGAAATGTAAAGGATCATTAGAGAATACTATGAGCAACTCTATACCAATAAATTGGAAAATGTAGAAGAAATGAATATACTCCTAGATACATACAAGCTAGCAGGATTTAACCATGAAAAATCTAAAAACTAAACAGACCAATAGCAAGTAACATGATAAAAGCCATCATAAAGTTTCCCAGCAAAGAAAAACTTGGGACCTGCTAGTTTTATTGCTGAATTTTACCACTGAAAGAACTAATACCAATCTTACTCAAACTATTCTGAAAAATAATGTAGAAGGGAGTACTTCCAAACTCATTCTCTGATGCCAGTATTACCCCGATACTGATACATGAGCTAAAAATAAATTATTTAGGTAGATAGTAAGGGTAAAAAGAGTCCTTGCCAGGGCTTCCCTTTAACAAAAAGCACCCCCAAGTCATTTATTTTCTAACAAAGAACAGCCTGAAAAATCAAGCTGCAGACATAGATGAGCAAGCTGGAAGCTTGCATAGGTGAATGCAGGCAGCTGTGCCAATATATAAGGGCTACCTGAGGGTAGCTGTGCCAATATGTAAGGGCTACCATGTTCGACATGGCAGCTCCATCTTCCATATTCTTTGCCACCATGTGTACAGTGAAAAACCAGTAACATGGCACCAGCCAGGTGGAGAATCTATCTGCATAATAACAAACTAGGGTGGGGCCTCCAGCTTCTTTTTACGCTATAGAATAGCACACCTGATCCAACTAATCTTTCGTGCCCTATGTAAATCAGACATCACTTCCTCAAGCTAATCTTTTAAACCCCATGCAGTTTACCACAGAACTGGCAACCCATTTTTCTCTGGGAACCCTCTGCTCAGAGAGCTCTTGCCTTTCTTTGTCTCTGAAACTTCTAGTTTTAACCTCACTCTGGCATGCTGCATCTTTGATTTCCTTGGTGTGAGACAACAAACCTTGGCTATTACCCCAGACAGATGACGCCACTTCAATAATGAACTAGAGACACATCGAAAAAGGTATCTACAGGCCAATATCTCTGATGAACATTGATGCAAAAATTCTCAGCAAAATACTAGTAAACCAAATTCAACCACACATCAAAAACATCATTCATCATGACCAAGTCAGATTTATTTCAAGGGTATAAGATGATTCAGCATGCACAAATCAATGTGACACATATCGACAGAATAACAAAATAAAAACCATGTTATTATTTCAATCAATGCTGAAAAAGCATTTGATAAAATTCAACATCCTTCATGATAAAACCTTAAAAAATTGAGTATAGAAGGAACTTACCTCAACACATTAAAGCTATATGTGACAGACCCACAGCTAGTATCATATTGAATGAATAAAAACTGAAAGCCTTTCCTCTGAGATCTGGAATATGACAAGGATGCCCACTTTTATCACTTAGTCAACACAGTACTGACAGTCCTAGCTAGAAGAGTCAGACAAGAGAAAGAGAGAAAGGGAATCAAAATTGGAAAGGAAGAAGTCAAATTATCCTTGTTTGCAGATGATATGATCTTATATTTGGAAAAACTTAAAGACCAAAAAACTGTTGGAACTTATAAACAGAGTCAGGAAATTCAAATACAATATCAACATGCAAATATCAGTAGCATTTCTATATGCCAACAGCGAACAATCTGAAAAATAAATTAGGAAAACAATCCCATTTACAATAGCTATGATAAAATTAAATACCTAGAAATAAACTTTACCAAAGAAGTGAAAGATCTCTACATTTAGAACTATAAAACATTAAGGAGATAAATTGAAGCAGACACACAACACACACACACACACACACACACACACACAAAACCAGAAACATATTCTATGTTCATGGATTGGAAGAATCAATGTTGTTAAAACATCAATACTACCCAAAGAATTCTGTATTCTATCTGAATAGTACAGATTCAGTGCAATCTTTCTCAAAATACAAATGATATTCTTTACAGAAACAGAAAAAACAATCTTAAAATTTAAATGCAACCACAAATGACCCAGAATAGCCAAAGCTATCCTGAGCAAAAAGAATAAAACTAGAGGAATCATATTATCTGATTTGAAATTAAATTACAGAGGTATCCTAAATAAAAAGGTTTGTACTAACATAAAAAAACAGGCACATAGACCAATGGAATAGAAGAGACAACCCAGAAAAATATCCATACATCTGCAATGAACTCATTTTTACAGCCCTGAGCCACCTCACCCTGCCTATTATATCTTTCTTATGCCTTTGCATCTTCATAGCTTAGCTCTCACTCATAAGTGAGAACATACAATATTGATTTTCTATTCCTTAGTTATTTCACTTAGAATAATTGTCGCCAACTCCACCCAGGTTGCTGAGAGTGCTATTATTTTGTTCCTTTTTATGGTTGAGTAGTATTCTATGGTATATATATGCCACATTTTATTTATCCATTTGTTGGTTTATGAGCATTTGAGCATGTTCCATATTTTTGCAATTTTGAATTGTACTGCTATAAACGTGTGTGCAAGTATCTTTTTCATATGATGACTTGTTAAATATTTTCCTCTGGGTAGATATCCAGTAGTGGGATTGCTAGATCAACTGGTCATTCTACTTTTAGTCCTTTAAGGAATCTCCATATGATTTTTATAGTGGTTATGCTAGTTTACATTCTCATCAGCAGTGTAAAAGTGTTGCCTTCTTGCCACATTCATGTCAACATCTATTATTTTTTGATTTTTTAATTGTGGCCATTCTTACAGGAGTAAGGTGGGATAGCATGGTGGTTTTATTTTTTCATTTTATTTTATTTTTTTTGAGACAGGGTCTCCTCACTCTATCACCCAGGCTGGAGTGCAGTGGTGTGATCTTGGCTCACTGAAAACTCCACCTCCCGGGTTTGTGCCATTCTCCTGCCTCAGCCTCCTGAGTAGCTGGGACCACAGGCACCTGCCACAATGCTGGGCTGATTTTTTTTTTTTTTTTTTTTGGATTTTTAGTAGAGATGGGGTTTCACCATGTTAGCCAGGATGGTCTCGATCTCCTGACCTTGTGATCCGCCCGCTTCAGCCTCCCAAAGTGCTGGGATTACAGGCATGAGCCACTGCACCCAGCCCACATGGTGGTTTTAATATGGATTTTCTTGATAATTAGTAATAGTAAGTATTTTTTAATGTGTTTGTTGCTCATTCGTGTATCTTCTTTTGGTCTATTCATGTCCTTTACCCACTTTTTGGGGATTTTTTTTTTTTTTCTGGGTGATTTGTTTGAGTTCCTTGTAGATTTTGAATATTAGTCCTTTGTCAGATGTATATTTTGAGAATATTTTCTCCCACAATGTGGGTTGTCTGTTTACTCTGATGATTATTTCCTTTGCTGTGCAGCATTTTAGTTTAATTAGGTTGCATCTATTTATCTATGGTTTTGTTGCATTTGCTTCTGGTGTCTTGGTCATGAACTATTTGTCTAAGCCAATGTATAGAAAAGTTTTACCAATGTTATCTTCCAGAATTTTTATGGTTTCAGGTCTTAGATTCCAGTCTTTCATCCATCTTGAGTTGATCTTTACAAACAGTGAGAGATGAGGATTGTTTCATTGTTCGACATGTGGGTTGCCAATTATTACAGCACCATTTATTGAATAGGGTGTCTTTTCCTCACTTTATGTTTTTGTGTACTTTGTCAAAAATCAGTTGACTGTAAGTATGGGGTTTTATTTCTGGATTCTCTATTTTTTTCCATTGGTATGTAACCCTATGTTTATACCAGTACCATGATGTTTTTGATAATTATAGCCTTGTAGTTTACTTTGAAGTCAGGTAATGTGATGCCTCCAGATTTGTTCTTTTTGCTTCATCTTGCTTTGACTATGTGGGACCTTTTTAGTTACATAAGAATTTTAGATTTCTTTTTTAGTTTTGTAAAGAATGATGATATTATGATAGTAATTGCATTGAATCTATAAACTGCTTTTTGCAGTAAGGTCATTTTCACAATATTAGTTCTACCCATCCATGAGTATGAGATGTGTTTCCATTTGTTTGTGTCATTGATGGTCACTTTCAGCAGTGTTTCATAGGTTTCCTTGTAGAGATATTTCACCTCCTTGGTTAGGTATATTGCTATATACTTAATTTTTTGCATATGCTGTAAAAGGGATTGGGTTCTTGACTGGATTTTCAGCTTGGTCATTGTTGGTGTATAGTGGTGCTACTAATTTGTGTACATTGATTTTGTATCCTTCAACTTTATTGAATTTATTTATTAGATCTAGGAGCTTTTTGGATGAGTTTTTAGGTCTTTCTATATATGTAATCCCATCGATGGTGAACAGTGACAGTTTGACTTCCTTTTTACTGATTTGGATGCGTTTTCTTTCTTTTTCTGATTACTCTGGCTAGGACTTCCAGTACTCTGTTGAATGGAATTAGTGAAATTGGGCATCCTTGGCTTGTTCCAGTTCTCAGGGGGAATGCTGTCAACTTTTTCCCATTTAGTATGATATGGGCTGTGGGTTTGTAATAGATGACTTTTATAACCTTGAGGTATGTCCCTTCTATAGATATTTCTTAAAAGAAGACATGCAAATGAAAAATGGGTATATAAAAAGGTGTTTGCCATCATCTGATCATCAGAGAAATGCAAATTAAAACTACAATGGGATATCATTGTACTCCAGTTAAAATGGTTTTTGTCTAAAAGACAAGCAACAAAAAATACTGACAAGAATATGGAGAAAAGGGAACCCTCATACACTGTTAGTGGGAATGTAAATTAATACAACAACTATGGAGGAAAGCTTGATGTTTCCTCAATACTGAAAAATAGAGATACCATACGAACAAGCAATCCCACTGTTAGGTATATACCAAAAGAAAAGAAATCAGTGTATCACAGAGATAGCTGCACTCCCATGTTTACTGCAGCACTAGTCACAATAGCCAAAATTTACAACTGACCTAAATGTCCATCAGCAACTGAATGGATAAAGCAAATATGATACATATACACAATGGAGTACTATTTAGCCATAAAAATAATTATATCTTATCATTTGTAACAACATGGTTGGAGTTGGAGGTCATTATATTAAGTGACATAAGCCAGATACAGAAAGACAAACTTCACATGTTCTCACTTATTATTTTTGGAGCTAAATTAAAATAATTGAACTTATGGAGTAGAGAGTAGAATGATGGTTACCAGATGCTAGGAAGGGTAACAGATAGGTGGGGAGAAAGTTGGGGTGTTTAATGGATACAAAATATTTTTTTTTTTTTTTTTGAGGCGGAGTCTCGCTCTGTCGCCCGGACTGGAGTGCAGTGGCCGGATCTCAGCTCACTGCAAGCTCCGCCTCCCGGGTTTATGCCATTCTCCTGCCTCAGCCTCCGGAGTAGCTGGGACTACAGGCGCCCGTCACCTCGCCCGGCTAGTTTTTGTATTTTTAGTAGAGACGGGGTTTCACCGTGTTAGCCAGGATGGTCTCGATCTCCTGACCTCGTGATCCGCCCGTCTCGGCCTCCCAAAGTGCTGGGATTACAGGCTTGAGCCACCGCGCCCGGCCCAAAATATTATTACATATAATTAATAGGACCTACTATTTGATAGCACGACAGGATGACTATAGTCAATAATAATTTAATTGTACCTTTTAAAATAACTAAAGAATATAATCAGATTGTTTGTAACACAAAGGATAAATACTTGAGGTAATAAATACCCCATTTGCCCTGATGTGGTTATTACATATTGTATGCATACATCGAAATATCTCATGCACCCCATAAATATATATGCCTACTCTGTACACACAAAATGAAAAAAAAAAAAAAAAAAAAAAAACACTTCTTTTCAAATAATTGATACTACTTAATTGGAGAAAAAAATATATATGTATACATTATTCATACCTGAGCACTATTTTAGACATACAAGCCTCATATACTAATAACCAATATGCCATTGCTTTTTTGTTTGTCATCTTTGCAATCTATAAATACTGATTACGACAAGTCATTACATGTAGACTAAACATTGTGAATTCAATATTTTATTTAATAGATTACAAAAATGGAGCCTATGATTAATCTTATATTTTATTCACTGTCTTCCCTCAAATTTTAAACTAAGGTATTTTATTTATTCTAAGTATAACTGAAGTTCTCCCAATTTATTTCTTCTTCCCTTTGTGTGTGTATGTGTGCACATGTGAATGTGTGTGTGCTCATATGCATATGTTTTTAGAACTTGAAGATTTAGCTACTGATGTTAATTTGCCAACTGGGCCTGAAACTAGCTTTCTATATGCCCTCTAAATTTTCCTTCAAAACTTTTCTATAAGAAAAAGTTTACAGAGACATCTGTGACAAATCCACAGCCAACATCATACTGAATGAGCAAAAGCTGGAAGCATTCACTTTGAGAACTGGAACAAGACAGGGATGTCCGCTGTCACCACTCCTATTCAACATGAAACTGGAAGTTCTAGCCAGAGCAATCAGGCAAGAGAAGGAAATAAAAGAATCCAATAAGTCAAACTATCACTCTTTGCTGATCATATGATTCTATAAATAAAAAACCCTAAAGACAGTGCCAAAAGCCTCCTAGAACTGGTACATAACTTTAGTAAAGTTTCAGGATACAAAATCAAAGTATGAAAATCAGTAGCATTTCTATACGCTGATAACATTCAGACTGAGAGCCAAATAAAGAACAAAATCCCACTAATAGTGATAAAACAATAAAATACCCAGAAATACACCAACCAAGGAGGCAAAATATGTCTACGAGGAGAACTACAAACCGCTGCAGAGAGAAATCATAGATGACAAAAACAAATGGAAAAACATTCCGTGATCATTGATTGGAGGGATTAATATCATTAAAATGGCCACAGTCTGAGCCATTCAAATGACTCTCAGTCTGCCAAAGTAATCTACAAATTTAATACTGTTTCTCAAACTACCAATGTCGTTTTTCATAGAATTTGAAAAAAAAAAATCCTAAAATTCATATGGCACCAAAAAGAGCCTGAATAGACAAAACAATCCTAAGCAGAAAGAACAATATTGAAGGTATTATATTACCCAAATTCAAAATATACTAGAATGCTACAGTAAGCAAAATAGTATAGAACTAGTACAAATGCAGACATAAACCGATGCAACAGGATAGAGAATCCAGAAATAAAGCCGCACACCTACAATCATCTGATCTTTGACAAAGTTGACAAAAGTAAGCAACAGGGAAAGGGATCCCTATTCAATAAATGGTGCTGGGATAGTTGGCTAGCCATATACAGAAAAATAAAACTGGAACCTACCTTTCACAATACACAAAAGTTAACTTAATATGAGTTAAAAATTTAAATGTAAGACCTCAAACTCTAAGTGCTCTAGAAGAAAACCTAGAGAACACTATACTGGACATTGGCGTTTGGAAAGAATTTATGACTAAGTCCTCAAAAGCAATGGCAACAAAAACAAAAATTGGAAAGTGAGACATGATTAAACTAAAGAGGCTTCTGCTCAGCAAAAGAAACTATGAACGGAGAAAGCACAACCTACAGCATGAGAGAAAATATTTGCAAACTATGCATTAGACAAAGGTCTAATATCAAGAATTTCTAAGGAACTTAATTCAAAAAGCAAAAACAGTCCCATTAAAAAGTGGGCAAAAAACATAAACAGACACTTTTTAAAATAAGATGTACAAGTGAATAACAAACATATGAAAAAATGTTTCACATCATTAATCAGCGGGGAAACAAAAATCAAAACTACAATGTGATATTATCTCACACTAGTCAGAATGACTTTTATTATTGAAAAGTTCCTACCTTTCTAAACAGCAGACGCTGTCAAAGTTGTGCAGAAAAGGGATTGCTTATATTATGTTGGTGGCCACTGTGGAAAGCAGTTTGGAGACTTCTCCAAGACCTTAAAGCGGAATTACCATCCAACCCAGCAATTCCATCACTGGATATATATCCAAAGGAAAATAAATCTTTCTACCAAAAAAGACACATGTACGTGTATGTTCATTGCAGCACTACTCACAATAGCAAATACATGGAATAAACCTAAATGTCCATTGGCAGTGGATTGGATAAAGAAAATGTAGTATATATATACCACGGAATACTAGGCAGCTATAAGTAAAGAAAAAAAGTTGTTTGCAGCAACATTTATGTACCTGGAGGCCATTATCCTTAAATATTAATGCAGAAACCGGAAACCAAATGATGCATATTATCATTTACAAGTAGTAGCTAAATACTAGATATTAATGGACATAACCACGGCAACAATAGACATTGGGGATTACTAGTGGAGGAAGGAGGGGGCAAGGGTTGGTAAATTAACTATTGAGTACTGTCCTCACTACCTTGGTGGCAAGATCATTCATATCCCAAACCTTAGCTTTATGCAACATATCCATATAATATACTTGCACATGTACCCATGAATATAGCATAGAGATTTCAATTAATGAAAAAAGAGGAAGTTTACAATTCTTACCAAAAGTTTTTATCTTAAACTTTATTTTATACTTTTATCTATACTTTATCTTACACTAAATCACACATATTGATTTCTGGCTATATTAACACCCATTTTGGCATTTAGAATACATGGCATATAAGGTGTAACACCAAAAAGGACTGCCAATCACATATGAAAAACATCATAATTTACCAACATGAATGTATTTGATTATGACATTAAGAGATTTTAAAATTAATCTCGCCTAAAGTTACCAGTGTGTCTCTGTATCAACAGGTAATAACTTCAGTGAAGTTTCTTTACCTATTACCTGAAGAAAGCACGTGTTAAAGATTCCTGAAATCATCAAGCTTTTATTTTTTTTTTTCTTTCTTTTTTTTTTTTTTTTTTTTTGAGGCGGAGTCTCGCTCTGTCGCCCGGACTGGAGTGCAGTGGCCGGATCTCAGCTCACTGCAAGCTCCGCCTCCCGGGTTTACGCCATTCTCCTGCCTCAGCCTCCCGAATAGCTGGGACTACAGGCGCCCGCCACCTCGCCCGGCTAGTTTTTGTATTTTTAGTAGAGACAGGGTTTCACCGTGTTAGCCAGGATGGTCTGGATCTCCTGACCTCGTGATCCGCCCGTCTCGGCCTCCCAAAGTGCTGGGATTACAGGCTTGAGCCACCGCGCCCGGCTATTTATTTTCCTTTCTAGAGTAAGCTTCTTTGAAGGGCAAACAATCTCAATAAGCATATATTCCAGATGGTTTTTATTCAATAAACTTCTTGATCTGTAAATATTTTCTTATATAAGTAATTAAATGTAAAGTACTATTTTTTTCTTACTGAAGGCAAAATTAGTTGACTAAGCTTATTCCCAATCTTTTATAATAAAATACTCAATCTCTATTCAGATTAGCATATATTTGACCACTCTAGACAATTCTCCAAAGTTCAACTAAACTTGGTGTCATAATCACTTAAATCTTCAGTGTACAATGTTTCTAATTATTATAAATAACTTTTGCCATTACTTCTTCTCTAATATGTATTAACTCACTGTTATGATATAGTTGAAAAGAGTTTCTGTACAAATTTTGAAAAACTTGTACATATTTTTAAGAAAATATTAGGATCTTTAATTTATGCCAGGCAGTTTAAAGTCAACTTTTCAAGAACCATAATGACAATATACATAATTAACGAGCTGGAACTTTTCAAAGATATCTTCCTTAAAGTCTTACAGATAAAAATTTTCAACAGATATACTTATCGCATGCACACAACACATTTTACCTTCACTCAGTTTATAATCTATACAATATCATGAGGAAAGTCATTAATATTATTGTCCCTTTCATCTTAATGGGGCTACTGAAATACACGGATTTAGCACTTGGTACCAACTTCTCCAGAAAATCAGTAAAATGTAATAATAAAATAATATTTTTCCTCTTTGTCACTAACTCATTCTACTATAGGTTCCTACCTTTCTAAATAGAATAAAAATAGAAATATTGCCAAATTCTACTTGATAATAATCAATGTTTATGTATCTTACCCTTCACAAAAAGTAAGACTTTCTCTAAGGAGTGGGCTGTAAGAATCTCTTTCATTATATTATTGTTTCTATTTTTCGGTGATTCTGTAATAAGTATAAGAACTCAGAACAGTATCTCATCCTAAATTGTATTCAAAAATCTTAATCAGAGATATAAATATGACATCTGTTTTATTTTGATATCAAACACGTGCTCACAACAAGGATTCTCAACAAGGTTGTTGTGTTACTATTTGAGTTAGGATCATGCACTTGCCATCTTTAATGATGTTGGGTAGGAGGCAGGGCAATAGCAAATTTTTCTAAGTCTGTGTATACTATTCACACCATCTTCAGAAACTTAATGAAGTGAAAATTCCCTTTGGGCTGGATGCGGTGGCTCAAGCCTGTAATCCCAGCACTTTGGGAGGCCGAGACGGGCGGATCACGAGGTCAGGAGATCGAAACCATCCTGGCTAACACGGTGAAACCCCCGTCTCTACTAAAAATACAAAAAAAAAAAAAAAAAAAAAAAAAAAAAAAAAAAAAAAAAAAAAAAACTAGCCGGGCGAGGTGGCGGGCTGAGGCAGGAGAATGGCGTGAACCCGGGAGGCAGAGCTGGCAGTGAGCCGAGATCGTGCCACTGCACTCCAGCCTGGGGGAAGAGCGAGACTCTGTCTCAAAAAAAAAAAAAAAAAAAGGAAAGAAAATTCCCTTTGAAATAAAAGAATTTGTAGTCTCTCAACACCACTTTTCAGAATGTTCAAAATCCACATTATCCAATCCACATTTGCTACTTGATTAGAATGAGCTACTGCACTTTACTTTCCTGTGGGCATTATATGTAAAAAAAAATTATAATGAAGAAATATCTCATTGCACTGATTTTCATAAAATTGTTGTGCCAAAAATTACTTGTGTTATAAGTGTATCATAACTAGAATAATATATATGTGTATATGTATACATATACATATACATGTATGTGTACATCAGGCTTAATATATATTATTTAAACCTGCACGTTATGCACATGTACCCTAGAACTTAAAGTATAATAAAAGTAATATAAAGTTTTCAAATCCATTTAGCACATAATTTTATCAAATTAAAATGTTATAGATTTTATATAATTAATTATTCTATTTAATCTATTGTTGCTGCATTCTAAATCATTACTTGTTGTGTTTCTTCATTTCATCAGTTTATGGCTATTTAAGTCCGCTTACTTATTCAAAGCAAAACCTACCACATAGATTTGGGAAAACCAAGCAACATAATAAAATGCCAGGGTAAATAATTCTTTAAAAAAATGTAGGTGTGCATATGGATGTTGTATACTTTTCATATCTTCAATGATTCAAAAAGTATCTATTGATCGCCCATTTTGTTCAATAGTGCCAGATGCCAGGCATTTTGAAAGGTAATGGGGATAACACACTAAACAGGAAAGAATAGAGCATGGTAGTTGAAGCAAGTTTGATAATGAATAAGTAAACAAAGACATGAATAATATAATTTTCAATACTGTTAACTACTATAAATAAAAAGAACAGATTTATGTGATAGGAAATGACTGTGGGAGGGAATAATGTCAAAAAGTGTGAACACAGGAGTCACACTGCAAAGCCAGTTTAGCAGAGAAGAGAATATAGACTGTAAAGCAGAATACAAATATGAAATTGCAGAGCATTCAAGGCAGAAAGAAAAAAATGCAAAAGTCCAGAGGTAGGAAAAACAGGTCATTCAAGAAAAAAACAACAAATGAATTCATCTTTAGTATAATTAGCTAAAGAGGATCTGAAATGGCTGGGGGTTTATGGAAAGTAGGCATAGTTCTGACTCTAAGACAGTATTTAAATTTCATTCTAAGCATAATATAAGAAACTGAAATATTTTAACCAGATAATTAACATGATATTTCTAAATCCTTCATGAAAAATGGATTTTGTTGAGCAAGTATTTAATTAAGGATAAAGGAAATCAGTAAGTTATTGCAGCAGTCCTGTTGAGAGCTGAACATGACTTGACTATGAATTGTAGCGGAACAGATAAAGTGTAATCACGTAAGTCATATTTTCAAGCTAGACTTAGTTATAGAAAGGTATTAGTTGTAAGTAGATGTGAATTATTTATGGATTAAGTATGGGGCTAAAAAGAAAAAAGACAATTAACAGTATGTCCTAAAATTAGCACTCGAGCAACTATGTGGATAATGATTCCATAAATAGCACTTGTGGAAGCCTCAAAGAGAAATAGGTTGCATTGGCTAAGCAGGTAGGAAGGAATATAAGAATGAAGTTGATATGTATATTAGACATCAAAATTACATCTAAAATCCTAAGTCAAAATTCATAAGCTCAAAAAATAGGTAATGGTTGGAGATGTAAGTGGGTAAGTTAATAAGAAAATAAACACTTTAAGTACATGAATTATATGACGATTCGAAAATAGAATGCAGATATAGAAGAACCATGCTCCTCAGAAAAGGAGGGAGAAAGTTTAACCTTAATTACTTCAAATTTATACATTGTAACTTATTTAATATTATCGATGCCTGAATAACTATCAAGTTTTAGATGTAGTTTTACAAATTCAGAGATAATTCCAAAGTTTTTTAATAAAAAAGCAGAAACAAATTATACCTAATACATACAATTAATATTCACAAATTCTGTATTTATAAAGATAAACTTGTAATGAAAACCTATGAGCATTTGTATTGTATTGAATAAAGAATGCTTTAAATAATATTAAAAGGTTTACATTAGTTCAATAATATAACAAAAGATCATGGATTCCCGTTATAAAAAGAAAATTTAATCAATGAGAAAATGCATATAATCTTTGTGTGTGTATATTTGTGTGCATATACTTAGCTGACACTAACATAAAATTTTTCAAGGCTTTAATTGAGAATCTGACATTTAATAGAACTAGTATTTTAGATCAGTATGCAATTTATTTTTTAATAAATACATTTTAAATTCTATCTACAGCATTTATCAAAACAATTGCTGTTGTATAAAGGGCTTACATGTAAAGTTCAACATATAAAAAATTTTAAAATTTTTAGGAGAAATATGGGAAAATATTTTTATCAACTTTCAGCAGAGAAGAATTCTCTAAGTAGGACAAAAGTCAAAATACGCATTATAACAGTAATAACTTCTAACATATTAAAATTATATCCACTAAAATTTACTACAAAAAGAGACAATATAAGCCTTAAAAATGTTACCAGGATACATGGGCATGAATATATATCTTCATTGTTTATTATAAAACAATTTAGAAACAGGCCACATTCTCGAAAGCAGCGGTTGAATGGATAAACACCTTAGGGCATTTTCTTTTCATTCCTTCTTTCTTCTTCTTCTTCTTCTTCTTCTTCTTCTTCTTCTTCTTCTTCTTCTTCTTCTTCTTCTTCTTCTTCTTCTTCTTCTTTCTTCTTCTTCTTCTTCTTCTTCTTCTTCTTCTTCTTCTTCTTCTTCTTTTTTTTTTTTTTTTTTTTTTTTTTTTTTTTTTTTTTTTTTTTTTTTGTGAAATGGAGTTTTGCTCTTGTTGCCCAGGCTGGAGTGCAATGGTGTGATCTCAACTCACTGCAACCTCTACCTCCCACGTTCAAGCGATTCTCCTGCTTCAGCCTCCTGAGTAGCTGGGATTATAGGCATCTGCCACCACACCTGGCTAATTGCTTATATTTTAGGAGAGACGGTGTTTCACAATGCTGGTCAGGCTAGTCTCGAACTCCTGACCTCAGGTGATCCACCTGCCTCACCTCCCAACGTGCTGAGATTACAGGCATGAGCCACTGCACCTTAGGGCATTTTCATAAAATGAATATTATACAATTGTGAATAGAAATAAAATAAAACAACACATATCAATATGCAAAGACTTCAAAGCAAAAAACTGAAAAAACTCAAATCATGTAACAATGCACATTATATAGAATAATTTATTTAAAACACAATAGATATATATATATGCTTATATATATATATATATGGTAAAATCCAAAAAAAGCCTATAAAATACTAGATGGTTTTTATTTCTTGGGAAATATAAAGTGATGTAGTAGCATACAGGATGCTCCGTATTTCTTGGTGATTTTCCATATCCTAAGCTAGGTAAATTGTCAATATGTGTTTATTTTTTATAGACTTTTTCCTAAATATTAAGCATTTATAGCAAAAATGTTAAAGTATAAATAGAAACGTAATACCACTAAAGCACTGAGTATAGACTTACGGAGGTGAATGTTTTAACTTGCTTGACAATAAAAGAAGAGTCTTGGTCACATACAGCTGCTGGGTAAACAGGAAAAGGAGAGTAGGATTTCAAAATAAAGGAAAGATTGGGGATAGCAACTCCTATGAAGAAGCAAAACACATTTGGGCCACAAGTAGCTACATATTCCACCTGTGCCTTGGGTAAGAGAAGAAACATTTTCCCAATGGTATTGAAGGAAAAATTGTAAAAATAGTGAATACAAATACATGTTTAGGTGGGGCAGGGACATATAGAATGAAAAAGTGTTGTTACCTTGATGTCTGTTTTTTTATGAGAAACAGAAGTTAGTTTTCTCAAAAAAGAAGAAAGGCAAATATAGGAGGTTGAAGACATGGGTAAAATTTGAAATTGCTGCAGGAAAGAATTGGAGAAGGAACAGATAATGGAAACAGAATAAAGTGCTGGCATTATTGAGGATAAAGATAAGGTATGTTATTTTATCACCAATCTACACAGCCTACTGAATTTCTTCATTAAAGCTTAGAAACTCAGTTGTAGAATCAGAAATTTATTGACAGAGGAAGGACTGGTGGACGGGCAGAAAGTTTCAAGTTTCTAAGAAGAAAATGATGAAAGGGAGGGAATTCTAACTTCCAGATTGAAGAGTTAAGGATATAAACACAGGAGTCACAGAAAAATTGGATGGAAATACCAGGTTTAAAGATGGGAGACCTAAACCTCGTTATACTTGCAGCAAGGGAAGGAAAGGCTTTATTTGAGCCTGGGATATTAACGAAAGTTATTTCAAGGATTAAGATAGAGATAACGGCAAAGTCCAGGGCAAGGCCTTGAGTCCAAGTGAAAGTAACATTTGATAGTAGTTGAAAAATAAAAACAATTTACTATGTTAAATTGTGTTGCTTCAATCTTATTGACTAGTTTAGGAAAATAAACTCCAGGAAAATTACTTTCAAGATGTTCTGAAAATCCCCGAGATGCTTATACATGTAAAGTTACATTTAACCATCAAATGTCAATTTATTATATCAATTAGCAGTTATATAAAAAGACTAGGGCATGTGGTAACCCTGTTTCCTCCTCCACATATCTCATGTTTCATTTTGAACTTTTATTCTGAATTGTTACCAATCTTTTATTTTGTAGGATTAGGATTATCAGTAGTCTATTTTAATGAGGTTTTTTTTTTTTTTTTTTTTTTTTTTTAATCTTGATTTCTCATAAGAAGTGCCAAGGGGAAGAAATCCACAATCAGACTGGCTACAGGCTCAGAGAAAATTGTTTATGCATTCAACTATGCTGCATCATTGCTGTATGACATGCAACAAGCCACTTAATCTCTCTTGCACAACATTTATTAATTAATTAGTGTAGCAGTACCTTATCTGTCTTCTTCACAAATTTGTAAAGAACCAGTGAGATTATGCATGTCAAAGTAAAACGGAAATGCAAAGTATTACAGTTTGTGATTCTACAAGTAAGCATTAAATAATGAGAAACTTATCAAGCAAAATTAAGAGAACAAAACACGAAATGAGATTTTCTACAGAGATGAATTCGAAGTCATATATTAACTTTGGTCCATGTAGGAATTTTATATTTTATTTGTCAATTTTATTTTTTTAAATAGACTTAGAGGCTACAAGTGAAATTTTGTAACATTGATATATTGTGTAGTGAAGTCTGGGCTTTTAGTATACCTGTCACTCAAATGGTAAACATTATACCCAATAAGTAATTTTTCAACCATCACCCACCTTCCACCCTGCCACCGATTGTAGTCTACAACGTGTATTTTCTCCTCATCCCCTCAAATCCCCTACATCCATGTGTACTGTTTGTTTAGATCCCACTTGTAAGTGAGACCACATGGTATTTCACTCTGTTTCTGAGTTATTTCAGTTATTTCAGCCTTCAGTTCCATTGTGAAATACATGATTTTATTCTTTTTTATAGCTGAGTAGTATTCCATGGTGTGTAGAAATAAATAAATAAACAAATATGTATTACAAATATATGTACATATAGACAGAGGCATAGATGATAAATAAACACAAGCAACACGCATACAAACACACACACACACACACCCCATACTTTCTTTATCTAATTATCTATTGATCACTTAGGCTGATTCCATAACTTTGCTATGGTGAATTATGCTGCAATAAATATATGCCTGCAGGTTTTTCTTCTATAATGATTTATTTCCCTTTGAGTATATAAACAACAGTGAGATTGCTAGTAGTTCTATTTTTAGTTCTTTGAGAAATTTCCACACTGTTTTTTTATAGAGGATGTTCTAAGTTACATTCCTATCAACAGTGTATAAACTTTCCCTTTTTCTCTGCATTCTCACCAACATCTGCTGTTTTTCTGACTTTTCCATAGTAGCCATTTTGGCTGGTGTTAGATTGTATCTCATTGTAGTTTTAATTTGCATTTCTTCATGTTTGTTGGCTTCTAAGTTTTCTTTAAAAAAAAGTCTGTTCATATATTTGCCCACTTTTTAATGAGGTTGTTTGTTTTCTTCTTCATGAGTTGTTTGAGTTCCTTGTGGATTCTGGGTATTAGCCCTTGATTGGATAATTACTTTGCAAATATTTTCTCACATTCTGTAGGTTGTCTGTTTTCTCTGCTGATTTTTTTCTTTTGCTGTGCAGAAGCTTTTGAAATTATTTACAGAACAATTGTAGTGTTAGTATATTAAATCTTTGATATAAATAATTTGATTAATTTTTCATTTTACACTGTAATGGTTATGTCTTTTTGTTTTACTTGATAAAACACTAGAATATGTTTGGCATTAACTATTTTCTCACAAAGTATTGTTTCCTCTTTTATATTGTATGCAGTGTTCTATGAAATAAAATTTAGTTTCAAATAAAACAAAACAGATTTGATTAGGCTTTTTATAAGAAGAATTTTTATGTAATACAATAAAGTACAGATTATAATTCAAATGTTTTAATATACCAAGCACCAATTGATCTTTAAAAAAAAACAAAATTAATATAACTTTACTATTAAAAAATAAATTATTTACAGATTAAAGCTTATAGGCCTTCAATAATTAGAGATAGAAAGACAGCATTTTGGACATTAATATATTTCTTATGGAATGACAAATATTCAGTAAGAGGCGCTACATGCCCAATACAGTTTTATTTAAATTATAATGTGTATATTTTAAATTTGCATCATTCAGTATATGTAAGAGCTGCGTTTTTATTTAAAGATTTTGCTTTAAAAGAAATATCTGGTTTTTGTCTTTAAAATTCACAAGTTCTTATGAGTTTACATACAATAGCATACTTTGTTCCATCTTAATAAAGGCAATTGGATTCTTAGATATTCAGTACTTTTGTCTAAAAATTTAAGTATCATGTAAGCAGCACTGTCTAGCTCATTTACCTTTAAAAATAAGAACTTCAGTTTATAAAATTTGGCACTTATGAAGTAGTTTTGTTACTCAAGTATTTAAAATACATATAAATTACAAAGTGTATGTAGTATATAAACACTATATAGTATATATAATGTATCTATCTATCTATATATTATTTTAATAATATTTATGTAGTATATAAACACTTAGTCACATTTTTCCAAAGTATAATTTGCAAAGATTCTGTCATGTTTATAAACCAACCTTTTATTTTTGTTGACAATAATCCCTACAATAAGACTGCAAGTATCACATTTTTTAGAGCATATTATAGGAGAAAGCCCAAATGATTTTAAGATACATGTAAAATCTTACCTTCTAAAATGTCTGTACTATTGCCTTTCTCAGAAAGATCGAGTGTAAGAGTTGCACATTCTAGTGCTGATTCTATTTCCTCAAAGAATAATGAGTGCTTCAATTTGGTTTTCTCATATCTTAAAATCATTTACCTGTCACCTGCTGCAGAGTGCACATGGTCTCATGCAAGAAAATAATTGCAGCTGTGGAAACATTCTTTGGACAATGCGAAAGATCTTTTGCTATTTATCTGCATTGTTCCAAAACAGCAGCCGAACCAATTTAAATAAGTTAGAGCTGCAATTATTTATTGTTATCTTTTGGATTATTTTTTACCTGGGTAACACAGAAGATTAAACATAATCAGTTCCAGCTGGAAACAATTCTACAGTATGTCAAGGACAATAAGTTCACAAATTGACTTTACTTGCTATTCATGTGGTATAGGAAAAGAATCAGGAAAGGGGAATTTAATTAGTGTGTCTTATAGTAGAAATAAATAAAAAAAATAGACTGCTGATTGCACTGAAAATGAGTAGCATACTTAGCTGTCAGCAATGAAGCAGAAGTAGTTTGTTAGTTTTTCTTTGGTCATAGAACTTTTGATTTCTTTAGATTATCTCATGTGGGGTCAAACATGTGTATTATTTTAAGTATGAACTGTAAAATGCAATTTTTATTATACATTTGGACAGTCATTGTTACTTAAGATGATACAGTGACAAGTATTTACACTAAAAAACTAAAGGATTATGATAGCTACTGAAGGCTTTTATAGATTGAAAGAAGCTAAATAAATAATACCAAAGATAAGTTACTTTCATATCTAAGCTTTTCCTCTTAAGAACTTGAATAGCAAAGAATATATATCTCTGTTTCAATAAAGCACATCGTCAAAGATATTTTATCGCATATGTGTAATCATTATTTACTGCTTATTATTGTAAAAAGAAAGGAATTCTTAAAAGTAAAAATCAGAAAGTTTCTGAATTACCAATTTTTTGCTAGTAACTATAAGAGTTAAATTATGTAAATGATAAGTTTTATAGTAATTTTTATTTTGTTAAACTTGTGCATTTTGTAAGCATTCATATAAGGAAGAACAAACGTTAACAATTCTTAAAAAAATACTAAGGAAATAATTTGCATCATTTGTCACTACATTCTACTCCTAATATTTAGGATCTAATCTAACATTGCCTTTTACTTATGTTTTATCTGTTGCCTTTGAAATAGAAAGTGACATGAAATAGCCTTAGGGCTGTGCAAAAGATTGGTAGACTCGGGAGGGGGAACATCACACACTGGGGCCTATTGTGGGGAGGGGGGAGGGGAGAGGGATGGCATTGGGAGTTATACCTGATGTAAATGACGAGTTAATGGGTGCTGACGAGTTGATGGGTGCAGCACACCAACATGGCACAAGTATACATATGTAACAAACTTGCAAGTTGTGCACAGGTACCCTAGAACTTAAAGTATAATAATAAAAAAAAAAAGATCGGTAGACTTGTGAGACCCAGGTATTTTAAGTTGAAGGAAAAACATGAAAAAGTGTATTAAAAGGAAAAACTACTATTTTTTAGTTCTTTTTGTATACCAGTGCCGTTCAAGGTGCCCTCAAAATATCCTTTCTGTTAATTCTTAAAACCCACTATGGGTTTGACAGTGATGAGGAACTGGCAGTCAGTGATCATAGGCTGCTGGAGCACAGATTTTATGGTCAAATTGTGAAGGTGTATAATTGCTGGCTTAAAACTTTAAGCTTTATTATTGAAGCATAAACAGTTAAGGATTTTAGAAGATCTGTTTTCCAAATAGATAATTCTGCTAGCCTTATAAAGAAAGAGAGAATAGAGACACTTAAGAGGCTGTTACTGACAGCACCACCGATGAAGTATTTCTACACAAGCACACATGCACACAACATGCTCACCCACCCCAGGCACACATGCAAATTGAACTGGACTATTATCAACCCTACCTTGAGCTATCATTCAACAGGAAGTCAATAGAAAGTGCGGGGGAAGGAGGGGTAAATTGATCAACACCAACAAGAAACAATCAGTCAAGTCAAAATCAGGAATAGTCTCTAGGCGATCTAACCTATCTAACCTAATTTCTTTAGTAAAGTTTTTCTTTTCGGGAAGGAAAAAAAAAAGTATTCTAACATTACTCATCAGAATTAAAAGATAATTGATTAACATTATGACAATGATTGTACCTCATTTGAACTCTATTTCAAGCAAACTATTTTTTTTTAAAATAATCAGGACTTTTATTATGGAGAAGGTATTAGAAGATATTAAGTAATTATTCTTAATTCTTGAGATGCAATAATAGCATTATTGTCATTTAAGAAAAATGTCCTCTTTTTGAAAGACATATAGAAACAAATCCCCCAATTTAATAAAAAGAAGGAAAGAAAAGGAAGGGAATGCTGGAGAAGGGCACAGATGAAGCTAGTAGAACTGTCAATTCTTGTTGCTCCAAACTGAGGCACACATATGATGGTAGTGGTGGCCCATCTGGAGTGGCCGCTGTGAAGATGCCAGTTGCAGCAGGGTGGGCATGGCCAGGGTTGTGTGCTCCATGCTCCTGGGTAAGCGGCAGCTGCCCAGTTGTGGCTCTGATTCCTGGCATCCCTGTGCTCTCGGGGGCCTGGAAATCCTCTGCCACCTAGGCTTGGAAATGTCTGCTCCCGGTGTCTGGCTTTTGCCCACTCCCAGTGCCCAGTCTGGTATGGAGCAAAATTGTGGCCAAGCCCGGTTGCTACGTCAACCTGGCTGGGTGTGCACGTGCTCTGAGTGGCACTGACAGGCCAGACCACTGCCATCTCAGCCCCCTCTAGACTTTGGGCACTGACGAGCGTGGGAGGAATGGGGGGATGAGGGTGGCTCAGCCTGGGCCTGCAGGTGCCCCTCAGCACAAACATCCTGGCCACCGTGGACAGCATGTTGATGGCAGGAGGCAGACATATTCCTGGGCAGATAGGGGCCAGTCCCTCGTAAAATCCCACTTTCAAGCCAATGACAACCTGAAGCCTGGGGGTGAAGCTGCCAGTACCAGGTGGAGTCTGCGTCACCCTGAGTGATAACTTATAGTGCTTTTTCCAAGCCCACCGATGGCTGTCCATGGACCAGTCAGCACATACTGCCTCCCTTCTGAGCTCGTACCAACTCCAGTTTCAGCCAGACTCACACAGATGTTCGGATGATTTGTCTGTAAAAAGAAACTACCTCTTTTTTTTTTTTTTTTTTCTACTTAACATTTCAGAATTTTATTAATCCTTTAAAAATCACCCTCTTTCTTTTAATATCCTCATCTCGACTACCATCATATATGGTTTAGTTTGATTCTGTTACTAAATTCTGTGAATCATTATTAATCAAATCTACTAAATATTAGAAAAAATTCTAGCAAGACTTATAATCACGAAATACAGAATTAAAAGTTTAAACCTACCAAAAGTCCTATGGCCTATCATTTAGCTGTTAATGAAGCATGTCAGGAGTATAAATCTGCGCTTTTGACTGTAAGTAAAATTTATTAATGCAGGAAGCAAAATACTGAGGGAATACTGGGCTTGCTAAAAGATTACTTTTTTTTTTTTTGCAAAATGCAGTGTACCTTAAAAGTGTCTCACCTAGAAGGCCTCTACCTGTAGTCATATTTATTTTTCTAAAGACAATTTTGTGTTTTGAAGATAAATGTCATTACTCTATGATAATAGCATGATAGGACAATTAGCCATTTTAGACTTGACCATATTTTCTCTTATTAGTGTATAACTGTCTTGATATTTAGGTGGGAGACTGCTCCAATGGAGCAACAGTTTCATTTTACATGATTGGATTTAGAAATTTATGAATTGTAAACACATAAGAATGTTAAATAATTTGAAAATGGAAACATTTGACCTATAGTCTAGGAGCATAAATACATTTATAAAATACTTCATTGTTCACCTTAGGTCATTGATTTAAAACAGAATTTGGTAACTATGGGCAGGGGAAGGGGGCCAGTGAGGAAGGTATAAAAGAGAAATCTATATGAACTGTGCTCAGATTGATTTTGTATAAACACAGTATATTCATGGTTGTATCTCTTATTAATAATACCCAGCTAACATGAAGGTGGTGCCAGGGAAGGATCAATATTTTAAATAACATATTTGCTTAAAATATCATACAGTGGCTGCTTCATAAAAATCTTATAACCTTTTATTAACCAAGTTCAGAAATAATTAGAGGGGTGATCTCCCTGGATCAGAACTGAAACAAGTGAGATCAATTAAGCTCCTTTGAAATAGGTCTGTCCACACTTATATTCTGTTTTAGACCAATTTAGGTGGAAATCTATTACCTAAACCCACATTCATTGATATCATATTCTTGTCTTATAGGTCTTTGCCTTAGGCAGGATTTGTCTGTGACTCTGACTGGGTCTGACTACAAACTGAAGATATCTTAATTAATAACAGGGCAGGAAGAATTGAGTGGGGAAACAAGGCCTTTGGACTGTAGATAAGTATCGAAATCTATGTGGGCAAAAAGAGTAAGCAACATCCCCTGGGATTTTTCCATGTGGATATCATTGAGCAAAGCTGCTGTGGGAAGGTATGTAGATTAATGGGAAATGCAGGGTTATTATGGAGGAAATTACTCACAGGATGATTTCATAGCCTGGCTAGATTACTACTTGATTAACTCCTGATAAAACTCAGAGCACACAAAGCAAGGCAGAGAATCCTTTTCCATCAGGGCATGGATTCTTTTCTGGGCCATGTCAAAGCTGCTCAGGGAAGGTTCCACCAGGTTCTTCATTGTGATGTCCTTAGTGAAGTGGTCAATATTCACCTCTTTAGGAGCCTCCGTTTGAATGAATTCTTCATATATTTGCTTTGCCTTCTCGGCCATCTTGGCAGGGGACTTGATCTTCTTGTAATCCTCACAGGCAATCCAGAACTCAAGGTTTTCCTCGCTGAATTCAGACTTCAGGAAACTTTTGAAACTGGCAAGTCCATAGTTGTTCTGCAGGAGTTTGTCCAGGGAATCACGCCACTGCAGGGCCTCGTCCAGCGAGGGTTTATGGGTCTTGGCTGGTTTCTCCGGCTTCTCATTGTAAGGAATGACAATGTCACCAACTGAGTCTGGCTTCTGGAGGAGAATCCCCAACTTGATCTTAATCTCCTTGCCCCTTTCCAGGCATGAGTGGGGCAAAGCTGCAAGTCCTTTGCACATTTTGGCAGGTGGCTTAGTTCCTCCACTTTAAGTACAACTTCTTAACAGCAGAGCCAGTCTTTGAAAACTTCAAAACTCGAAACTACCTCTTTTCATTTGGTAGTTCAGGAGCAGGTCTCCTCTCCACTGAGAGCTGGACAGATGTAGGGACACCTGCCTGCAGCAAGGAGCTACCCACTGCGGGTCTCCTGAGAGCTGTTCTGTGGCTCAGTGAAGTTCCTCTCTGCCTTGTTCCCCCTACAGTTGTTCATGTACCTCATTCTTTCTGGAGGTGGGACAAGAACTCAGGACACACTAAATGGTGAGACTGAAATAGCTGTAATACAAACAGAGCTGAAACATGTCTCCCTGCTCACCATGTTGCAGAAGATGAGAAGGAAAAAAGAGCTGCAGTTCTGCAGGGAACCCAGATCTAGGGGGTCCTCAAGCCAGGGCTGTGACACCCTCCTTGGGGCTTTGCAGTAACTGGCTTCTGCAAGCTTCCAGGTGGCAATGCATTTTCCTTTTCCAGACATGGTGCCCACAGCAGAAGCCACATGTGGTACATTTAGTCCAGCCACAGCTTTGCACAGAGCAGGCACCTGTGCCAGTGCCTTGAGCAGCCTACTCCACCACAACAGGCACCGTGCCTCACCGTGGACAGTGGCCAGTCCCCACACTTGCCTGCCTATACACCTAAACTGCTCTGTGCCTGGCTTGCCCTTGGCAGGTATGAAATCTGAGCTGGTAGCAAGAGCCAAGTGCAGCTTGCAGGGCCCAGTTGGTGGAACAAGCCCAGTGGCCACAAGCAACACTCAGGCAGAAGACACCCCCAACCATAGAGATTTCTGGCTGGCAAAGCAACACCCCAAAGATCCCATGACACATACATAGTGGTTAATTTTGTATGTTGGAAATCATCATAAAAAAAGACTCGCTATAGGCCGGGCACGGTGGCTCAAGCCTGTAATGCCAGCACTTTGGGAGGCCGAGACGGGTGGATCACGAGGTCAGGAGATCGAGTCCATCCTGGCTAACACGGTGAAACCCCATCTCTACTAAAAAATACAAAAAAACTAGCCGGGCGAGGTGGCGGGCACCTGTAGTCCCAGCTACTCGGGAGGCTGAGGCAGGAGAATGGTGTAAACCCGGGAGGTGGAGTTTGCAGTGAGCTGAGATCTGGCGACTGTACTCCAGCCTGGGCGATAGAGCGAGACTCCATCTCAAAGAAAAACAAAAAAGACTTGCTATAGAATAATATGACGTGTCTGAGCAATGACAATAACAGTAGGCAATTACAGTAGGGATGTAAAAAAGAAACATTAAATAGGATTAGCAGAGCTTGATGAGACAAATAAATCAAGATAGGGAATGAAAGAAATAGCAGGATGACAAGAGATACATTTCATTTGGACATTTATAATTACAGTGCCCACACTCCTGCCTCCCTCATCACATTCCTTGCCTCCTATAGTCATCTCCATCTCAGTTAATGTCAACTGCATCATTCAGTATTCCCAGCCCAAAAACCATGAAATAATCGGTGTATTCTTTTTTACTGGTGCTGTGATAGAAATACTTCAGAATCCAGCCCCTTCCCACTATCACACTACTGCTACCACCTTGGTCTAACCCACTCTAAATCAATTTCTGGGTGTTTGTATACTTTTAAAAATTAATAAAGACATTGGAGAGATTGTCTTAAGTCAGGAAGAAGATGATTGCATCACTTTTCTCAGAGTCTTCTAATGGCACCATCATTTTTCTGTAACAGTAAAGCTGTTTTTTTATAATAGCTTCTAAAGATTTGTACATTATGGTCTTCTTTTATATATCTCCTCTTCTACTACTCCCCTGGACATTTTTGCTGTTCTTTAATTATGCCAGAAATATTCATGCAACAAGTGCTTTGCACTGGCTGTTACCTATGCCTGGAACGTTCTCTCTGCAGATATATGCACAGGCTGCCTTTTTTTGTTTTTGACTAAATGTCAAATTCTCAGTAAGGCTTACCACAATGCTCTGAAGCTCCCTACCTTTCTTATCCACCTTGATTTTTTTTAAAAAGATAATTTTTATTTTGTATTATATAATATAAATTACTTGCTAAATATGCTTATTTTAAGTTTCTCATTCATTGGAATATTATCTTCAAAAAGACAAGATTATTTTCAATTAAATTTCAACCTATCCCCAGTGCCCCAAACTTCACCTGTTGAATTTTACATTCTTAAAAAATATTTTTCAGATTAATATTGAATAAGGCACTTATGTAAAATTGTAGTAGACAATTGAAAACTAAAGAGTAAGGCCGGGCGCGGTGGCTCAAGCCTGTAATCCCAGCACTTTGGGAGGCCGAGACGGGCGGATCACGAGGTCAGGAGATCCAGACCATCCTGGCTAACACGGTGAAACCCCGTCTCTACTAAAAATACAAAAAAACTAGCCGGGCGAGGTGGCGGGCGCCTGTAGTCCCAGCTACTCTGGAGGCTGAGGCAGGAGAATGGCGTAAACCCGGGAGGCGGAGCTTGCAGTGAGCTGAGATCGGGCCACTGCACTCCAGCCTGGGTGACAGAGCGAGACTCCGTCTCAAAAAAAAAAAAAAAAAAAAAAAAAAGAAAGAAAACTAAAGAATATTACTCAGGAAATCAGTCAAAGTTGGAGACAGATATTTAGGACCAATTGGTGAGCAATGTGGATTGTAGACAAAGGAACTAAAAGCAAGGTAAAACCTCCAAAATGCTTAGAATTAAGGGAGTAGAAGGAGTTTAAGTGGAAATAAAAATAAGGATTCAGTGAATAAGACTGCTATCAGTAAAATTCAATTTCAAACAGTTTAACAATTGTTTCTCATTTAAAGAATTACTAAAAGTTTATGGTGAACTATTTTGGTAGGTTGTATTTCCTTGGATTTTTTTTACTCCTTCACTCCTGTCCCTCACACCCACACCCCTCCACCCCCAGTTTTGTTTTTTATCTTCTTTTTTTTGTTTTCTTTCTTTCTTTCTTTCTTTCTTTTCTTTTCTTTTTTTTTTTTTTTTTTTTTTTTTTTGTGAGATGGAATCTCACTCTGTCACTCAGGCTGGAGTGCGGTGGCACAATCTTGGTTCACTGCAGTCTCTACCTTCTGGGCTCAAACCATTCTCCTGCCTCAGCCTCCTGAGTAGCTGGAACTATAGGCGTGTGCCACCCCGCCTGGCTATTTTTTTTCTACTTTTAGTTGATATGGGGTTT
Source organism: Piliocolobus tephrosceles (assembly GCF_002776525.5). NCBI lineage: Eukaryota > Metazoa > Chordata > Mammalia > Primates > Cercopithecidae > Piliocolobus > Piliocolobus tephrosceles. The sequence goes on along the minus strand of NC_045455.1, from coordinate 50,352,881 downwards.
CACCATGTTAGCCAGGATGGTCTCGATTTCCTGACCTCGTGATCCACCTGCCTTGGCCTCCCAAAGTGTTGGAATTACAGGCATGAGCCACCACACAAGACCTCCACTTTTCTTATAGCTGTTAGTAAATGGTGAAATGATTTATGGGCAGAATAATTGACAATTTCCATTATAAAGAGCACCAGAGGAATTTCTTAACATGGATGGGGACCTAAAATTCCTGGTTGTTATTAAAATGTTTACTTTTTATTTTATTAATAGAAAAAAATTAAAAGTCACATATTAACTCTGTTAAAAAGACTGAGAATAGACTGGGCATTACAGGCTCACGCCTGTAATCCCAGCACTTTGGGAGGCCGAGGCAGATGGATCACTTGAGGTCAGGAGTTCAAGACCAGCATAGCCTACATGGTGAAACCCCATCTCTACTAAAAATACAAAAAATTTAGCCAGGCCTGGTGGTGCATGCCTGTAATCCCAGCTACTCGGGAGGCTGAGGCAGGAGAATCCTTGAACCCAGGAGGCAGAGGTTGCAGTGAGCTGAGATTGCGCCACTGAACTCCAGCCTGGGCGACAAGAGCAAATCTCTGTCTCAAAAACAAACAAACACAAAAAAAGACTGAGAATGTCTTGACACATATTAAACAAAATTATTTGAATATATGTATCCTAGGAAATAGACTAATATAATTTTGTTACCAAATGTGTATAATCTGTACTTTTCTGCAGCATTCCAAAATAACTGTGAATATTATTTTCTACCAAACCTGTTTAATCATCTTGCCTAAGTTACTGTCAGAGTGCGCTGGCATCCTAAATTGCTTAGAAGAAATGATAAGGATCTGTTTTCTAGACTCTTTAAATCTGAGAGGTAGTTAGTTATTACTTACATTAAAAGATAATGCCTAAATATGATATAATATTGAAATATGAAAGAGAGCAATTAACTCAAATATTCAGAAAAATGTTTCATTTTCATGGATAAAGTAAATTTTATAGGATATAAAGATTGATAAATGAAAGTGCAACCCCAAGAAATATATGAAGGCTTGAAAAATCTGTTTTCTGCTTGTAGTTTGGAATTCAAATTCTACATTATGTTTCTACATGGCTCTGTGCTTTTTAAATTTTTCTTTCCTTCACTGGAAAGTGGTAGAGACCTATAGGATGATTTTTGCAATAAGCACTAAGCTCTTTGAAAGACACACCTACTGTGAAATTTGAATCATTATAAGCCATTGCAAAGTTGAATTCAGTAAAATAGAAACCAATTAAAAGATAGTGAAAAATACATAAAGCTACACAGATTTCTCAGTTTTAAAAATCAGAAAATCAACTCAGAAACAAAAGATGACTAGTTAATTAAGGTTCCTGGTGACATTATAAGAATCTGGTAAAATTTAGAGAAATATTAACATTAGATGTTAATGTCAAACTAGACATGCTGGACTTATGTTGAAGAAAGTTATATTTATTTTAGATATTTGCCAAACTTTTTGACAGTAAGTTCAATCAAATTGTAGAAAAATTGTATTAATGAGGTAGATATGGCAGAGTCACTAAATATCTTTAAATAAAGGTTAGCAATATTAGTGGAAAAGATAAAGGAGCCCTTACATTGGACTAGACATTTCTTCTAATCATTACATTTGTTTTCAATCTTATTATCTAAAAATGTTATATGGGCTACTAGTCTCCAGATAACTGGCATTTTCAATAACAGTCCTTGAAGTTGATCTTTCGGTCTATCCAAGGGCATCAGGAGCTCCTTGTAAGAAAAGTGGAAATAATGTAGTCAAATATTGAAAGTCTTCATATGCAATGAGCACACAATTTAATGTGGTAAATTAGAACACACAGAACAAACCTAAAAAAAATTTAAAGTGAATTATTTAATCTCCATGATCAAATTTCTCATAGTTTCTAAACATCAGATGGAAGATGTGTTATACAACATAAGGTACAACTCAAAATATATCTCTATAAAAAGTTACTGTCTATCAGGGAGAGATCATTATTCTGATAATGTACTTGGATCAGGTTTTAAATTTCAGTGGTATTTATGTAAAAATTATGTAAATTTATAAATAGCAGCTATGGGACCATAGACATTGTTATATTAATGTTAAAAAATAAAAATTGGGCCGGGCGTGGTGGCTCAAGCCTGTAATCCCAGCACTTTGGGAGGCCGAGACGGGTGGATCACAAGGTCAGGAGATCGAGACCATCCTGGTGAACACAGTGAAACCCTGTCTCTACTAAAAACACAAAAAACTAGCCGGGCGAGGTGGCGGGCGCCTGTAGTCCCAGCTACTCGGGAGGCTGAGGCAGGAGAATGGCGTAAACCCGGGAGGCGGAGCTTGCAGTGAGCTGAGATCCAGCCACTGCACCCCAGCCTGGGTGACAGAGCGAGACTCCATCTCAAAACAAAAAATAAATAAATAAATAAATAAATAAATAAATAATAAAAATTATATATTATATAATATCTAAATAATACATATGAATAAAGTAATTAGAAAGAAATAAAAATGAAATTTGATCAGATCAAAGATGGGTCTTTCAAGGACATAAAGAAAATTGCTGAAAGAGATAAATGATAACAAAATAATGTAGTTGGATTCCACCTGATAAAGGAAAGAGTGGGAATAGTTTCATTATTTTAAATAGTGCTGCACTTCAGATATATAATTTAAAAATAAAGCTAAGCTTTCTTTAATTATCTGAGGCCAAAAGAGGTTATTTTTCTTATATAACAACACATCTTTTGATATTTGAAGGCAAGAAGACATCATTTCCTACTAAAGATTTATTAAAAATAAACCGTGTATTAGCAATGAAATCAAGGCTCTGGAGTTAAGTGCACACTGCATTCATACATTCTACAGCCACTTAGCTATTGAGTTGTTCTCTCAGGCACTGTGATAGTAACCAGACAGATAAAAATGGAAAAAAAACAAAGACCACATAGAGTTCAACTGAAAGTCAGTTTCAAATATAATTCATAAATAAATTTTATCCACTTTTTAAAGTATTCTTTCAGAAACTAATATTTTTCATTATTGTTTAGTTTCTTTTCACATAAAAAGGTACTATAATGTTGAATAGAACCCACACTCCATTTTGCACAGATTGTATACATTTCCTTGAAACACCAATATTGTGTATGAGAACAACTGAATTCTTGTTTATTTTATATGGACTATTCAGGAAAAAAAAAAAAAAGTCCCTTGGTAATAACTATGTAGTCAGGCACAGTGCTGAGCATTTTCTGAACATTATACTTCCAATCGCCCTATGAGTGCCTCTTTATACAAATATTCTAATGGAAGGTAAGAGACCTGTGCAATTTGCCCAGGGCTAAAATTGTGTTAATTGTTATGGACATGATTTTAACTCTTGGATGGCCTGACTCCTAAAACTGCTTTTAACTATTTCACTATATCCCAACAGCCATGGATTAACTGACCTTCCAGAAAAGCTGTGAAGGCAAACAGATATGTGAAAGTTCCCTAACAGAATTATTTTCTGTATGGACACACCTGCTTCCAAACCTACTATCAGTTTAATTTGTGTATGGTACTCGTCATTATGCAAGAACTTTTGGAAACTTGAAACTATTTGAAAATAGCACTGAGATTTTTTTCATAAAAAATATATTTAAAAAATTGAAATACTACCAAAAGTAAGAAATTTGCCATGTTTACTCAGATAATACAGGTGGATGGGGCTCTTTGATTGGGAGAGTGACTGCTCTTTACAAAAGCTGTTGCAAGCTGAAATGCTGCAACTTCACCTGGCTGCACACCTTTGCTGCTCCAATTGCTCCACATTGGGTCAGTCTTTCCCCTGATATTATTTCCCAGTCTTCTGCAGCCATGCTTCATTGCTTGAAATTGTTCTTCAATGTGTCTGCAGCATGTTCCTTCAGCCTGCCCTATTTGAGATCTCCCCAGTTAAGCTTACCATACCACAGCTGGCCAGGTGTCCTCCTGCTGTCATCCATTTTTTATACTTGTTTAGTCCAGTGGAGCTGCACTGTAGCAAAGAAAAACTTCACCCCTGTAGCACTGGCTGTGTTCCAGGATTTCGTGTTGGTGAATGTTTCTACTTGTGATGCTAACTAAAATCAAGATTAAACATAATGACCAATATTTTGCCCATTTTTTTATTATGGCATATTAGTAAACACCCAGATTGCTCTATAATCTGTCTTATTAATCAAGTTATTCAAATGTTTAGTTTGATAACATACTGCTTTTAGCAGGATTTAAATACAGCTGTGTTAATACATTAAAAAAAATGAACAACCACTGCAGTTACCTTCAACTTACAGACTAAATGATAGCTTACATATTAATTAACAATCTCTGGCCAATTCAGAAATTTTATGAACCGTTGTGCAAAAGATAATGAACACCAACTATGCGCTGAAAAAAGTAAGGTAAACTCAAAAATATTCTCCTAAACTTTAAAATAGAAAAAATTATTGAGAATATCAGGAAATATTTTGAAAAGCTACCAAAAGGGTACCCGATATTAATAAAAATGTGTATCTAGCCACTAATATGCTTATGATACTAGTCTATGTATTATTTTGAACTCCAAACATAGCAAAAATAAAAAAGAATAGTACTTTTTCAGTAGCTGTGATGCGTAAATTATTCCACAGTTAACTTAATATTCAGTTTCCACACACTTTCACATAAAATACTCATAAATTATAGTTAACATGAAATGGTCGAATACATAACATGAGATCATTAGCATTTCCCTTTCATATTCAGTATATAATAAACTTTATTGGTTTTCTTATATAAGATGTGATAATAAAACCAGAATGAGATTAATATTGCTGTATTAGAAGCTTAAGTGGATAGTACACAAGTACTATGAGAAGAATTACTGCCAGAAGGAAACGACCAAGAAAATAAATACAGTTACAAATTTACTGACAGTATTAGGCAGATCATATTGGTATGGAATATATCACTTAGAGTACTTTGTATAGTTTTTTGCCAAAAAGTGAATCTTCATTTATAGTTGATAGTACATATTTAATTCTGCATCTGCATCTAAATCTATACAAAATAGAAATACTCTTTGTTAATTGCAGCTGTTTTCTTTTAAATTCATTTGTTTTGTTTTGCTTTGATTTTATTCTTAATGGCTGTCAGGATCTGTAGGAATCAGTGAAACTGAATTCCAGACATTCATATTTTGTGAAATAACTGACATTTTTCTCTAAGCTATACTATAGTGAAGTCTGAAGTATTGGTGAATTAAATATTTAATATATATTTATTAAATAAAAAATATTTATTATAAATAAATTTTATTTTAAATAAAGGTTTAATTCACCAATAACTCAGACTTTGTAGTTGGCATTTTAAACAGTTCTGTTTCTTTTATGCCTGGATATTATGAATTTATGCATCTTTCAGAATCTGCAGTATTGGAGAAGATACTTCCAAATATCAACTAGTTCATTGGAAGCCTAAAAATTATGATCTGTCATCTATTGCAGAGCTTCTTATAAAAATTAATTCTATATTTTTATAGTAGATATATAACATTAGTAACACATATGTTTATTTATTAAGTACAGCAGGTATTTATTGGATAGCTACTATGTTCCGAGAAACTGCAAAGACACTGGAGATATAATGGTGATCAAGGGATTTTACCTCCCTTATGGACCTGTCAATGCCCTCCACACAAAACTTACAAGGCACACATTGGTAGTCAAGGAAAGTTGGGCTTGTTTTCTTGCAATGAGGAAGACTGCACACCATGGAAAATTTTAGAGTATTTTAGTAAGAGGATATAAAAAGATCTTACTGCATGTATTAGTTCATTCTTGCACTGCTATAAATAAATATCTCAGACTGGGTAATTTATGAAGAAAAGAGGTTTAATTGGCTCACAGTGCCACAGGCTGTATAGGAAGCATGACTGAGGAGGCCTCAGGAAACTTACAATCATGGTGGAAGACAAAGGAAATCAGGCACGTCTTCACATGGCCAGAGCAGGAGGAAGAGAGAGAGAAGCTGCTACATATATTGAAACAACCAAATCTCGCGATACTCACCACTATCAGGAAAATGGCACCAAAGGGGAAATCTGGCCCCATGATCCAATGACTTTCCCCCAAGTCCCACCTCCAGTGTTGGGGATTACTCTTGGACATGAGATGTGGACAAAGACACAGACCCAAACTGTATCACTACAAAAGTTTTTGATTGAATTCAGTGACTTTAGGGAGCTTTTGAAGAAGTGAGGTCTGCCCTGGATTCAGTAATGCCAATAAAGCAGGTAATTTACTGATTTGATACCTTAATCATTCTTAACCTACGAGGTGAAACGAGCAAATAGAGGCTAGGAGCAGCAATTACACACATTAGCCAGAATAGAGGGTGCATTTGGTCACTTTTTTAGTTTTGGACATTGTTCTTGGCTTCTTCTGTGCTCAGGTGTAATTATGGGGGGTGCCTTGTTTTTATCTTATTCCTTCATAATCACAGTATCCTTTTCTGATGTGAATGTACTTTGAAGTTGTTTTTGTCAAGCAGTAGAATAGAGCACCACAGCCTGGCTGTGAGTGCTGAGCCAGCTCCTAGCAACACCAAGACATAAATGATAGTGTCAGAGCATCTTCCAGCTGTTGGTGTCTACTTTTCTCTTTGTCAGAGGTAATTGCCTGCGGAAACTAAGGCAGGTTATAGAGGACATTTTCAAATGCTTAGATAACAACAAAACAAGGACCCTAGTCGGTTGTTTTTTGAATAGCCCCACAGCATCATTTTTATTTAGCCAGAGCCCTTTTCCTACTTGTACCCCACACAACTCAGCCACATCCCCGCAGTGTAATTACGATGTGATACATGGCAATATTTAATGTAGCTAAATAAAATGATAAATTTCTGCATGTAACATGTAGTTTAAAATGAAGAGATTAACTAGAGTATAATTCACACATATATAACCAATAAACATCCTATTCCATAAATTCATGTATAAGAAATTTATTGTCATCCTTCAATAATGTGAATTGCTTTGTCTTATCTGCACAGTAGATGTTTTTTGTCAGTCAGTTCAACTTTTTTCCATCCTTCCTTTTTCCTCCTTGCTTCAGTTTTCTAAAGTTAGGTAAAAGTTGTAAGGACCTGAGGCATTAAAAGACTGTCGTATTTTTGGTCGAATCTCTAATCATCTAGTCTTACTGATTCACTTACTGAAATCTATTTTTGCAACTGGTCTCTAAATCTTCACAAATTTCATGGCTATTTTCTCCTCATCCAGACAGCAACACATGTCGGGTTCAGTGGCTCCTGGCACCCAGTTACTGTTATTCCTAGGTAATGGAAAGCACACTAAAGCCAGAGGATACTCTACAGGCTGCCTCAGACCCACCTATGCAGGCACTTCACAAAGACATTTCTGCTCACTTCCTGCCACACTGGTGCAGGAACACTTGGTCACTTGGGGGACAAAGGGCTGAAGCAGAGGATTCTTCAATCAACTTGCCTTACTAATTGGTATTCTAATGCCAATATGCTTTGGAGTTGAGTTGGAAAAAAATCCTTCTCAGCTTCTGATTCAATTATTTTCTCAATTCAGAGCATCTGTAGTTCAGTTTAAGCTTTCAATCTATTCCTCTAAATCTATTCTTTATAAAAGCAATGATACTTTTAAAATCCAATATTTTGCCTTGGGTTTTCAAATGGAGTATTTTGGAAAAGGTCATGGGGTACCTGGAAATATGGAAAACAAACTAGTATAATATTCAAAAATATTACTCTTCCAGATATCTTTTTAATGTGTGAAAATTATTGGTCATTCAACTTTGTAACTTTGCCTTTAGTTATTCTAATACAAACATATATCTCTTAGTAAGAAATAAATCATGAAATTATGTATGGGTTTTAAACTATAAAGTGCTCTTCAATTTAATACAATATTATTGTAGTTTGATGTATATTTTTAACCTTGAAGTGTCCAGTGGTTCAAATCCTCATCAGTTTATTTTTATTTCCTGCTGAATATATGTAATTTAAACAATAAAACATTTACTAGGTAATATTTTTCAAGAAACAAATTATGCTACATATTAGCAACATTTTCCACATATTGGAAAAAAACAAAGAACATATGAGATATTTTTTTTCTTTTACTTTCTGTAAGATATGAATAACCTAACATTGTACACAGAGCTGTATGGAGAATGGTTTAAATTAAATTTTCCTCAGGTTGTTGTCTTGTGTGCAAAATCATGGGGTGATTTTTTATTTTTTCCAGAATTGAAAATCCTCAGGGGAAAAAAGAACTTTTAATGGGATCACTGCTAGAACCTAAACTTCTCAGAGTTCAGCAGATGATGACAATTTAAGACACCCACATAAACGTGCTGCCATTGTAGACTACTAAATGCATTACCCCAGAGAGGAAATGTTATCCAGCTTTCTATCAGGAGTTCAAAAATGTGATGCAGCTCTAAGGAAGTCTTGTGATTCTTCAACATTAAGTTTTTTATTTTGTATCAATGGGATATTATGAAAGAGCTACCCTTCCGGGTGATGATTTGTATCATAAAGTGATATGAGTGATGTGAATAATTGTGCTTCACTGAGGGCCCAGAATGATCTCCTCTTCAAAACGGAAATTTTGAAGTTTCAGCTGGTTTTAAATCTTTGGGGAGTTTTGTTTAATGAAAATATGTTGGTAATATGATGCATCTACAAATTTCTATTTAGGAAATTAATCGAATTTAAATAGGGTTAGACATTTTCCAAAGAAACAACTTTTAAACATGTACCTTAAACACAGCAAAAGAAGTGTTAAGATCTAAGAAACCCAACTTTAGAAAGTTATTCTTAGCAATTCACAAAAGTAACATATAAACTGGCTTTTACTAACTTCAAATTTAAAAGAGGAAACTGTGAGAGGTTTTTGTTGCTGTTGTTGTTGCCATTGTTGCTCCATTACTTTGTAGGTAATATAAGGACTATTTCAATGTAATTTATTCCGACTATAATAAAATTTGTCCAACTGGATGTAGAGTTTAGCTTCCTTTGGCAGCACATCAACTAGAATTGAAAGAATTAGCATGGTAAAAAAGTCAGTGTGAGTCACCTCGCATGGGTGAAAGTCATACTTGCCAAATATTTACTTGATAAACAGAGGCTGACTTTGTGGTCCAACTTTTAGTTTAAAAGTATTTTATTAATGTCTAAGGAATGTGAACCAAGGAATGTTGCGGGAAGTCAGGGACCGTGGATGGAGGGACCGGCTGAAGCCATGGCAGAAGAACATAAATTGAGAAGATTTCATGAACACTTATCACTTCCCCAATCAATACTCTTGTGATTTCTTATGCCTGTCTTTACTTTAATCTCTAAATCCTACCATCTTCGTAAACTGAGGATGAATGTCACCTCATGAGCCTGTGATGATTGCGTTAACTGCACAAATTGTTTGTAAAGCGTTTGTATTTGAACAATATGAAATCTGGGCACCTTAAGAACAGGATAACAGTGATTTTCAGGGAACAAGGGAGATAACCTTAAAGTTTGGCTGCCTGTGGGCCGGGCAGGACAGAGCTGTATTTCTCTTATTACCGAAAACGGGTAAGAGAAGTATTGCTAAATTCTTTCCTCAGTAAGGAATATTAATAATTAACAGCCTTGGGAAAAGAATTCATTCCCAGAGGAGGCCTCTGAAATGGCCACTCTGGGGGTGTCTACCTTAGGCAGATGTAGATAGGGATGAAGCATGCCCTAGTCTCCTGCAGCGCCCCCAGGCTTGCTAAGATTAGGAAATTCCAGCCTGGCAAATTCTAGTCAGACCGGTTCTCTGCTCTTGAAGCTTGTTTATCGATAACAATGTGTGCACAGCAGGACATGGAAGTTCATTAGTGATTCTAGTTTCACCCTGAACTTGTGATCTCATCCTAACCTCCTGCCTTCTGATCTTTTTTCACCCTTGAAGCATGTGATCTCTGTGACCCACACCCTATTCGTACACTCCCTTCCTTTTGAAAATTGCTAATAAAAACTTGCTGGGTTTATGGCTCCAGGGGAATCACGGAACCTGCCAACATGTGATGTCTCCCCCGGACACCCAACTTTAAAATGTATCTCTTTTGTACTCTTTCCCTTTATTTCTCAGACCAGCTGACCCTTAGGGAAAATAGAAAAGAACCTAAGTGAAATATCAGGGACTGGTTTCCCACCACAAAGGAGGCCAAGGTTTTATTTGTTAAACATAAATATCAAAAAGTATTATTCTGATTTTGATTTATTTAGAATAAAACTACAAATTTTAAAACCTACTGAGTCCTATTAAACCTATTAAGTCCTACTAAGACTATTTTGCCACATCCATGTAATTCAATTTAACAGGTATTTATTAATTGCAACTAACTCCCTTAGGCAGGGCATATAATTAAAAAGATGACTAAATGGTATGTCCATCCTAAAACAGCTTAAAAGAAAGACAAGGACAAATTCAGAGTTTTATGTTTTACTAGTAAATGCTGATGCATTACAAACATTCACATCACAAGTTACAAGAGGCTCTTCACCTGGATCTTTACGTAGACACTGACAGCACTTTTAAGATAAAGCACATGATAAGTTATTGTGAAAAGTCACTCCATCTTCTGTGAGGCTAAACATTGTTTCTGCATGTGGTAAAGAAACCTCAAGATAAACACTACCATTTCTGTCATGAACTGAATGCTTGTGTCTCTCCCAAAATTCATATCTTGAAATCCTCACCCACCAAAGGATTGATGCTGGAGGATGGGGCCCTTGGGAGGTAATTAGGTCATGACAGAGGAACCCTCATGAAACAGATTAATGCCCTTATAAAAGACACCTCAGAGAGGTCTCTTGCCGTTTTTCTGCCATGTGAGGAATAAGAATTCAGCAGTTTGCAACCTGGAAGAGTTCCCTCATCAGAACCAGAGCTTGCTGGCACGCTGATCTCAGACTTCCAGCCTTCAGAACTATGATAAATAAATTTCTGTTATTTATAAGCCATCCAGTCTATGATATTCTGTTACAGCAGTCCAGACTGACTAAAACAATTGTCAATATTCTCTCTTGAGTACCTAAAAGAAAAAAGATATAAGAAAATAATATATTTCAAAGAAAAAATATTTTTGCCGTCTAAATGATGATAATGCTCCAATATAAAAATTATAAAATTATTGTGAAAGTAATCAAGCTTAGAAAAGCCAAGAAACTGAGTTGATGAATTTAGACTGATATAAAGATAGTGAATTATAATTTATTCCCAAAGTACAAAATATATTCCCACAGATCACTTATCTATACTTTTTGTCAAGGATCTGAAGCAATTACCAAAAAATAAAAAAGAATTTCCTTCAATTAAATGTTCCCTTCATCTGATGTTACTATTATTATTGTTCCTTCTAATGCAGTTTTAGTACTGAAAGCTTGCTCTACTGCAAGCTTTCCACTCTTATCATCTTGTCTCAAATTAGAGCTTTACAATCTCCTACTGCTATTTACCCAATCTTTGCTATATGCTAGCTCACCCAGCATCCAAACAAAGGGAAAAGCAGTGATAATAATATTGATATCTACTCCTAAAACAACCAGTACTTTGTACATATGTTATCTCCTCTGATGCTCTTGGAAGTCCTGGAGGAACGCAAGTCAACATTCTTGTTTCCACTTGCAATGTTAGTGAATTACTTGGTAACAATTTGTGAATTGCCAGTCCCAAACTTGTTTCCAGCTTCTCGGGCTTATCCAGTCATACTAAATGAAATACCCGGAGAATCCTTTTCTACAAATGTAGAAAGCCCAGATCTTCCCTGTCAACCAGTTTCTGAGTCGATTGCCATTCATTGACAATTCTTAACCTTCATTTCAAAACAAATATGGTAGAACTTTGCTTTGCTTTTTTTCTAATAAGGTTTCTATGCCAGCTTATTCTATCATCCATCTCCTGTTTTTAGATAATTGACACTCGGATTTGACGGCAGCAGTGGTGTGTCTACAGCAGCCACTGTGAAGATGCTGGCTGCAGCAAGAAGATGTGTGACTGCCGTTATGCGCTCTGAGGGGTGGTGGGAGCTGAGAACAGGTGGGAGCCCCGCCCCCTACTGAGTTGGCAAGGTGGGAGCCCCGTGCTCCCAGGCACAGCTGAAGCTTCCCAGCCACAGCTTTGGACCTGGCATCCCTGCACTCTTGGAGGCCTGGGAAGCCCCTTCTCCTACAGGCTCAGAAGTGCCTGTTCCCACTGTCTGGCCTCTCCTGGCTCCTGGAACTTGCTTCGGTGCAAAGCAAAGTTGTGGCCAAGCCCGGGTGCTGTTGTGATCCAGCCAGTTGTTTGTGCACTTGTGGCGACACTGACACACCAGTCCCCCTGCCTCCTGGACCCCCTCTGAACTTTGGGCACCCATGATCATGGAAGGGAGACAGGGGTTGGGGGCCGAATGCAGCTTGGTGTGGGCCTGCAGGCATCCCTTGGCACGAACAGCATGGGCACCATGGGACAGCATGTTGATGGCAGGAGGCAGACAGGTTTTTGGTCAGAAAGAGACAGGTTCCTGGTGAAATGCCACCTTCAACCCAGAAAGGTGACTGCCTAAAGCCTGGGGGCAGGGTTGAAAGTTCTGGGTGGGGGAGTTGAAGTCTGGGGTGAAAACTTAGGGTGCTTTTTCCAGGCCTAACCATGGCCACGCATGGACCTATCAGCACACACTTCTTCCTTCCTGGGCTCCTAAAGACCCCAGACTCATCTAGATTCACACAGACACTGGGACAACCTGCCTGTGGAAAGGAGATACCCACTGTAGGTCTCCTCTCTACTGAGAGCTAGACTCTCACCAGGACGACCTGCCTGTGGAAAGGAGCTACACCCTGCAGGTATCCTGAGAACTGTTCTGTTGCTCAGGGAAGGTACTCTCTGCCATGCTCAACCTCCAGTTGTGCACAAACCTCATTCTTCCTGGATGCGGCACAAGTACTTGGAACCCACTGAATGATGGAACTGAAAGAGTTGTAACACAAACAGGGCTGAAACATGCTCCCCCACTTGCCATGTTGTGGGTGACAAGAAGGAGAGAAGAGCTGGGGACCTTTGGGGAGCCCAGACCTAGGGGCTCCTTGAGTCAAGGCTGTGACACCCTCTTTGGGACTCTGTGGTTCCTGGTATCTCCATGCTTCAAGGTGCCACCACGGTCCTCTCGTAGAGATGTGGGTGCCTGCAGTAGAAGCTGTGTACAGCTGGTCCAGCTGCAGCCTTGCACAGTGCTGGCACATGTGCCCATGCCTGGAGCTGCCTACCCTGCCACAGCCGGCGTATCTGGCTGTGCACAGCGGCCGGATCCTGCGCTTGCTTGCTCACACATACCTTGCCCCTCTGCACCTGGCTCGCCCTTGGCAGGCATGGGATACAGGCTGGTAGCATGAGCCGAGTGCAGCCTGCCAGGCCAGGTAGTCAGAACAAGCCCAGCAGGTGCAAGCAAAACCCAAGCAGAGCCACCGGTGGCCACAGAAGTTTCTGGCTGGTGAAGCAACACCCTAAGCATCCCATGACAGATACACCTTGTCTAGAACAAGGCCTGAATATCCTCATAGACCCTACCTTATACAAATAGTTACCCATCCTTTATTAATCCTTTGTAAACCAGCTACTCTGGAGATGGCCATGTTACCCCACACCTCAATCTATCACCTTGATTGTACACTTGCCCACAAACACATAACACATTTAGGTATCATCTTGTTTCCCCCACTCATAGGACTAGCTGCCTTTTCATCATCTCTACCTCACTTCCTTGCATTTAGATTTTGTGGGTGATTCGTGGATGAGAGACTTACTCAAGCCAGAGCCACCCCAAAGTTCAGCAATCCTTCCCTGTGCCCTACCTTGCTTCCCTCCACGTTCTTTATCCTACAGTCTTGACTCTGTTTTTGTTTCTTTAGCACCTAATAACTTTAAAAGTATTTTGTTACCATCTTCAGCCCACAATAAATATAATTTATACCCTAATAAGCCAGGGTAAAAACACACATAAACACACATTTAATACAGGATTAATAAAACAATACTAACTCTTGTCAAGTGAATTGGCAAGTGTGAGCACTCTAAGTTTTCTATTCTGTTCTGTTTTATTCTGGTATTTTCTATTATTTCACCTAAAAGGGCTGATCAAAATAAAATAAAATGGATTTACAACTTACTAAAGGGATCATGAGCCACAATCTGAGAAACAATGCTCTAAATGGCTAGTAATGTTTCACTTAGGAAAACATTTACTCAAAAGATAATAGCTGCTCACCAGGCTGCCAAAGTCTTTGGCCTCAAGATTTGAGACCTCTGACCATGGTTTAAATACATTCTCATACCTCCCAGCAAAGGTTAAAATGCACACAAACTACTACCATTTGCTCATCAATTCATAGGACAATTATGATATTATTAAAAAATGTAGTTGCTGTTTTTTCTTCTAAAATCTATTTGTAAAATACATAAGAACAGATAATATATTTTATTAATCAATGTAGCCCTTGTTTCTAGGCACTTGCTGGCACATAGTGATCATTCTAATATTTGCTGAATAAATCACTCAATGAATCAATGAATGTTTGCAAGTGGCTTAGTAGTTTGTTACTCATTCGTGCATTCTCTCATTCATTAAGCATCTGATGAATACCCATTACATTAGATGCCAGTCACTCTGCTTCTTCCTGGTTATGTTATGCAATTGATTGAAACCAAGTCCTTATTTTTAAGAATATGTAGTAGAATATGTAGTTTATGAATGTTAAAGGAATTAAATGAAAGATTAATGTCTAGCTCCTGCTATACATGGAACTTACAAATGATATGTATGTTAATTTTCTCCTCATCACCCAATCAACAAATATTTAAAAAGCACATGGAATGTGTTAGGCACTATTTTAGGCCTCGGAGACAGTATGTATAAACAAGAAAAATTTCCTACCTTCAAGGAGCTCACATTCAATGGGACAGGATAGAAATGGAATTTAAGCAAATGAACAGGATAAAGTAGGTAGTATTAAGCTCTATGAAGAAATAAAACATAATGGAGAGATAGGGAGGTGGGCAAGTTAGAAGGAAGAGGGTACTTTTCTTTAGCACAGCATCTAGATGTTTCTGGAAGGCAATGGGAAACTGAGGTATTAAGAAAACTTTATCAGGAAAATGCAAATGGTTACTTTCCTCAGTCCAGAAGGATCTTTACCTCAGCTCAGGAAAATAAAGTGCTTGCAATTTTCAAAATGTGAAAAAGAAAAAGCTTTCACTATTGCTGGTCATTGATCCTCCATGAAGTAAAAAATAAATAAATAAATAAAATATAAGACAAGAAAGAAAAGAAACAGATTCTTGCCTCATTAAGCAACCAAGGTTAGTACAAAATATTTTGCTGAAAAGGAGGACAGAGATTAAATCGAACCTATGTTTAAAGCAAAATGATTGCTGTGACATGCATTTCTCATATCAGAGCAATTTAGATAGGAAGTAACTGGTAAGCAAACATTCTGTATTATAAATGAAAAAATCCTGGAAGGATTATTGTTGTCTTTTTCACTGAACACATCAGCAGGAAAATTATTCCACCCCAGGCAGAGGAAACAAATATCATCAAGTACAACAGGGTTTTGCTGTTTGGATCCTTCTACTATCCTCAAGGACTGTCATGTTTTCCGTACTCATTTCTTTGAATGTCGCCTTTCAGTACAAGTCTTTATGTCCTGTACACATTCAGTCTGTTTATTTTTTTGTATTGCTGCCATTGTAAACTTCCAGAATCTTAAGTATACCAAGGACAACTGCTTTTTTCTGAAATAATAATATGATGCAAACACTGAAAATAAATATAATTTGAACAAATCTAAAGCAGATTTATATAACTTGACTGTTTCAATGTTTACGACATTTAGAAACTAGATTTCATTTGCACAGAAGTACAAAAAAATATTAAGAGTACCTAGGGTAATGTTACATAGTTAGGCAGACCTCAATAAAAACAAGCTATATGAAAAACAAAACAAGTAGTAAAGCCATTTCATCACAAACTATCCAGACTCAGAAAGAGAATAAAAACACAGGCTCGTAAGATCCATTACGTACTATTTGTTTTTTCTGCTTATACGATAGGGTCCCTGACCCTATGGGTTTATTTCCCAATCTATCAAGTCAGGAAACCCCTGACTGTATTTGGCCAATGGGAGGCCTCGGTGAGAGACAGGAGAATGAAAGAAAAGCAGCAGCAGAGTTATTTCTTCTTCTCCCTGCACATTTCTAGCACTCTGCCAGTGACCTCTCTAGAAATGCTTACATGTCCTCTGTGATCTGACACCCACTAAACAGGATTGTCTAAATCCAGCTATTGCAGACAAACCTCTTAGCAGAATGGGATGGCCTCTTTCTTTTTTTAGCTCTAGCTAAAATGAATTGGCTGTTCCTTGTGGTTGCTGATATTTGCATTATCTCACTGTTTTTATTTTCTTGCTGAGCTTTTCCATCGCCAGTACAACCAATCCTATTCATTAAGTTTTCTCTGCTTTGCATTCATTGAGTGATTTCATATTCCTAGTTAAAACTTGAAGAATATAAGCAATATTTGATCCACTATATATGTATAATATTAAAATGTTATGATATCTGTATTGAAACTATCTTTTCATAAATCTGATCATAAATGTATATCCCCATACATTTTGACTCCATTCTCAAATTGTAAGGGAAGTTAAACTTTTATATACATGTTTTATAATTCCTTTCAGCAAAATTATTTTATAATGTTGGCCAACTACTATCGGGCTAAGGCTTCCTATTCCTTACCTGAAAAATATCAATAAATCTATCTTGTTCCTCTCTCCAAAATTCCCCATTTTTGCAGAAAGCAAATCACCCTTCTTGGCATTATCTTTTGCCTATCTATTATTTATTGTTTGTACTGAAGTTGTTGTTTTCTTCCACAAATTACTCCTTCATATTTGATTGGCCCAAGCTAGGGAAAAAAAAAGAGAGAAGAAAGAAAGAAAAAAAAAGAAAGAGGAGGATAGGAAGGAAGGAAATATGCAAGGAAGGAAGGAAGGAAGGAAAGAAAGATGGAAGGAAAGAAGGAAGGAAAGAAGGAAGGAAGGAAAGAGAAAGAAAAAGGAAGAGAGAAAGAAAATAACGTTTTCTTTGAATGTCAGTCTTAGGAATGCATTAACTCTGGTTGACTATGTTTCTGGCCTTGTGAATAAAATTAACCTGCAGTACAAAGTGATGGAACAACATTCAAAGTGAAGCAGAGATAAGAAAGGTAAAGTTTAAGATTCTCCTTGCTGTTCTTTTGAAGTTGACCTTCATTAGTATCTTTCCTATCTATATTTGTTAAATATAAATATAAGTATGAGTGTGTATATATATTAATTTAAATAATTGGGGAATATACTCTAAGCCAATACAATCATTTTTTATTAAGCTAGGTTGAGTTCATTTTCTGTCATTTGCAACCTAAGATGTCTTAAGTCATACACATATCATTTTATTACATTGTATTAAAATGTCACTGTTAAACCTGCTCCTTGGAACAAGGACTTCCCTTGTGTTAGGATAATGAGGCTCACAAAGAAGTTAAGTCATTCTTGTTACCTAGAACCCATTTTTAAGGCTTGAATTTCAGACATCAAACAGAATTGAGAGCAAAAGTCACAAGTGGGCTACAGAGTGAAAATTTACCTCTTTCAGTCTTGAACAGCCATAAATAAGTCAAAATGTCTATCCACCTTGGGAGTAAATTTTAAAATGGTTTAAAAACAGACAGAAAGAAAGGATATCAGGAAATATATCAGGAAAATTGAGCCAGCCCTTTTTAGATATAGTGTAAATATTGCAAGGCAATGGATGAAATAGGATTAGTAACTGTGTCCTCCTAATAAGTGAGCTGAGCAGAACACAGAAACTTGCCATGTGAGATTATACGTTTTCCTGCATTATTTAATGCATTATTTTCTCTTGTATTCCTCCTTGCACAACTTAAACAGATGACTCCAAGGGCAAAATGAACTGACATGCCATTGCCAGAGAAAACATGATAGGTCAGGATTGGAAGCTGCCTTTGAAATGTCTTTTTTATTTTCTTATATATTTATAAAAGATACTTTAAAACCTAGGTATTCATAGTAACAATATATAGAATTATTCCAATTTTGCTTCCTCCAGTTTTTTCCTACCACTTTAAATATGCTATATCAAATGTTTTTGTTATCGTTGTTTTAGAATGAGACATTTATATTTAAAAACACAAAATTCTCATTCAAGAAAACTACATATTGCTCCAGGATAGGTAACAGAAAATAAAGTTTCTTCAAAGCCTCACACCCTGTGTTTTGCCTCAACCACATTTTGGACTCTTCCCTAAACATACACACTCTCTCTGTCTCTCTCTCTCTCTCTCTCATAAACACACACACACACAATTTTTGTTAACTAAGTTGAAGATATCTAAAAACACATAAATCTTTAGCCAAATAATTTAGCAGATAAATGTGTGTAGTCACACTTTGCTTCCTCTGTAATTTTTTTCTTTCAGAACTTTCCTAGTATATGTGTCCTTCATTCCTTAACTCATTGATTACTTTCTAATAAATCTAATAGGTTAAGGGATGACAAAGATTTTCACATTTAAATTATACATGTATTTTAATTGGGAAACTTTTAGAGATTGAAACTTTTAATATTCATGATAAATAAATGTTTAATGGTGGAAATTCTGGCCTTGATACTATACTAAGAAGACAGAGTTAGATAAGTGTTTGAATATTAGGTTGGTACAAATTTAATTGTGGTTTTGAACCGTGAAATTTAAATCACTATAATAGGCTCAAACACATCTTTACTAATCAAAATAGGAACCATTACAATCAACACATTTTTGCTAATGAGAAATAAGTTTGTTTATTCCTGTAGCATAAAAATCCATGCTTCAGGATTTGATGAACTCTTGGAAAGCATTTTCTGCATTCTGCTGGTTGTGGAAGTGTTTTCCCTGCAAAAAGTTGTTGAGATGCTTGAAGAAGTGGTGGTTGGTTGATGAGAGGTCAGGTGAATATAGCAGATGAGGCAAAACTTCACAGCCCAATTCGTTCAACTTCTGAAGCATTGACTGTGCGACATGAAATCAGGCATTGTGGAGAAGAATTAGGGTCTTTCTGTTGACCAATGCCGGCTGCGGGTGTTGCAATTTTCAGTGCAGCTCATGGATTTGCTGTAGTGGTTTCACTGGGATTCAGAAAGCTGTAGTGGATCAGACTGACAGCAGACCACCAAATAGTGACCATGACCTTTTTTTTTTTTGGTGCAAGTTTGGCTTTGGGAAGTGCTTTGGAGCTTGTTCTCGGTCCAACCACTGAGCTGGTCATCATTAGTTGTCATGTAAAATCAACGTTCTGTCACACATCACAATCCAATCGAGAAAATTTTCATTGTTGTGTGGAATAAGAGATGACAACACTTCAAAATGCAGATTTTTAAAATTGTCTCTCACTCATGAGGCACCTAATTATTAAGCTTTTTCACCTTTCCAATTTGCTTCAAATGCCAAATGACCACAGAATGATCAATGTTGAATCCTTAGGCAACTTCTTGTATAGTTGTAAGAGGATCAACTTCGATAATTGGTTTCAATTCGTCATTGTCAACTTCCAATGACCGGCCACTACACTCCTCATCTTCAAGGCTCTCCTCTCCTTTGCGAAACTCCTTGAACCACTGCTTCATTGTATGTTCATTAGTAGTTCCTGGGCCAAAAGCATTGCTGACATTGCGAGTTGTCTCCACTACTTTATGTCCCATTTTGAACTCGAATAAGAAAATCACTTGAATTTGCTTTTTGTCTAACATCGTTTCCATAGTCTACAATAAGTATAAAATAAACAGCAAGTAATAAGTCATTAGCAAAAATATAAAGCGAGAAATTCCTACTAAAATGAAGTATAACATAACCACATTTAAATAAGAATGTGTTCCAATATCAAGTGGCCAATTCCAACAATGCGAAAACTGCAATCCCTTTTGCACCAACCTAATAGTTCACTGAAGTGAATACTTATTCCACCAAATTGTTAGGCAAATACTGGGAATGTCAGTATGTAAAAGAACTATGAATTATCTTAGAATCTTTTATTTACTGTACATAACCATATTAAATTATCTATTATTTATTTAATAGTATGTACATTTAATTTTTTGAAATACTGAATTTATTCTTATTAGTTGTTACCTCATTTGGGGATCTTAGGACTTAAGATCAATTTCATTCAATGTGACAGTAAAACTCTTTTTGAAAAATATATTGTATTTGTTTAAGTTACTTTTCACTGGCACAGAAATGGAAACAAGGTACTCTCTACGTCATGTAATAATACTTAGATGTATGTCCAGATTATCTAGGTGTTTGGTTTTTAAAAAAATTAATTCCATTAAGGGAGTCCTAAGAACACTGATATAATTTTTGACAGGTTTTAGGAGTTTTTTTTTTTTTCTTTTTAATTGGGTTGATTTAATCAACTTTAAAATGTGTGAGTGAATGGATGTTATCTAACAATATAAATGTCAGATTTTACTCAACAATGTAAGAGTCTTGGTAAGGAAGTGGTGGTAAAATTAGCTTCTTAAAACTCAGTCTTCATATGCTTTTATGATACTAATGGCATTTTTTCATTCTGGATTTGTTTATTCCCTAAACTTATGCAAGATATAATTTTTCAAAATACTGCAAAGGAAACCACTACTAATTGCTATTTTTAATACAAAATTCCTCGTTTGGGACCAAGTCCCATTTATGTCTGTAATGTAATTCCTTACTCTAACACCAGATGATGAATATGCTCATCCATTAACTCAGTGTCACAAAGATTTCCTTTGCAGATTCTCAATGTCCTGCTGCTATAATTAAACTAATCATACAGTGGGGACCGTTGTGGCCTAGTCAGTTTTATGTAATTTTATAAATTACTTAACAAAATTTATTAAACTATTTGCAAGACTGTTTGTATAAGTGATTTCACAAGTTAAAAACAATTCTTTGTTAGACTTCTGGTAATGACTTTTACTTTGCTAAACATGACCGCAAAAATTACAGTAAGCTTTCCAATCATTACTATAAATATCTCTCAACTGCTGCTACAGTTGGCCTTGTGGCCGCTGCAAATTTTACATGGCCTTTGCTAGACTCCTGCACAATTATGTGTATTATTAGCTTACACTGTTTACTTCCTATTGCCATTTGCCATTTTGTTACTATAACTCTCAACAACACACATTTTTTGTCTTTCTTTCTTTCTTTCTTTCTTTTTCTTTCTTTCTTTCTTTCTTTCTTTCTTTCTTTCTTTCTTTCTTTCTTCTTTTTTTTTTCTGGCTATTTGTTGTTAAAAAAATCCAGGTGCTTTTCATTGTGGCATGTCATTGCTTTCATTGGTTAACTTCCTACCTCTGTCATCTTCAAGGCAAAACTATTGTGTCTTTTACTATACAATTTATACTATTTGTGGTCAATACTGGCTCCATACTGACCATTACATCTTTCCATTCTAATACATCCTATAAGATCTGATTTAGTCCTAAGAGCAATGTGATGAGGTAAGTCTCTGACTTATAAGCGCTAACATTTGAATTTACTCACTTCTCTTTTCCAACTACATTCTGAGTACTGGAATGAAACGGATGTTTTCTACGAAGAATGACACCAGGATACCTTTCAGTATCTCTTCCTTAGGGCACAGGATATTTTGCATTCAGAATGATATACATAATATTTTCAAATACAGAATAGAAAAATTTAGTTAATATACAAATATTGAAAAATATTCAAAATTAGAATACATAGCAAATTATATGTTAACCTAAATAGTAAGATATATATCAAATATACTAAAATGAGAGTTTATTATACCATTCTATGGAACAAAATTGCATGGAATAACAGGAGATGTTATCCAATAAAGGAAGTAAAATAGCAAGACAATATAACTGAGATTTTTTAAGATAAAAAGAGAAGAATTATACATTTGAGAAACATAAAGAAATCACTGCTTATAAAATATTTTATATTAATAGAATAAATAAGAATAAAAAGCCAAATAATTTACTAAATAAAATGAAGAAATTAAAAGAATATAATTAAATTATATTTTATTTTTTTAAAGGGAACCTAACAAAGTAGGAAGTAATAAAGTACAAACAAAGTATGATTAGACACATTCACAAACCCAAAATATACATAGGTAAATTTTCTTTAGAGTCTCTGATTCTTTACTTCTTTGATTCTGATAATACTATAAAATACTGTTTGGGCCGGGCGCGGTGGCTCAAGCCTGTAATCCCAGCACTTTGGGAGGCCGAGACGGGTGGATCACGAGGTCAGGAGATCGAGACCATCCTGGCTAATACAGTGAAACCCCGTCTCTAATAGAAAATACAAAAAACTAGCCGGGCGACGAGGCGGGTGCCTGTAGTCCCAGCTACTCGGGAGGCTGAGACAGGAGAATGGCATGAACCCGGGAGGTGGAGCTTGCAGTGAGCTGAGATCCGGCCACTGCACTCCAGCCTGGGCGGCAGAGCAAGACACCGTCTCAAAAAAAAAAAAAAAAAAGAAAGAAACTGTGTTTGGAGGGGGCGGAGCAAGATGGCCGAATAGAAACAGCTCCAGTCTCCATCTCCCAGCGCGAGCGACACAAAAGACCGGTGATTTCTGCATTTTCAACTGAGGTACTGGGGTCATCTCACTCGGGAGTGCCAGACAATCCGTGCGTGTCAGCTGCTGCAGCCTGACCAGCGAGAGCTGAAGCAAGGCGAGGCATCACCTCACCTGGGAAGCGTGAGGGGGAAGGGAGTCCCTTTTCCTAGCCAGGGGAACTGAGACACACAACACCTGGAAAAATCAGGTAACTCCCACCCCAATACTGCGCTATAACACCGGCACACCGGAGAATATATCCCACACCTGGCCGGGAGGGTCCCACGCCCACGGAGCCTCCCTCCTTGCTAACACAGCAGTCTGCGGCAATCTAACGGCAGGGAAGCAGCGAGGCTGGGGGAGGGGCGCCTGCCATTGCTGAGGCTTAAGTAGGTAAATAAAGCCGCTGGGAAGCTCGAACTGGGTGTAGCTCACAGCAGCTCAAGGAAACCTGCCTGTCTCTGTAGACTGCGCCTCTGGGGACAGGGCTCAGCTAAAGGAGCAGAAGCCTGTGCAGATGCGAACGACTCTGTCTGACAGCTTTGAAGAGAGCAGTGGATCTCCCAACACGGAGGTTGAGATCTGAGAAGGGGCAGTCTGCCTGCTTAAGTGGGTCCCTGACCCCTGAGTAGCCTAACTGGGAGACATCCCCCACTAGGGGCAGTCTGACACCCCACACCTCACAGGGTGGAGTACACCCCTGAGAGGAAGCTTCCAAAGCAAGAATCAGACAGGTGCACTCTCTGTTCAGCAATATTCTGTCTTCTGCAACCTCTGCTGCTGATACCCAGCCAAACAGGGTCTGGAGTGGACCTCAAGCAATCTCCAACAGATCTATAGCTGAGGGTCCTGACTGTCAGAAGGAAAACTATCAAACAGGAAGGACACCTATACCAAAACCCCATCAGTACGTCACCATCATCAAAGACCAGAGACAGATAAAACCACAAAGATGGGGAAAAAGCAGGGCAGAAAAGCTGGAAATTCAAGAAACAAGAGCGCATCTCCTCCTGCAAAGGAGCACAGCCCATCGCCAGCAACGGATCAAAGCTGGTCAGAGAACGATTTTGATGAGATGAGAGAAGAAGGCTTCAGTCCATCAAACCTCTCAGAGCTAAAAGAGGAATTACGTACCCAGTGCAAAGAAACTAAAAATCTTGAAAAAAGAGTGGAAGAATTGACAGCTAGACTAATTAATGCAGAGAAGGTCATAAACGAAATGACAGAGATGAAAGCCATGACACAAGAAATACGTGACAAATGCACGAGCTTCAGTAACCGACTCGATCAACAGGAAGAAAGAGTATCAGCGATGGAGGATCAAATGAATGAAATGAAGTGAGAAGAGAAACCAAAAGAAAAAAGAAGAAAAAGAAATGAACAAAGCCTGCAAGAAGTATGGGATTATGTCAAAAGACCAAATCTACGTCTGATTGGGGTGCCTGAAAGTGAGGGGGAAAATGGCACCAAATTGGAAAACACTCTACAGGATGTCATCCAGGAGAACTTCCCCAACCTAGCAGGGCAGGCCAACATTCAAATTCAGGAAATACAGAGAACGCCACAAAGATACTCCTCCAGAAGAGCAACTCCAAGACACATAATTGCCAGATTCACCAAAGTTGAAATGAAGGAAAAAATCTTAAGGGCAGCCAGAGAGAAAGGTCGGGTTACCCACAAAGGGAAGCCCATCAGACTGACAGCAGATCTCTCGGCAGAAACTCTACAAGCCAGAAGAGAGTGGGGGCCAATATTCAACGTTCTTAAAGAAAAGAATTTTAAACCCAGAATTTCATATCCAGCCAAACTAAGTTTCATAAGTGAAGGAGAAATAAAATTCTTTACAGATAAGCAAATGCTTAGAGATTTTGTCACCACCAGGCCTGCCTTACAAGAGACCCTGAAGGAAGCCCTAAACATGGAAAGGAACAACCGGTACCAGCCACTGCAAAAACATGCCAAAATGTAAAGACCATTGAGCCTAGGAAGAAACTGCATCAACTAATGAGCAAAATAACCAGTTAATATCATAATGGCAGGATCAAGATCACACATAACAATATTAACCTTAAATGTAAATGGACTAAATGCTCCAATTAAAAGACACAGACTGGCAAACTGGATAAAGAGTCAAGACCCATCAGTCTGCTGTCTTCAGGAGACTCATCTCACATGCAGAGACATACATAGGCTCAAAATATCTACCAAACAAATGGAGAACAAAAAAAAGCAGAGGTTGCAATCCTAGTCTCTGATAAAACAGACTTTAAACCATCAAAGATCAAAAGAGACAAAGAAGGCCATTACATAATGGTAAAGGGATCAATCCAACAGGAAGAGCTAACTATCCTAAATATATATGCACCCAATATAGGAGCACCCAGATTCATAAAGGAAGTCCTTAGAGACTTACAAAGAGACTTAGACTCCCATACAATAATAATGGGAGACTTCAACACTCCACTGTCAACATTAGACAGATCAATGAGCCAGAAAGTTAACAAGGATATCCAGGAATTGAACTCATCTCTGCACCAAGCGGACCTAATAGACATCTATAGAACTCTCCACCCCAAGTCAACAGAATATACATTCTTCTCAGCACCACATCACACTTATTCCAAAATTGACCACATAATTGGAAGTAAAGCACTCCTCAGCAAATGTACAAGAACAGAAATTATAACAAACTCTCTCTCAGACCACAGTGCAATCAAACTAGAACTCAGGACTAAGAAACTCAATCAAAACCGCTCAACTACATGGAAACTGAACAACCTGCTCCTGAATGACTACTGGGTACATAACGAAATGAAAGCAGAAATAAAGATGTTCTTTGAAACCAATGAGAACAAAGATACAACATACCAGAATCTCTGAGACACATTTAAAGCAGTGTGTAGAGGGAAATTTATAGCACTAAGTGCCCACAAGAGAAAGCAGGAAAGATCTAAAATTGACACTCTAACATCACAATTAAACGAACTAGAGAGGCAAGAGCAAACACATTCAAAAGCTAGCAGAAGGCAAGAAATAACTAAGATCAGAGCAGAACTGAAGGAGATAGAGACACAAAAAACCCTCCAAAAAATCAATGAATCCAGGAGTTGGTTTTTTGAAAAGATCAACAAAATTGACAGACCACTAGCAAGGCTAATAAAGAAGAAAAGAGAGAGGAATCAAATATACGCAATAAAAAGTGGTAAAGGGGATATCAGCACCGACCCCACAGAAATACAAACTACCATCAGAGAATACTATAAACACCTCTACACAAATCAACTAGAAAATCTAGAAGAAATGGATAATTTCCTGGACATGTACACTCTCCCAAGACTAAACCAGGAAGAAGTTGAATCCCTGAATAGACCAATAGCAGGCTCTGAAATTGAGGCAACAATTAATAGCCTACCCACCAAAAAAAGCCCAGGACCAGATGGATTCACAGCTGAATTCTACCAGAGGTACAAGGAGGAGCTGGTACCATTCCTTCTGAAACTATTCCAATCAAT
Source organism: Piliocolobus tephrosceles (assembly GCF_002776525.5). Classification (NCBI taxonomy): domain Eukaryota; kingdom Metazoa; phylum Chordata; class Mammalia; order Primates; family Cercopithecidae; genus Piliocolobus; species Piliocolobus tephrosceles. The sequence goes on along the minus strand of NC_045455.1, from coordinate 50,326,634 downwards.
AGAAAAAGAGGGAATCCTCCCTAACTCATTTTGTGAGGCCAACATCATCCTGATACCAAAGCCTGGCAGAGACACAACAAAAAAAGAGAATTTTAGACCAATATCCCTGATGAACATCGATGCAAAAATCCTCAATAAAATACTGGCAAACCGGATTCAGCAGCACATCAAAAAGCTTATCCACCATGATCAAGTGGGCTTCATCCCTGGGATGCAAGGCTGGTTCAACATTCGCAAATCAATCAACGTAATCCAGCATATCAACAGAACCAAAGACAAGAACCACATGATTATCTCAATAGATGCAGAAAAGGCTTTTGACAAAATTCAACAGCCCTTCATGCTAAAAACGCTCAATAAATTCGGTATTGATGGAACGTACCTCAAAGTAATAAGAGCTATTTATGACAAACCCACAGCTAATATCATACTGAATGGCCAAAAACTGGAAAAATTCCCTTTGAAAACTGGCACAAGACAGGGATGCCCTCTCTCACCACTCCTATTCAACATAGTGTTGGAAGTTCTGGCTAGGGCAATCAGGCAAGAGAAAGAAATCAAGGGTATTCAGTTAGGAAAAGAAGAAGTGAAATTGTCCCTGTTTGCAGATGACATGATTGTATACTTAGAAAACCCCATCGTCTCAGCCCAAAATCTTCTTAAGCTGATAAGCAACTTCAGCAAAGTCTCAGCATACAAAATTAATGTGCAAAAATCACAAGCATTCTTATACACCAGTAACAGACAAGCAGAGAGCCAAATCAGGAATGAACTTCCATTCACAATTACTTCAAAGAGAATAAAATACCTAGGAATCCAACTTACAAGGGATGTAAAGGCCCTCTTCAAGGAGAACTACAAACCACTGCTCAGTGAAATCAAAGAGGACACAAACAAATGGAAGAACATACCATGCTCATGGATAGGAAGAATCAATATCGTGAAAATGGCCATACTGCCCAAGGTTATTTATAGATTCAATGCCATCCCCATCAAGCTACCAATGAGTTTCTTCACCGAATTGGAAAAAACTGCTTTAAAGTTCATATGGAACCAAAAAAGAGCCCGCATAGCCAAGACAATCCTAAGTCAAAAGGACTAAGCTGGAGGCGTCACGCTACCTGACTTCAAACTGTACTACAAGGCTACAGTAACCGAAACAGCATGGTACTGGTACCAAAACAGAGATATAGACCAATGGAACAGAACGGAGTCCTCAGAAATAATGCCACACATCTACAACCATCTGATCTTTGACAAACCTGAGAGAAACAAGAAATGGGGAAAGGATTCCCTATTTAATAAATGGTGCTGGGAAAATTGGCTAGCCATAAGTAGAAAGCTGAAACTGGATCCTTTCCTTACTCCTTATACGAAGATTAATTCAAGATGGATTAGAGACTTAAATGTTAGACCTAATACCATAAAAACCCTAGAAGAAAATCTAGGTAGTACCATTCAGGACATAGGCATGGGCAAGGACTTCATGTCTAAAACACCAAAAGCAATGGCAGCAAAATCCAAAATAGACAATTGGGATCTAATTAAACTAAAGAGCTTCTGCACAGCAAAAGAAACTTCCATCAGAGTGAACAGGCAACCTACAGAATGGGAGAAAATTTTTGCAATCTACTCATCTGACAAAGGGCTAATTTCCAGAATCTACAAAGAACTCAAACAAATATACAAGAAAAAAACAAACAACCCCATCAAAAAGTGGGGAAAGGATATGAACAGACATTTCTCAAAAGAAGACATTCATACAGCCAACAGACACATGAAAAAATGCTCATCATCACTGGCCATCAGAGAAATGCAAATCAAAACCACAATGAGATACCATCTCACACCAGTTAGAATGGCAATCATTAAAAAATCAGGAAACCACAGGTGTTGGAGAGGATGTGGAGAAATAGGAACACTTTTACACTGTTGGTGGGATTGTAAACTAGTTCAACCATTATGGAAAACAGTATGGCAATTCCTCAAGAATCTAGAACTAGATGTACCATATGACCCAGCCATCCCACTACTGGGTATATACCCAAAAGATTATAAATTATTCTACTACAAAGACACATGCACACGTATGTTTATTGTGGCACTATTCACAATAGCAAAGACTTGGAATCAACCCAAATGTCCATCAGTGACAGACTGGATTAAGAAAATGTGGCACATATACACCATGGAATACTATGCAGCCATAAAAAAGGATGAGTTTGCATCCTTTGTAGGGACATGGATGCAGCTGGAAACCATCATTCTTAGCAAACTATCACAAGAAGAGAAAACCAAACACCGCATGTTCTCACTCATAGGTGGTAACTGAACAATGAGCTCACTTGGACTCGGGAAGGGGAACATCACACAATGGGGCCTATCAGGGGGAGGGGGGAGGGGGGAGGGATTGCATTGGGGAGTTATACCTGATATAAATGATGAATTGATGGGTGCTGACGAGTTGATGGGTGCAGCACACCAACATGGCACATGTATACATATGTAACAAACCTGCACGTTATACACATGTACCCTAGAACTTAAAGTATAATAATAATAATAAAAAAAAAGAAACTATGTTTGGCTGTGTGAGAAATAAAATCCAGAATAAAATATGGTGCTTGAATATAGAGTTAAGTGTCATCGTTTTATGGTTAAGAAAGACTGTACAGTAAGGAGGTACGTTTATAATAGGTAAGAAGAAACATCATTAAAATCTGAAGAAATAACATAGACAAGTACAGAGACTTGAAAGTGTCCATCAAATTCAGGAATCAATAAGACATTCACCTCTTCTGACTTCCCTTTCAAGTCTAATCATTTTCAGATGAGAGAGGGCAGAACCATCTTTGTAAAAGATAATCAAAGTCCAAAATATACTAAGCGATAACAAGTAAGCACCTAGGTAATCTAAATAACTTTGGGAGTCCTGAGTCAGACAAATTACTTACTGAAGTACAGTAAGATGTGCACTGATATCACTGAACTGCAGATAATGATGTCTGAAGAACTATGTTGAAAATAACACAGTCCTAAAATCTGTCAGGCTGACATATTTGCGGAAAACAGCAGACATGGTTTAAGAAGATTTTTTCCAATAAATACCTGTAAGAAGTTAGAAAAAAGAAGGAGGAAGCTGTTGTTAAGAGCCAGGATAAAAGTGCAAAAAACACATCTCAATAAGCACATGTCATTTTCTTTTTTCCTTGCTTTCTTTCATTTTTATCCTACCTTCCTTCCTTTCCTTCCTCTCTCCCTCCCTCCTTTCCTTCCTTCCTTCCTTCCTTCCTTCCTTCCTTCCTTCCTTCCTTCCTTCCTTCCTTCTTCCTTCCTTTCTTCCCTCCTACCTTCCTTCCTCCCTCTTTCCCTCCCACATTTCCTTTCTTCCTGTCTCCTCCTTTCCTTCCTCTCTCCCTTCCTCCTTTCCTTCCTCTCTCCCTTCCTTCTTTCCTTCCTTCCTTCCCTCCCTCCTTCCTCCCTTCCCTCCTTCCTTCCTCCTTTGTTCCCTCATTCCCTCCTTCCCTCCCTCATTTCCTTCCTTCCTTCCTCCCTCCTTCCCTCATTCCCTCCTTCCCTCCCTCCTTTCCTTCCTTCCTTCCTTCCTTCCTTCCTTCCTTCCTTCCTTCCTTTCTTCCTTCCTTTTCTGCACTTGTCAAATTAGTTCATTGCACAGTGATAGAGTTTCACTTTTCTTCATATTGTCATTGTAGAAATCTTGGGCAGGATAATTTTTTGTTGGTGGGAGGAGTCTGCCTGCATACTGTGGGATGTTAAGCTGCTGCTTGGCCTGTCCTTCCCTCTTTACCTCTCTCCTTGGTTTGTGACAACATGTTTATTTTTTCTCCCCTATGGAGCAAAATCATGCATATCGTTGAGAACCTTTATTTCAGATACAAGATATCTGAAAATTTTCAAGGCATGTAATGACATCTGTTATTATGATACTGAGATAAAATGAACAGATATAAACTGAAGATTTCTTAAAAGTAAGTTCATTGTTATCTGGCCTATTAACTTACTCATAAATATTTATTGAAAATTTACATGATGTCGGGCATAATATCTGGCATTGGGGTCAAAACAATATGAGATTATATATCAGTATCAATTTGCAGAAAGTTTTTCATAGTTCTATCCTTAGTCTTATAATGTTCAACACTCTACTGATGACCTGGCTATAGAAAAATATGTTATGGGTACCCAAGGAAATCTGGAAACATTGTTTAAGTGGATTTCCAAAGATTAGACAGCATTTGCTATGCAAAAGAGGAGGAAAGTGGAAGTTGGAAACAGAAGAAACAGAAAATCTAAAACCCCTGATGTGAAAACCTCAAGCTCTGTTAGAAGAACTTTTAACACACCATTCAGTTGAAGACAAAGAGTAAGGAAAAGTGTGAGAGTAAGGAAGAGAATGTAAAAGTTAAAAAAAAAAAAAAAGGGGGGCAATGCCATGATAAGCCTTGTTAATAGAAAGTCATAGAATATTTTACTTACATACGAGCAATGAGAAGACATTGGAGGGGTGAAGAACGTGTAACATAGGAAAACACTTTTTATTTACAAGATTAACACTCACTGCAATGTAAGAAGAAAAAAAAAAAAAAAAAGACTGAGAACAATAGAGAGCCCTTGCAATAATCAAGTGAGATGTGATTAGAATGGTGGGGTGAGACTGAAGAGAAGCAGAGGGATTTGAAATGAACTTAAGATGAAGCGAAAGAAGATACTGTTGTGCAACACCCTGATCCACTCCCACCCCTTTCAGAAATGAAGCAATCATTCCCACAGCTGCTGGGTTGTGGGAAGCTGACAGCTCTCAACTGATTGCCCACCTGGAAATTGCCTTTTAGAAGACAGCCACTATGTTCAAAACCATGACCCATTTTTATGGCCAACCTGCATGCAATGAAAAGTCAATGCGGAGTTAACACAATTCTGGGATGATTTATTACACATAAAGACTAATTAAAACATGCCTATTGTTTCAGATGCCTGCGATTTTGCTTTTTAATTAGTTTATAAATATCTTGTAAGCTACAAATGACTGATGTGATGAAAACCGTACTTGATAAAATATTTACATCTATCGTGGACACTGTTAAATTAATAATGTTGCATGAAAATCACTCTGAGAAATGGTAGATTTTGTGGTAATGAAAAGTGGTGAGGTGTTAACTTTGTTTCTTACACTTAGGGTGGTTCCTGATTAACTTTCACTGCTTGGGAAGTTTTTTAAAAATTCCATTAATTCTGTTACAATGAAATATTGTATTTATAGCCCCCAAATGCATGAAGTATCACATTTTTCACTTGAACACGTTTTATGTAAAGGCTAAAAGACAGCCAAAGATAAGAATACACCTTACAATCGCAAAAGAAGATAAAGACATAGTAAGAAAAAAAAAAAATTGCAAACATTAGTACTATAAAGTACTCAAATCTTGTACTGAGTATATTTGTCTCCTACTTTCCCGTCAACATCACAGCTTTTCTAAATGTTTCACTCTAAATTTTAGAATACTGTAATATGTGTTTCATAGTTGTATCAAAATGAAAAGAAATCTCCACCAATGAATATTGATCCAAAGAAACTTGCTTCCATCCACATGTCCATTTCCCCAAAACATTTTCTGTATGGTTTCTGCAGGTTAGTGTTGATCCTTCAGCTTCAAGGAGGGAATCTCCGTGTACCTTTTCTATATTCTTCTTTGGTACTTTTGTTCCGAAATGAGACAAGAAAGGTGTACTTTCTGCAATGAGCCACAGTTCAAGTAGTCCTTACTTTTAAATTTTCCAATTGCTCCTCTTTCTGGAGACATTTACTTAAGAGTGTCCTTGATCATTATTAAATCTGGCAGATTCATCCTGAGTGCCTGCAGTGCACCAGTTCCTTTTGGAAGCAGAAAGAGAGAGAGACTGCTGTACAGAGAATAACATCTGTCTGAAATAGCACTGAGCTTTGACCTTGGCAGTTTCTCTTTAGCTACTTTAAGCATTTATTCAGAGTAGGCAGTGACTCATTGGATCTGTTACTACACTGGTCATGTTATATTAATTCTGAAGCCTTGGTGTGGCAGAGACTCCATCTTTAATCTCTGTTTGTATACGACAAGTGTTCAGACTTATGTATAGTTAGACTTCAAAATAAAGTCATTTTATGCTTTTAAACATGCATTTGGAAATAATAAAGATATAGTTATGAGACTGCTTTTCTAATTGTAGAGTAATGATAAGATAATCATTTGTTGAACTACCTTATATGTGGTGCCCTTTTTGCTGGCGTTTGCAAAGTAATTTCAAAATTTTCTTCCCATGATGAGAAAAATAGGAATATTACTTTTATTTCATTTATCTGGGCCTATTAGCATAGGAATTTTATTTATATGTTCACATGCAATTTAATGTAAGGAATTTTTAATACTTTGTCAACAAATAAAACTAAAATCATATGGCATTCTCAAATATGATACTTAATAGTTACCATATATATACACACACACATATATCATATACAGTTAAATCCATCAATACCATTAGATTTCTTTAGACTAGTGATGATTTACAAAATAATAAAGCAATGAAATGCAGAAATTATTTAACATATGTTTTCTCTATTCTGACCATGATACACACACACACTCACACACATACTCTTATACACATATATGTGTTTTCATCGTATGTATATATTTATACATTCATATATATATATATATATATATATATATATATATATATATATATAGTGAAAAATGTTTTATTTGGGCAATAGTTTTTGAAAAATGTGCCATATCCTCCATTAATATAAACTAGATTTTTAAAAATTACATTGAAATGGGATCATAAAGAAGTAAAGATTTAAGCATTTTGACTATATGGTGTCACTCTGATTATAAAATCCAATATCATATAGTTCACATGTCATTTCTCTTTTCTGAAACTATCAAAGACAAACACAGAAGGAAAACAAACTCTATGTAATTGATTACAAAAACCGGATTTTATTTTCATCAACAAAATTTACATCTGAAATTATATTAGAATTCTATCCTTCAAAAAAAAGTACCTATTCAATTTCATACTTGAAGTAAGTTTTTAAAATGGTATCTTAATTAAAGTTAATTATTTTCCACAGTGAATTTGCTATTTTATTTAAGGTGCATTTAATCATGTATTTCTTTTGAATATTGAATGAGTAAAATTATATACTCTCTCTCCCACCTTTCACACATTTCTCTTTTGCAGCATTTCTCTTTTATTATTGTTCATCAATTGAATTAATGAACTGTGAAATCAGTTATTATTCTCAGGGTATATAAATTATCATTTTTAAATCTATGCTTCTTTTAATACATATAAAACTGAGAAGCATTTTTCATACATTCTGAAAAAGGAGTAAATAAGCATCAACCTAAGAAATAAGTGCTGGTGAGTTAGAGAGTGTCAGTCACTAGCTGCACATGTGATTCCAGCAGAGACATTGCACTCCATGTGCAAGCTACAAGTAAATGGTATAGAAAGTACTCAGTCAGGGTAAATCTGTCCTCTGGGTCTCTACAGAACATAATTAGTTTCATGTAAAATGAGTGGTTTTCAAGTTTATTATATATGGATTTAATATACCAAATAGATAGAATACAAGAAATGATAAGTGGGAAAATTTCAAAAGATTTATATTTCTTTAGTGAGCACAAAAATAGCCTATCCTGCATTCTTCTCAGTTGCCACAAAATGTGTAGTACTCTGACTTTTTCCACAAGTGAAGTGATTAACTGTCTTGTGAGGGTCTTTTTACTCTTTCATTTTTTTTTTCTACTAAGGATAAAAAAGAAAAGAAAAACATAAAAAGGACACATGACTGAGTTTGTAAAATTAATGTCTGTGCAAAAATGACACCTCCTCCATATAAAGTGTTTGAATTATACAAATCTCTGGCAATAATTTTGGAAAATTTCATAGGTGCCTTTCAGTTCACCTCTAGTTTATTTGTTATTGATAATATGAATACAACAGGAAAATGAATTTGATAAATTTCTTCTGCTTATCTATGATCATATATTTGTTTTAGAAAGCTTTCCTTTCTATAATGTATTAATAGGGACTTCTCTAAGATTTTATCTTTAGCTTTCTCTTATTACATATTTGAAATAATACATTATATTATTAGAAATATTATATTTCTTAAATAATATTAGAAATAATTTTTTTCTTAGACAGAAGTGTTTTCCTATAATATTTTCCTTCTGTTAAAAACTTTACTTATTTAAGCAAAAGACCTTTATGGCCAGAGACAACTCCTTCTAGGCTATATGTTTGGTGGATCAGAGAAATGGCAATGTACATTCTCAGGGGCCATCTTTATGAAAAGCCCTTCTCTGACTACCTGTTCAGACATTGTCTCCTCAGTTAATTCTTAGTATATCATTCTGTTTCATTTTCTGTCTAGGATTTACTATTATTTGGCACATTTTCTTCACTTACTTTTTCGCGATGCATATATTTTTTTCAGGTTTTGCCCCCAACTGCCATCATTTCCACACAAGATCAGTATCCTTGCCAAACTTGTTTCTTCTTTCTTATACCTAGCAGTATGCCTTGTACCACTAAGAATCAAGAAAAACACTCAAAAATTACCTTTACATATCACAGACAAAAGGAAAATAAATGACACATATATTGAGCATCAGTTATGAGTCTAAGAGTAAAGTAAAAAATGTGTGTGTGCAACTGGATCTTAAAATAAAGGTTTCACTTAGGCACTTTCTAAAATGAGATACTGACACAAGTTTCAAAAATGTTCGGATTACTATTCAAGAAACAGTTAGAATAAGAAGCAAGAAGATTGAAGGAGAGAAACAGACAGCAAGGCAAATGCAGAGAACATGTAAACAACGCAGGAAGCATGCACTGAGGAAATAAAGCTCATTTCTTTGAATCCCCTCTGCTCCTGTCTACTGAACATTCTGGGAACATAGTCTGTACATTCATCATTTCTAATGCAGCATTTCGTTTCTTCACTCAAATGATCGCTGCTCCAATTTTGCCTACCTGAAATATCATTCAGAGTATTTAAGGCTTAACTCAGTTGCCATGGCTTCTCTAAGTATTTTCTAATCCCACCAGCATATAACCCCAAAATATAGCATTTACTTCATTTTAGACCTTGGAAAATACTATAGAATTCATATATGCTTCCTCTACTTGATTTTAAGGTCTTTCATTATAGGTAACTACTTTATTGATCTTAGCAACTCAGTGCAAGAGAGGACAACTTGTATGTAATTTCCTATAAATAATGAAATGCAGTGTACTCAAGGGGAAATAGTACGGACTTGGAAACCACAGAACAGGGTTTTGTCTGTCTGGGGGATTTTCCACGCACCTCCCAGTCAGCACACCACACACTAGCTTTGCCATTTTTAATAAGATGCCTAAATTCCCTAAGCCTCCCTGTATGGCTTATAAATTTAGATGTCTAATGCCTCCCTCATAGAGTTTTTGTAGCAATTACATGAGGCAACATATATAAAAAACTAACGCATTCCATATATTACAGATGCTATTACCATTAATACTTTAACTGAGATTAACATTTTAATAATTGCTTTTTAATGGAAATCAATTTAGTTAGAATGTTGAAAAAACATAGTCATATGTATCTGTGAGCTTCTTCCTTCCACAGTTCAGTGTGCTCATTTTTCACTGATGTATAACAAATTGCCACAAATTGAGCGGCTTAAAGCAACATCCTTTCACATCTCAAAGTTCTGGACGTCTGGAAGTTTTTTGCAAGGCTTTGTGGTATTCTCTACTTTGTTTTCCAAACAGCTGTATCAAGGTCTCAGCCAGGATTGGGGACTTATCCGAGGCTCAAGGGTCGTCTTCCAGTTTTCTGCTTGTTAAAAAAATTCAACTCCTCACAGCTGCAGAACTCATGGAGGCTGTGTTTTCAAAGGCTGCAGAATCTCTCTAATGTCTCACCTTTTTTAAAGGTTTACAATGGCTATGTTGACCCCATCCAAGATTATGTTCTTTTTGAATAACTCAAAATCAATTAATAGTAGCTTTATAAAGGGAGAGATATCTCATCTATAAGTTAAGTCCATACTCAAGGAAAGGGGATTATACAGGATGCCCAGGGATGAAAATTTGGGAGGCCACTGGAGAATCTTGCCTATTACAGTCAAGTTAATAACAGCAAGCTAGAAAATGCATGTGCATTTTCTATATATATGTATATTATTGTAGTTATATATATTAGCAGTGTACCTGTGTGTGGATGAACATGTGGTTACAGCAATTGCATTGGAATATAGTAAGTAAAGTGTTCTGAAGATCTTAGTGGAACTCTTGGGTGCAAATGAGTTGGATCGCTGGAACTGAGAAGCAGAACATGTAAAAGCATATTTTATTATTTTAAAAATATGTATCTATAATTAAAGCAAGTAGTATGTGTATGTGTCATGCATCCTTAGGAGAAAGACAAACTAATGTTCTATTTTTAAATTAGTGAGCAAAGAGGAATCTGGTTTAAAAAATATTTGATGTAGTAAGAAAAAGATGTTGAGTTTGGCTGAGAAGGCTTTTGGTCTTTGAGTGGTGCCTATATAGCACAAAAATGAAAATCAATTAAAAATAGTGTTTCCAAAGAATTAAATAGAGAAAAGAAGGTAGCAGGGTGGAAGTAAAGAGAGAGAGAAAGAAAGACAAAGATAAGAGTTTGGGGATAAAAAGTACCCCATACCCTTCCCTCTACTTGAAATACATTTTCTGGTGATGGCAATAAAGATAAAAAGAGATGCAAAATAAACATGAAGAAAGTGACCTAAAACCAAAATGCTAAAATATATACTATTTATATAGAAAATTATTGAGAAAAGTATTCAAAAAGAAACTATATACTTTGTTATGATTTAAAAACCAATTTGAAGTCTCATAGTTTTTTTAACCTAAAAGTTTACATCATGAAATTTTTGCAACATTATTTTTAAACTCTAGAAACATCACACCTTGCCCAACTACTGCCTACATACTCTAGAAGAAAATATGGGATTCTTACTAACAAATCACAGACATATTTGTTTTGCATTTTAATGTGATATGCAGAAATAGATTGGAAGCAAATACTGCATTTTTTGGTAACATTTCTCAGAAAAAAACTTTGAGGAAAAAATGTTTTATAATTAGTTTTGACTTTGTATTATACCAAATGCATTCATTTTGGGGGCATGTTTCCTAAAAATCTCTGAAGTAATGATGAAACTTTAAGTCTTTATAAGTATTTGTTGGCATAATTCCACTCTGAACAGCAAGTACATATGACATGAGGGTCACATTGTGCTGGGGCAGATATGAGTGAAAAGACTAAGAACTAAATGGGAATTTAAAAAATGCTTTTTCTTAATAAAAGGAAAGGAAACCTTTTCTGCAAAATTTAGACTAATATCCCTGGGACATTAAATGGTAAATTAGTAGATTATTGATGGATTATAAATATTAATATATATTTATTTTTATATAAATACATATAAATATATGTATACATATAGGTGTATATTTTATACATACATATAAATATATGTATATTTATATATATAAAACCTCCATGTCATACATATTTGCCATTCAGAGTAGAACTATGCCAACATATACATATATGGACTTAATTATTCGTCATTACTTCAGAAATTTTTGGAAAACATGTCACCAAAATGAATGCATTTAATATACTACAAATTCAAAACTAATTATAAAAAATGTCCTCAAAGATTTCCTCTGAGAAATTGTACCAAATACGTAATATTTGCCTCAAATGTATATACAGATTATATATGATATACATCTACATGATACACATATATACAGGTTATACATGATATATATATATTTGCATGATAGAAAACTAGTTGTTGCAGGAAACCATATCCATCTCTTTAGAGTACTTTAGACATTTACTTATCTTGAAAGAGAAGATAGAACTCCATTGTTAAAGACAAAGATTCACTTTTCTTGGGATTTTATGGTGTTTATGTCCATAGATGCAAGAACATCTTTCTCTGGGTGGAGATTTACTCAAAAGGAATATTTACAGAGAATGAATTAAGTTACTACTGTATCAATAGCTCTTACGTAGTCTATATAGCAGTGAATCCAGAAAAGTCTGACTGGAGTTCCTGAGTTATGATCAAAAGTTAAATCAGACTCCTAATCAGCAAAATGTCCCCTATCTCTCAGCAGTATTTTGGGACACCTGTGATCAGACAACTAATGGCTGCAGATAGAGTTATCTACAGGGAAAGCCCTGACTCAGAGGGCCTAACTGAATAGACCCACAAGCCCGCAGAATTTGAAAACTGAGAGCAAGAAACTTGACCCTGAAAATCCAAACTGCCCAATGAATGAAGCTTTTCACAGGTCTGTTTTCTATATAGAGGCATGGAGCTCTAGAAAAACAATATTCTTTACTTTAAAGGATAAAAAAAGATCCTCTTTAGTAAGATTTAGCTCAAGGAGCAGAGAAGGCTTTGCAAATAGTTTTAAGATATTGTACAAGATGCCCTGAGCTTGGTTGCATGACTCAGCATTTGCAATGATGCTATCTATATTAGACAGAGAAGCTATATGAGGTCTCTGGGAAGCTCCTACTTGAGCTTGGAACTCATGCTAGTGTACTGTAGCAAGGCCATGTATTCAGTCACAGAGAATTATTCTTTGTGTTTAAAATAGTTCCTGCTATGTGAATGAATTCCTGATCACAAAAAAGGCAAGTGACTGTAATCAGACTATTGGCTACAACTCTGCCCAACACCAGATATTGGGCAATGACTATCCCCATCATCATCTTGGTATTATAAAATTACCAAATCATAAGGTCAGGTGGCCATAGAGGTAATCCATTATGCAATTAAAATGATACTTTCTGGAACTGGCTGGAGAACATCAGGAGGGCACAAGTTACATAAGCAGGTAATAAACCCTGTCTTGTTGAACAAAGTCTCTTTCTCTGCTCATATCTCTGGCCTTAGGGCTGACAGAAGCTTAGTTCACAGATAGGTCGGCCTGATAAATTAATACAAGCTGAAAATGTAAAACCACATCAAGATAGAACAGTGAGGAGTTTATTTGTTTGCTAGGGCTCTTGTAAAAATATACCATAGTCTTGGTGATTTGAAACAGCAGAAATTTATTTTCTCACTGTTCTGGAAGCTAGATCTCTGAACTCAAGGCATCAGCAGGGTCATTCTCTCTCTCAAAGCTGTAGAAAACAAGTGTTCCTTGCCTCATCCTAGATTCTGGAGGCTGTCAGAAATCCTTGGTATGTGTTGTCCCACAACTACATTGCTCCAATCTCTGCCTCTGTTGTCACATGACATTATACCCGTGTGTGTCTCCATATCCAAACCTTTCTTTCCTTTCTCTTATACAGACACCAGTTACTGGATTACGGTCACATTCACAGGTCCCAAGAGTTACAACTTCAACATATATAGGTTGGTGCAAAAGTTATTGTGGTTTTTTCAATTACTTTCAATGGCAAAAACCACTATTATTTTTGCACCAACCTAATAATTTGGGGAGCCACAATTCAACACATAACAAGGAGTGACACTAAAGACTGGTGCCAGGGGGAATCCTCATTGTGAGCAAACCTTGGAGGAGTAACTTGGTGGCTCACTTGTCTAGCCAACTGGTGAGGGTCTTGAAAGGAATGAGGTGAGGAGTTCAGAATCAAAGAGGCCTGGAGGAGCGGTACTCATGTTTATGCTGGTGAAGACTTTTGTGCCTCAAGACTGGAAGCGCTGGCTCACGCCTGTAATCCTACCACTTTGGGAGGCCGAGGTGGGAGTGGATCACCTGAGGTCACAAATTCAAGACAAACATGGCCAACATGGCAAGACCCTGTCTCTACTAAAAATACAAAAATTAGCCCTAGACTTGGTGGCACATGCCTGTAGTCACAGCTACATGGGAGGCTGAGGCAGCAGAATTGCTCGAACCTAGGAGGCAGAGGTTGCAGTGAGTCGAGATTGAGCCACTGCATACCAGACTGGGCAGCAGAGCAAGACTCCATCTCAAAAAAAAAAACAACAAAAGAAAAATGTTTTCGTGCCTCAGGTTAATGACCACTATAGTTTACACATCACATAGGATATATTCAAAAACTATATAGACTGGCAGGGCACGGTGGCTCCCAGCACTTTGGGAGGCCAAGGCGAGTGGACCCCTGAGATCAGGAGTTCAGGACCAGCCTGGCCAATATGGTGAAACCCCGTCTCTACTAAAAATACAAAAATTAGCCTGGTGTGGCGGTGGGCACCTGTAATCCCAGCTACTCCGGAGGCTGAGGCAGGAGAATCACTTGAACCTGGGAGGTGGAGACTGCAGTGAGCTGATATTGTGCCATTGCACTCCAACCTGGGGAACAAGAGTGAGACTTCATCTAAACAAAAAAAACAAAAACAAACAAACAAACAAACAAAAAACACCATACAGACAGGATGGCCATTAAGTGCATTAAGTGGGCATCAGTCAGCTTATGTTCTTGACTACCAGTATTTGTGGAGGAAGCCATGAACACAGTAAGTGTGGCAGCAGAAAGGAAAGCTATGCATAGGTCCAATGGTTTAAGCTTTTGTTCAAAAAATCCAGATCTACCTTCCACTGACGTTTGAAAGTCTAAAGTTTACAAAACAGACATCAATGCTGAGCCCATGAAATGGTGCTAATGGCTCCAAGGAGACTAATTCAGTCGCTCATGACAAAGTAATTATTTCCAGCCCTTGTATCCTGGAGGGAAGCATTTCATCCAAAAGAAAATTAGCTCTTACTTTAGTACTGATTTGCCTTCCCTGCCCATAGTTTTACTGACAACACCAACATCTAAGATTTATAACATGTGACATCATTTCAGTTTAAAAGATCCATTTTATAAAAAAGATAGGGTAACAATGAGAACATGACTGTGAGATCCACTGATTCTACCCTATGTCATATTATCCAGAATTACCAGGCTAATGTTATAATGGGATGTCTTATTATAAAAGACTCAACTATGGTACCATGTCTAACAAAACACTCCTAAGGGTTGCAATGTTGTCTGCAAGAATACAGTGTATGCATTGAAATGATTTCTTGAAATAGGAAATTTGAATCGAATAGTGGAACATACAAGTTCATTGATGAAAGAAGACTGGCCTTTCTCACCACCACTGCCAGTCACCTTGAGGAATGTAGGCTTCCTTCCTCTGAAATCTTAGGCTCTGATGAATTACGTGTCTTGTTTTCTTAGGTATGAGAGGTGGGAACATTTGTGGTAGGGAACACAGTAGAATAGGGTTCTCTATTACATAATGGTGGCAGGGAGGATGTGTTGACATCAAAACTTCCTCTTGGGCCTCTGGTGGTCTTCCATGCCTAGTAGAATGGGGAAAAACAGCAGTTGAGGTTTGGGTTAAGGAACTCAAGGGCTTGGACTTCTCAGAGATGAAGATCTGGGTCACTCCATCAGGCAAGCAACAAAGGCCAGATGAAATGCTGCTTGAAGGGTTGGCATATCTAGGATTGGTGGTGGCAATGTGAGATGAAAAATATCACTAACAACCTGGGGGCCAGTTGGAGTCAAGATGATTGCAGCTTCTGTAGCTTATTTCGCTGACCATTGCATATTAAATCATTTGTAGAGACCATGAAGACTAAGTAACTGAGAAGATTTAATGCAGGGTGCATATGGATTGAGTGCAGGGTGTGGTTTTCATCCCTTTATTACTAATATCCCAGCCGTCCATCTCCCATGCCTCCCCCATGATTTCTGCCAAGGACAAAGGAGGAAGAGCCCACAGAAAGTGCAACTCAAAAAGACAGGAAAAAACACTCTGAAGAAGCAATTTTTGATCAATTGAAATGAAAGCTGATAGATAAATTATTGGATTGCACAATCTTGAAAAGCATCCTATATGCTTCCTAGAAGCATCTGTTGCCCATAACGATAAACTCAAAAATGCACGTTGGTATTGTTTTTCCCTTCCTCCCTGCCTCACTCTCCCTAGTTCTTCCCTACTGCACCCTGGCATCGCTTCCCAAACCATCTGCACACAATGCCTCATCTCAAGTCTATGTTTGAGGAAATTCAAGCTAAGACAAGAAACTTTATTCTCCACCCTCCAACTCATATTTAGCATTATTTCAGTCATTTCGACAATAATATATTTATCTCTAATACCTGATTTTTAAAAGTAGCAAACAACCAAAGCATGCTAATCTATGTGTTAATAATCTATGCTATGGGACACAATCTGCTTTGGTTGTTTTCAGCTTGTTTTCCCCCTTACGGTCTCCATGTCGATTAATAAGACAAAGAGGTGCATATGTTTAATTTTAAAGTCCTCAAGAAGGCTCGATAAACTGTCCTTTTTAATACAATGGGGAGCCACTCGAAAGATGAATATCTGTTATTGATGAATACTTTGAAGTCGGTTCTCTGTTCTCTTTCATGAAAAGAGACAGACAGAAAATCTGAGAAAGTAAGTAGGTTATCTAAGGTAACTCCTGAGGATTATGAACAATATCCTGATTATGAACGATATCTCAATTACTTGAGATCTCTTCATTCATCCAAACGACTAATATTTTGATCATCTGATAGATTCCAGGAAGTTTTCTGGATATTTAGAGTATAGCAGTGAATAAGATAAAGAGCCTCTGACTTCTTGCAACTTCTATTCTATTTGGTAAATTGAGCAAAATCATAAGCGTGTATGTCATGTAATGATGCATGCTAAGAAGAAAATGATTAGAAAGGTAAAGAGAGATAAAAGGGATAAAGAGGGCTGAGGATTGGCATCTAGACAAGGAAATAGAAAAAGGCATTCTTAAGAAGATGACATTTCAATAGCATCCTGAAGGAACTGGGAAGTGAACCGTCAACTATTTGGGGATGAGTTTTCAAGACAGAAAGAATAAGAGGGAAAGGATCTGAGGCAGGAACATGCAGAGCACACAAGGAAAGAGTGCGGAGGCCAGGGCAGGGTGCAAAAGGGAGGTGGGAAAGAGAGGCCAGATTGCTGAGGGGCACGTAGGCCACTGTAAGACTTTTACTTTTTTTTCTTAGAAAGATGGAAATGCCCATGAGTGTTTTATGCCCAGGGAAACCCTGACAAAAAGAAGACGCAAATCAGAAGTGTGATGGCATCCTAAGCAAGCAGTGTGGTAACAATAGGGTCTCAGGATTCCATTAACTTTCAAAGCACACAAAATTAATGGAAAATTTAAACATTAAGTAAAACCATTTTAATTCCACTTTAACTCTATAGTAATGTGAATTCAGTTTTTAGGCCACTCTTTCTCTCTTCTACTCTCTCAATATCTGAGATTGTTGACTGCTAAAATATCACTGATTTTACTATAATCTCCTACAATACAACATTTGCGAGACATAGTTGTGATTGCCTGTCTCTAAATGCTTCACAGACAGAATGCAGAAGCCATGGATAATGTTGAGCCTCAGACCTAAGGGACTGCTCTTGATTAATTGCAAAGTTTATTTTTTTGTCTCTTTTTATAACTCTGTGTCATCTGGGGTCCCCAGTCCAATGGCTTGTGTTCTGTTGCTTAGTTCCTCATGTCTACTGAACAGCTGCTAAATGTGGCAGCCTGGTGTGCAGAGACCACAAGTCACATTTCCAGCACACGTTCCCACATCACCATCGTTATTTCACATTTTAAAAGAATACCAATCGAAAATGAGATGCCAATCTTTTACAAAAGCCAAAACCCATTTATTTATATAGATAGAAGGATAAACACATATACATTTGATGTTCAAGCAACTTTTATTTTATATAAAAATAAAAGATTATTTAACACCAGAATTATTTATTGACTGAAATATCTCAAAGAGGTACCCTGACATATATTTTATATTTATGAATTATATATTTCAAAGGAAACACATGACTGCTTTTTTAGGAAACTAGTCTGAGGTTTATAGTATGCCTTATACACCTATGCCCTTGATTTTATTTTCTCAAATGAGCAGAGATTTGAAAATGGCTCTCATGAAATTCAATTACCATTTTTTAATGTGCCAGGGCTTCCAAAGACTGTAATTGTGGTAAATCCTCAGGGAGTATCCCAATGATCAATGGAAAGTCTTTGCAGGGTAGAAAACACGTTGCCTAATCTGCTCTCAAAAACAAATTTATCTACCAAAGGTGGTCTTTATAGTAAACCGATGAGCAATTTTATTTCCTTCACCCAGCGCCAAGAACTGCACTGGTTTCCCAACTTTTGCACTTCTGCCATATGAGAACACAGCCAGGAGAAAGAGAAGAAATGGATAAAAATGGCAGCATGAAACTGTGTACACCAGCAGGTGTCCAGTCACAGCCTCTGTGCCATACTATATCTGAGTTTCCTGAGCAACTATGCTCCCTAGGAAACTGGTTAAACTGCTTCTGTAGAAACTATTTACTGAGCAATTCCTCCTTTAAATCAGCTTTATGTAAAGAGTGCAAGAACGTGATGAGAGAATATTTTCCAGTTCCTCAGTTCTATAGACCTTCTTGTGGAGTATTTTAGAACTATACTGAATAAATGTGAAACCATATTTGTCATGGTTTTCTGTTACTTTTCTGCTTATTTCATTGCATACAATACAGAGAAAGCAATACTGTAGAATGTTGTTCTTCATTTGATAGTTTTGGAGAGCTAGAGAAATTACCCAAATTGCTTATGGAACTATTTTGAGTTATTCTTCTCCCAAACAAGTCACATAAATGACATACACTGCAACGTGGGTTCAAAAGAACATTGAATTAACCTGTCTTTTAATGAATTACATCTATCTTTACTAAATTGAGCCATATTTATGCACTATCATGAGAAACATGGAGTTACATTTTTAATACAGTGAAAAATGCATATATTAGTTAAAATACACACCTTCTTGTGATCTCCATGTTTTAGTCACATGTTTCTGAAAGTTAATTTTTATTACTGCTTTCATTTATTAATCCTACCTTTAAATATCCTGTACATTTCCCTGTTTTATTAACTTTAAGACAAAATTAGAAGTTTAGAAATAGAACTATTGTCTAGGGCCAAAATATGTGTGAGTTGACAAAAGAAAGAAAAGAGAATTATAAAAAAATCTTTATCTGTAAATTTCTTGATTAACCTTATGGTGCTTATTACAGTAGAAAATAATGCACTTGTTTTCAGAGCTATTTTATCCATTGGAATACAAGTCCCATAAGAGCAAGTATAGTTTTCATTTTTAAACCCTAGCTCTGAGAAGGATTATGAATATTCAGTAGATTAAAAAAAAACTAGTGCAAGATAGAGTGAACTGAATGCCCCCCAAAATACCTGGAAAAGCTGGATATGCTCAGTTTTTCACAACAAAACATTTATTGCTTTTCCCTGCTTTATTTTCAAATTGAATATATTAATATGTTAAAGAAGGTAAACTTGTTAAGTTCTTATCACCCTAAATTAAGTACTATTCATAGACTATAATTGTATGTTTCTCTTTCCATAGATATATATGCATGTATGCTACACACATGCTTTTGCTTAAATAAGATGTGATATTACTTTAAAAATATACATATTTGTCTTATTTTCTCTGCCTTATACCACTCTTGCTCTAAGCCTTTCATTTTTTTTTTTTTGTCATTGTAAAATTAGTTTAGTAGAAATTCTTATGTATTGTAAGTTTTAGCAAAAGAAATACTAAGGCAAATTTGTTGACTCTTGATGCTGTTTACATTTCTTACCATATTTTGGATATTTTTTACATATTCAACTATCTCTATATTTTCTTTTTTTTTTTTTTTTTTTTTAGACGGAGTCTGGCTCTGTCACCCAGGCTGGAGTGCAGTGGCTGGATCTCAGCTCACTGCAAGCTCCGCCTCCCGGGTTTATGCCATTCTCCTGCCTCAGCCTCCCAAGTAGCTGGGACTACAGGCGCCCACCACCTCGCCCGGCTAGTTTTTTGTAGTTTTTTGTAGAGACGGGGTTTCACCGTGTTAGCCAGGATGGTCTCGATCTCCTGACCTCGTGATCTGCCCGTCTCGGCCTCCAAAGTTCTGGGATTACATGCTTGAGCCACCGCGCCCGGCCTATATTTTCTTATGTAATTTTCAACATTTCAGTATTATTTTTAAAAATCCTCAATTTCTAGATTATAAAGACAAGCTTTTATATTATCTTCTCACATTTTTATTTGCTTTATTTTCTACATTTATGTCACTAGGGATGACAGAATTTATTTTTGTACATAATGTAAAATCAAAAGTCCTTCCAGAGTGAGCTGGATGGAGGCTTTCCCGATTCCAACATATACATAGAAAGCAGAGGGCTAATTAGCCATACAGAATCCCTTTAGTCTTAGAAATTGGCTGTTATTCATTATTGAGTGTCCAGAGCACACCAAAACCTAAATTACAAAACAATATTTTAATAATAATTTCTCTGTTAATCTTTTTAAGATACTTCACATTTTCTTGCTTTATTGAATAATGTTGAGTTACATTTGTTGCTGAGGACTGTTTCTGCCTTCCTTTTATTCCTTGCAATAGACTTGAAGCTCTTTACCATTCCTACCTTAAATTATTCTCTTATTTTAACGTGGTGGAAATACAAGCTGACTTCCTTCTAGCTAACACTCCACAATCTTTATCAGTGTCTCCACCAAGAGAAATGTACCCATTGAAATTCCACAAATGTGCATTTCCAAGCTTTGTTTCTTTTCTCTCCGTGCTCCTTGATAGGTGGCTATTATGAGTTGAATTTTGTCTCACAGAAAAGTATGTTAAAGCCCTGACTCTCAGTACCTCAGAATGTGACCTTATCTGGAAATAAAATCTTGTACCACATAACATTTTGGTCAATGACAGATCTCATATAGAACAGTGGTCCGTTAAGATTATAATACTATGTTTTTACTGTATGTTTTCTATGTTTCGATATGTTTAGAGACACAAATACCCCTGTGCTACAATTGCCTACAGAATTCAGCACAATAACATGCTGTACAAGTTTGTAGCCTGGAAGCAATAGACTCTATCATGTAGCCTAGGTGTACAATAGACACTACCGTCTATGTAAGTATACTCTACATAGACAATACAGTCTACTAACAAAGTAGAAGACCCAATTCACTCTTCTCCTTACTCACTACCATCTAGCCGCACTGCTCATCTTTCACATATTGGAGTATTTGATTCTGTTTGTTTGTGCTGTCCTCTTGTGTGAATAATTCTCCCCCATACCCACAATCATTCTTTTTCAGGGCTGTCTCTTCATCATTATTCAAGTATCAATTTAAGTGCTACTTTCTTAGAGAAGCCTTCTTTAACTACCCTATCTAATGCTGTTACTGGACTTGCTATTACTATAAATCTATTTCAAAATATTTGGCCATTGGCTCCATCCTACTTACCATAATATTATATAATTTACAATGTACAAAATTGTAGAGTTTTTGTATGCAAATTTGATGGCCATCTGCCTTCCACTTTAGACTCTAAGTTATGTGAAGAACAAAGCCACAACTATTGCATTCGCCACTGTGTCTTGCTTCTTAGTATAAGGCCTAGTAATCAAATAGCAATCATCAATGAAGAAGAAAAGAAAGGAAGGAAGGAAGGAAGAAAGGAAGGAAGGAAGGAAGGAAGGAAGGAAGGAAGGAAGGAAATAAGGAAGGAAGGAAGGAAGGAAGGAAGGAAGGAAGGAAGGAAATAAGGAAGGAAGGAAGGAAGGAAGGAAAGAAGGAAGGAAAGAGGGAAGGAAGGAAGTGAGAAAGGTACTGAGGGAGAAAGGAAGGGATTAATGACATAAACAAGAGATGTTATTCCTAAAATGAAATGGCTCTCATTTAACATGCTAAACAACTGGATAGAGAGACTCATCTATTATCAGCTGTTTCTTGTCTCTGTTGACTTGTGTCCAGCTATTGGAATCTATGGCATTGTTTTAAGTGGCCAAAGAGAGATTTTAGCTTCTAATGCTATACATTTAGCTAGTCTTTGTATTTTCTCTAAATTTGGGGTGAACAATTGTGTTTTTTAAATGTTAAGCTTAAAGAAAATCTGATTTCTTCTCCATCAAGATATTACTATCATTATCTGCAGTCAGTCATGTATTTATACACTGTGCATTATCATTTGATATTTATTCTAAGAATAACACTAAGGTACATTCAAATATGTATTATATATTAAAATATTGTTTATATTTGTTTATTTATTTTAATATTTTATTCATTTTTTTGAGACAGAGTCTTGCTCTGTTGACAAGGTTGGAGTGCAGTGGCATGATCGTGGCTCACTGCAGCCTTGACCCCCTAAATGAATTAATATCTCAGATCAAACTGCAGATTTTGAAAAAGAAAGTATTCCGTTCTTATTGAATGTGACTAAAGCAGGATGGAAGAAGTTATCTGACTTATCAATAATATGATTGTCCAGTTAATTTTTTTCAAACTTTAAGGAATTCTCGAAATATTATATATTCACATTATGTAGTTTAAGGAGAAGTGATATAAATTGTTTTCTCCAATTTTTTTCTCCTACTTCAACTTACTGGTTCTATTTCTAAGATACAAAACAAAGTAATGGAGGAAAGAAGAGCATACAAAAATAATATTTTGAAAGTATTTCTTCAGGGTGATTAGGCAGCTTTCACTTAGGAGTGTTCAGAAAGTATATGCCGTGCTCTCAGAACATCTCAATGAACTTAGGTAGCAGAAGGAAGCAACATGATGGGTTTCCAGTGTCAGTCATGAGCATCTTACCAGAAAGCCTTAATAAACTGAAGAGCTGGCCGGGCGCGGTGGCTCAAGCCTGTAATCCCAGCACTTTGGGAGGCCGAGACGGGCGGATCACAAGGTCAGGAGATCGAGACCCTCCTGGCTAACACGGTGAAACCCCGTCTCTACTAAAAATACAAAAAAAAAATTAGCCGGGCGAGGTGGTGGGCGCCTGTGGTCCCAGCCACTCGGGAGGCTGAGGCAGGAGAATGGCGTGAACCCAGGAGGCAGAGGTTGCGGTGAGCTGAGATCCGGCCACTGCACTCTAGCCTGGGCGACAGAGCAAGACTCCGTCTCAAAAAAAAAAAAAATAAAAAAAAAAAAATAAACTGAAGAGCTTTGCAGGGCCTGCAAATCATATGTATAAGCCAATATAAACTTTTATCTAGTAATATACAGGAAAACCAAAGAAAATTGAAAGAGAAACTCAATGGCCTCATTTGTGAATTCTGACCACATAATTATTAAAGACCATGGACACTGCATTTTTATGTTTTACTTTTTGGAAAAGACAGCTTGAGTTAATCCAATAGTCTCCCAAATTCTATTGAATGTGATTTCATCATAAGGTTTATATGAAATAGCTACTGGTAAAAGAACAACAACAAAAAAAAAAAAAAAAAAAAAGAAAGAAAGAAAAGTGGATAACACTAGGCCTACACTGTTATTCTATGATTTATTAGTGCTTCATTCCATTGATGGTATAATTTTTCTGTCTACATTTAATAGTTTCTACTATTTTTCTATAATTGGAAAAAAAATAACTAAAACTGCCTATCTCACTGGTCCATAATGAATGCCGATTTAATGTTAGACAATGTCAATGGGTGGGAAAATGCAATTATTCTCATGGCAGCAACTCTTAATTTAGGTTATCTCCCAACAAGCTGCTGGCTATTTCAAAAAATTAAAATACTCAATCCAAAACCATCTTGAGATATGTATGGTAATGCTAGACTTTTTCTCATAGCCTTGTATTTAGAACCTAACATTTCTTAAAATTTTTGTTTCTTAGCAAATTGGCAGAGTCGCTGGCTTGAAGAAAATTGTTAAATTTCTGAAAAGACCATGTGTATTTTATTTTAATGTTCATCATATGTATCTTGTCCAGGAAAAGTAGTTAAAATTTGGCTTCTATATTCATATAGATGATGGCAGCTTAGAGGCAATTTAGCTCATTCTTCTGTGTTAAGCAGTGACTATTTCCTCTGAGCAATATCAGACTGATAAAAATCAATTCTGCTTTTCACAGACTTCTATAACAAGTTACTGCAAGAACCTTTTCATCTAATAACAGTGTGCAAATTTCTTCATTGTATTTCATTTTTTTTCCAGTTTATCTCTACCATCATAAAGGCAGTAAGAAATTTCAGGGATAATTTATCCATCCCAGTGTTTTTATATAAAAAAGTAACTGAATCATTTAGATAGCTTGTTGTCTCTTCTATTTTTAAAGATCTTTGCTTGAAAGCTAGCTCAAGACACGCCACGCATATTTGACATCGTAAGGAAAGAAATGGTAAGGATTTTCAGACAAAGATTCTGAAGTTATAAAAGATTGGGTCACAACTGTTTTCTAAATTTGTAGTCTTCGATAAGTTATTTCAATTCTGATGCTGTATTTTCTCATCTGTAAAATGACAATGATAGTACACCCTCATGTTTATTAAAATAATTAATTGCTATAATTCAAGTGGAGTTCATACGTATTTATAATAGGAGCATTGCTTTCCTTACAAAGGTTGTACTAAATTTAACTTTCTAAAAAGGTAAAGTCAATATTTCATATAGGTAAGCTGGGCATTCATTTATGAGATATGGTTTAGAAAAAAGTACTATAAATTAAAGGTAAAAGTATATTAAGTTATAATTACCACATCATACACCAATAAGGGTTATGAATAGTTTGATCCATGTTAAAAACTATTTTTACAGAATATTAATCTAAATACTCATTTCAGGCAAGCATCTTGTCTACAAAAAATTCTGACAATGACTTTTCAAACTTTATAGAAAATTTCTAAGAATGAAGACACTGCTGTCTTTATAAACACATGATTCTGTCTTCAAATAACTGTAAATATAAGAAGTTTATGCCAACATTTCATTGTAATTCCCTCTTGTAATTTCTACCCATTTGTATCAATTATAATCCTTAGATATTAACCCCTCAATTTGATGATAGTTATTCTAATACTGATATTTAATGATATCAAGCTCCATTCTCTACTATTTTTTCCCTTCAAGTTAAATCTCCCTTTAGTCATTGTTTACCTCACATAATTAAAATTCAAGTTATCTCATAACCACATTAATCCTTGATAAATGTAAACCTTTTAGTCCACCAAACACTTGCGTTAGCAGCTAGGAATTGTTCTTTCCTTCTTTGATCCCCTTCCCTTCCTTAAAGGCAAGGCTCTAGCCCTATGTATATATTATGTTCTATCTTGCAAGTTTTGATTATAAACCAATCTGCGTTCTTATATTCGCTAATGGCTGATATAAAGTATGAGGTGCCCTAAGGTAATTTACTTTCTAAGGAGAATCTTGATATGCAAAACACATTAAAGTACAAAGTAAGCTCTAATGGTGTGGTGAAGTTTTATGATGTGATCACAATTTAGAAAGAGACTCAGTTCAGGGCTACATCGAATGACAACATAGAGAAAGTTCCTCATTCTAACTACTCATAAATGGTCATATTCTTTTAAAGATATATTGAGACAGACTATCAAGATTTCTCTAATTATCCAATAGGGATTTTGCTACAGATACAAAAGCCCATGACCATTTTCGTCAGAGAATATTAGGAGAGCATGGAATCTTTGTGATTATTTACCACTCTTTTACACTGGCTGAAGTAATGCCCAGAAAACTTTAAAAATTTGTACAAGTTCATACACTTAGTTCACTTAGAAGATGTGCCTTACTTAAATCCAGACATCTTGAGACTTAGGCCCATTTTTGTTCTATTAACCTCATGAAACCACCATCAGTTGATGTTTGTGGGGATGAAGTGATATTTTAGACAGTATCAAAACTATTCTGGAGTTGGCAAATTGTCAATACAAATAATCACTTATGGATGAGAAAGGATAATTTTATTTTCATTTATATTTAAAGAGATACATTACTAGAACTTTATGTTTGCTATATAGAATTTGTTAATGATGATATTAGAATCATCTAAGTTGTCTTTGACACGTGTTTGTGCTCTTTTTGAAAGTTAATTTCTGTGCAATCACAAATTTAATTGGAATTTACCATTAATAAGTAGATTTCTGCCTTTGTAAGCCATTCAAATTCAGTAGTGCCTAATGACTACTGGATTATCACCATCAATACAATATGTATTGTCAAGCATATACCTATATCATGCAGTCATTTAAAAAATTAACACTATGTTTTACACCAAAGGGTTAATCATTGAGAATTGAGAATAGTTGTTCAGGCACTGTGATATATGTTGTTTGATGTGTGAGTTGCTGGGATTAAAACAATGGCCTTCAGTTTGCAGTGCCATCAGCCTGGTACATGTTACCAATACTAAATTCATTTTTTAGAGCAGAACCATACACCCAACTTACATTGCAATTACTGCAGAGGAAGAGAGATGGAGAAGTTAAAATGAAACATTTCAAGGATGAATGGGCACTGAAAATTGGTAAAGCGGCAGAAAAGTCCAAACTGGAAGAATGAAATAGTGAATGTATGGAAAAAAAAGGAGTTTGGAAAATAGGAAAAAAAAAAAAAAAAAAAGATATTTTTCAGAAACATCTGTTTGCTGTTGCTAAAAATTTTAGCATTTAAATGTTCTCATTTAGGCTCTGAAGTTAGCACTTCCTTGAAGTAGTTCACACCTTTGCTATTGCTCCTGCTCAGCTACAGATCATTTTTTGCGAGGCTGATTTTAACAAGAAAATGGTGCATTAATTTACAACGTGTTGAGTGTTTTAAAAGTGGCAAAATCTAGGCTTTTGCAAAATTTTAAAATCTGGAAAAATTAGAAATCCTTTATAAAGCTCTTTAAAATACCAGAATGGCTTTATGCACAAAAAATTACATGCAGATTAAGAAAATTAGAAAATTCAGTAATAAAAAAAGAAGTATATCTACTTCTAAGCCATTGGGTTTCCAATGACTTTCTAGAGTTTCTATTTGGTTGTGAGGCACATATAAACTTAGACACTATTTACATATAATTTTTATTATAATCCCTCGTTATTTTCTTCCTTCCCTACCTCTTCTCCCTCTTCTTTCTTCCACTCTCTTATTTTTTTATTTCTATTTTTCCCTTTCTTTTCTTTTTGTCTCCACTGCCCCATTTTCTTTTTTCTGCCTCTTATTTTTTTGTTTGTTTCAAATGTTTATTTGTGTTTTTAATTTAAAAAATAAACTTGAAAACAAAAACAAAAAAAAACAAAACAAAACAAAACAAAAAAAAAAGCCTGTTCAGGGTTCTTTCTCATCTCTTCTCATCTCCCTCACTAGAGTAGCTAATGTTTTAGAGTTTCACATTTCTGAAATATCTTAATAGTTCAGATGCAGATAAGATAAGCAATGGAGCATTCTGTGCATAATATATATACTTTTATATACTTTTTGATAAATACCAAACAAATAGGCAAAACTGGCCTAAATTTATGAACAATGTTTCATTATTTAATACAATGAATTTCCCCAAATAAAAATTATAAATACAGTAATTCCTCACTTAACATTGTTGACAGGTTCTTGAAAACTATAATAAAATCTATTTTACCATAAGTCAATTGGTATAAACCAGGGTTAAGTTCTCATGTCATATTTGGGTCACAAAAATATCATCAGACCCTGAAAAATGACCCAAAATACTTTTAATATTAAACATTAAAACAAATGTAAGGTGTAAGGTGTACATATATTTAAGAAAGATTAATAAAAACAAGTATAATAATTACTTACCCAATTATTACAGTTCAGGGTTGAGGGTTGCCTAAGTTCATCTAGGCAGCTTGGGGTACAAGGCGGGCACCAGCTCTGGATCAGATACTGACTCATCTTGGGGTGCACTCACACGTACAGATACAGGCAGTCAGATGGGACAATCTAGACACACAAATTCACCTAATGTTTATATCCTGGGATGTAAGAGGAAACTGGAGTACCTCGAAAAGCCCATGTAGACATGGGGAGAATATGGACACTCTATTCAGACAGTAGCCCCAGCCAGGAATTAATTACTTCCTCATCAATGTTATAACAAAATGACAATGAATGAAATAATGCTATTTGAATACCTGCTGTATAAAGTTGGGGACTTCTATTGGCTGAATACGAAAGTTGAAAAAGACTTTTCTGATACAATAATTACTCTCTTTTGTCAAAGTACCGTGACGATTGAACACAAAAGAACATAAACAGTATTTGGGTGCTGTTTGAGTCTGTTTTTGCCACTATAACAGAACACCTGAGACTGGGTAATTTATAAAGAGCAGAAATGTATTTTTCATAGAGTGAAGGCTGAAAAGTCCAAGATCAAGGTGTCGGTAGGTTATGTTGTCTGCTAAGGGCTGCTATCTGCTTCCAAGGAAGGCAGAATGGTAAGCTAACTGAAAGTGGCCTGTAGCCTCTCTAATAAGGGCCTTCAACCCATTCACAAGGAAGAAGCCCTCCTGGTCTAATTACGACTCAACATCCCACTTTTTTTTGTTGTTTTTTTTTTTTTTTTTTTTTTTTTTTGAGACGAAGTCTTGCTCCGTCGCCCAGGCTGGAGTGTGGTGGCGCGATCTCTACTCACTGCAAGCTCTGCCTCCCGGGTTCACGCCATTCTCCTGCCTCAGCCTCCCGTGTAGCTGGGACTACAGGCACCCGCCACCGCGCCCGGCTAATTTTTGTATTTTTAGTAGAGACAGGGTTTCACCGTGTTAGTCAGGATGGTCTCGATCTCCTGACCTCGTGATCCGCCCGTCTCGGCCTCCCAAAGTGCTGGGATTACAGGCGTGAGCCACCGCGCCCGGCCAACATCCCACTTCTTAATGCAATCACATTGACAATACCTGAATTTTGAAATGGACATACTCAAACCACAATTGCTTTATAGACTAAAATTATGTAGTAGAGAAGGGATACTGTGCTTGTTTTACACATTTGGGGCAGACGACTCCAAAGCATATATGATCCAGAAAAATAACTAAGTGAGAGACAAATTTATTATTATTTTAATATATGTAGGTGGAAAAATAAAATAAGGAAAGGTATTAAAGTACAATAAGAAAAACATTAGTAAGGATAGTAACAATTTTTTTCAAATGACAAACTAAACTCATGGGTGATAATAGAAACAGTGAGTTATGTTACAAAGCAGATTATGTGCTGCTTTAAACCTAGGTTTCTTTAGCACTACCTGCCAGTCAAACTCTTATTCCCCGAGCCAGTCCAGACCAGAATAAGCAGCATCTAAGGACTATGCCATACCATATGGTCAATTTCCTAGAAAATTTAATTAGGATGTGCAAATAATTATTTTCTGAATTTATGAGAGTTCATTATAATTACAGAAAAATCCACAAAGTACATGAAAAGTTATTGTACATAAATTTAATTGATATAAGAATAAAGATGGCTATAGTTAGGAAGATAGGGAAGTTAGAGATGGATAGATAGATAGATGGATAGATAGATAGAGAGAGAGATAGACAGACAGATGATAGAAAGATGATAGACAGATAGATGAATAAGAGACTAGACTGTTCATTTGTGGCACATATTTGCAGAAATTACACCATACTCAGCTCTAGCCTTTCTCATTTTTTAAATAACATCCTAATATCTAATGGATTTACAAATCTACTGCATTCTTACACTGAGTAAAATTCTGTAAGTAAATAAACACAACTTTCACTAAACCAGTAATATGATTTTTGCTGTAAAGCAAAAATGCTGAAGACATGCCCTTACCTATACATGCCCAAATTGAAGGAATGCAAAGCTACAACCCTCTAAGTACAAACAGTTGACTGAGCTTCTGGTAACAGAGAAATAGAAGTAGAATATCAAACATATCCCGAAGAAGTTAGAGTGATTATACTTTTTCCAGACCTTCTCACTTTTAAAAATATATTTACATTATGCTAAGGATATGTTTTGCGCTTAGATTACAAATCAGTTATGCACAGGGTTTCTTGTTTTCCTTTTAACTTATCTGTTAATATAAATTTTTCTTTCTTGCATCTGCTTCTTATTCCTACTTGATCATGGTTTTATTTATATATTTCACTTTTTACCTTTGTCTTTTTTATGCATTGCTTCTCCACCTGTAATTGTAAGCTAGTGCAAATAAGCACACATGTTGTAGGATCTCCCAGGTCCCCTGACTTTTTCTCTTGTCCTGACCTAGAAACAAAGGGTGTCTTGAACATTCCTGGGCACTGAGTAAAGTGTTTAGGTAGTTTCCCAAAACACTGAAAGAAACTAGCCCCAGCCCTAAGCCAAATTCCTTAAACTCTCATATAAACTCCCTGTCCCGACACCCTTGTTGCAGACATGCCCTAGGTTGAACATCTCTTTTTCTTGTTGTCTGCCCAAGGAAATGCCGCAGCACTCTGTAAGTAGTTCCCTTAATAAATACTTTGATTGGTTACCCTGGTGTTGAGTGTGTTTTTCTTTGCAATCCAAATTGACCCCATTTTAGGACAATTTGAGTCACTCTCTTGTAGGAATTCCCCTACCACTGCTTTTGGGGAAACTCTAGCCACAAGTTCTTCCAAGACAAAACATATACACATGAAACTATAATTCTGCCTGTGTACCCACCCAATAGGTTCCTCCTGTCTGCTGCACAAATAAAGACCGCAACATTGAAGTAAAGAAAGACTTTAATTGATGAGAGAATGGCCATACCACATGAGAGATAGAGTTGTACCTCAAATCAATCTCCCCAAAATTTGGAAATCAGGGTTTTTAAGGATAATTTGGGTGGCAGGGGGACAGAAAGTGGGGAGTGGTGATTATTGAGTCAGAGAAAAAATCATAGGGAGTTGAAGCTGTCTTTTGCAGTTAGTCAGTTCCTAGGTGGTAGTCACAAGACCAGATGAGCCAGTTTATCAGTTGGGGTGGCATCAGCTGGTACATCAGAATGCAATCTGCAAAATATTTCAAAACTCATTTCAAGTTTTACAGTAGTTACTCCTAAACCACAATTTTGTTTCTAATTTGTTAGTCCTGAAAACGCAGCCTAGTTCCCAGACAAGAAAGGGCTGTTATTGTTCTTGTTTCAAAATTAAACTACAAACTAATTTCCTCCCAAAGTTAGTTTGATCTATGCCCAGGAATGGATAAGGACAGCTTGGAAGTTAGAAGCAAGA
Organism: Piliocolobus tephrosceles; assembly: GCF_002776525.5. Lineage (NCBI taxonomy): Eukaryota > Metazoa > Chordata > Mammalia > Primates > Cercopithecidae > Piliocolobus > Piliocolobus tephrosceles. The sequence goes on along the minus strand of NC_045455.1, from coordinate 50,295,476 downwards.
TGGAGTCAGTGAGGTGAGATCTCTTTCACGTAATAATTTTCTGTTATAATTTTTGCAAAGGTGGTTTCATTTGTATTTTTGCATCCAAATCTCTTATTAATTTACTCCAAGCTTATTGAATTTTGCCAAATCTAGATAGAATAACTGAATAATTACTCATTAAATCTGTAATTCAGATTTATTTCTTTGTTTATGGGAAAATAATATTCAACTCCCTTCCTGTATGAGAATGCTTCTTCTGAAAGAGGGGCATTAAATGACTAGAAATGTAGAATGAGACCCTTCTAAATGAAAATGTAAAGAGGACAAAATGATGTTGTGATTTTTATTACTAACCCATTTGACTTGTTTGATTTATTTATTTATTTAATTATTTATTTTATTATACTTTAAGTTCTAGGGTACATGTGCACAACATGCAGGTTTGTTATATATGTATATGTGTGACATGTTGGTGTGCTGCGCCTGTTAACTCGTCATTTACAGTAGGTATATCTCCTAATGCTATCACTCCCCCATCCCCCCACCCCATGACAGGCCTCCGTGTGTGCTGTTCCCCATCCTGATTCCAGATGTTCTCCTTGCTCAGTTCCCACCTATGAGTGAGAACATGGAGTGTTTGCTTTTCTGTGTTTGTGATAGTTTGCTCAGAACGATGGTTTCCAGCTTCATCCATGTCCCTACAAAGGACATGAACTCATCCTTTTTTATGGCTGGATAGTATTCCATGTTGTATATGTGCCACATTTCCTTAATGTAGTCTATCTCTGATGAACATTTGGGATGGTTCCAAGTCTTTGCTATTGTGAATAGTGCTGCAATAAACATACATGTGCATGTGTCCATTTGACTTTTTTTTTTTTATTATTATACTTTAAGTTCTAGGGTACATGTGCACAACATGCAGATTTGTTACATATGTATACAAGTGCCATGTTGGTGTGCTGCACCCATTAACTCGTCATTTACATTAGGTATATCTCCAAATGCTATCCCTCCACCCTCCCCTCTCCCCACAATAGGCCCCGGTGTGTGATGTTCCCCTTCCTGTGTCCAAGTGATCTCATTGTTCAATTCCCACCTATGAGTGAGAACATGCGGTGTTTGGTTTTCTATTCTTGAGATAGTTTGCTGAGAATGATGGTTTCCAGCTGCATCCATGTCCCTACAAAGGACACGAACTCATCCTTTTTTATGGCTGCATAGTATTCCATGGTGTATATGTCATTTGGCTTGTGTTTTAAGCTCTTTTCCCTCAGCTTCAAAACATCCTTTCTCTACTCTGATGCATGAGGTGAGTCTAGGGCTGGGGTGCTATAAAACACATTTCTACTTCTCTAGCATGCTCCTTTAGACTCATGAAAGAGCACTTGAAGGAAACCTAAATGTTAGAAGAGAAAGAAAAACCAGTCTCTTTTCTGTGAAAACCAGCAACATTTCTTACCCTGACAGTGGCAGTTTGTTCCTACAGTGGCAGTTGGTTCTGGTTCAAGTTTTTCCTTTATTTTCAGAATAAGTCTCCTCATTTCCCCTCAGAAGAACAAGCTGAGCCTTGTTTCAGAGATTCAGCCCTGAGTTCCACAGGACCCTACTCCAGTTTGTCAAGGTTTAACAATTCCAACCTCTTCCCACCCTAGTGGTGGTAGCTGTGTCCTGCGGTTACTATCTGTGTGGTCTCTCTCTCTCCTTTTTTTCTTTTCACTTCTCCAATTATAATATATAATTATATATTATATAAAATTAATATAATATATATTTTATATTTTATAATATACATTTATAACATATAGTATATATAATATATTTTTATATATTTTATAATATATAATGCATATTATATATTTTATATATTTGATAATATATTGTATATTTTATATATTTGATAATATATATTATATATAATTATATAATATATATAATTATATAATTATATATAATTATATATTATATTATAATTATATTATATATATATTTTATATATATAATTATATGTTATATATAAAATGCTCTGTTAAAATAATGAAGTTCTCTCAAATGTCCTGTCTGGACCCTACTATATATACTAATTATTATTTCAGGCTATTAGCTCCTAGCCACTGGTAGTTATGTGGAAGCAACTAGGGAGATAAAAATTGGAAGTTTTATCTTTCCTGAACTCATCTGCTTATATAGTTTTTCTTAGAAAACACTGAAATATAGGATTGATCTGTATTATTTTCCTCAGGAAAGGAAGCTCTGTCCTATAGGTACCCCACTAGTTTTTATTTCAATATATATCATATGTACAAAAATGAATCATTTTCATTATAATCTACTTGTAAGTGATTGTATTTGAAAAACACAGATTAGAGTTCATAAAGTTATGACAGTTAGCTATATTTAGGTAGGAAGAAAGCTTTATAGACTCATCAAATAAGAGCCTTAAGAAAGGCAGTGCTTAAATCATTCATTCATTCAAGAATAAACATTATGTGACAAATATTATCCTTCAAGAAATGAAAAACATGATTTTATTTTCAAATATTGTATATTCTGTGTAGAGGAGAGCTTGACACCATATTATATGAGTTTGAAAATATAAAAAGCACATATTATGACTTTTGTTAAACACTAAGCCAAGAGAAACACAGGCTATACAGGAAAAAGAATAAGGTATTTTGAATAGTGGAGGCCTCAAGGAAGATATAGATCATTCAACAAGCATTTTTATGTTCTACTGACCATGGTAATTGAGAATAAAGAGTGAACATCAGAGATAGCTCTGCACTAAAAAGTATCTATAATCTTAAGTAAATTATATAGAGATTTATTCCTCTACGATTATGCAGTACTTAGTGGCTTCAAATATACAAACAACACTTAGTAGCTTAAGACAATAGAAATAAATTATTTTGCTTCTGAATCTTCAGTTTAAGAGCATTCATCTCTGCTTTACTCATTTTGGGATGTAGTGTCTCTACTTGGATTTAAGGAGATAATTCATTCACATTGTAGGTAATTTGGTGCAGTCAGCCCAGCTGGAATCTCAGCTGAGGCCAGTACAGGGATTGGGTTTCCCTTCACATTGGCCCCTTCATGAGGCTGCTTGAACTTCCTCACAAGATAGTAATTGAATTGCAACAGCTGGTATTCTAAGAGACAGAAAGTAGAAGATGCCAATACCATGTGGAATCAGCCCAGAAACTGTGTTACATTCTCTGTATTCTTTTTAGTTAATTAGTCATGGAACCCTCAACAGATTCAGAAGTAGAGGTCACAGACCACACTTCTTATTGGAAGAAGTGTTTAATGTGAAGCCATCTTGTGGAATAAATGCCACATATTTATTCTGTCATATTTGTACATGTCTCTTATATTAACAGATATGGAGTTATCAGTTCTGGTGGTGTTTGTTTTTGAGACAGAGTCTCACTCTGTCGCCCAGGCTGGAGTGCAGAGGTATGATCTTAGCTCACTGCAACCTCGACCTCCCAGGTTCAAGTGATTCTCATGCCTCAGTCTCTAGAGTAGCTGGGATTACAAATGGGCGCCACCAGGCCACGGCTAATTTTTGTACTTTTAGTAGAAACAGGATTTCACCATGTTGGCCAGGCTGATCGGGAACTCCTGACCTCAAGTGATCCGCCCTGCCTCGACCCCCCTCAAAGTGCTGGGATTACAGGTGTGAGCTACCACACCTGGCCAAGGGAGTCATTTTTAAAATGCTAAAAAAAAAAAAAAAAAAAAAAGATCAGTTAAAAATTATATTCAGAGTTTGCATAATTCACTTTTAAAAATTATATATGTATATCAATGAGAAGGACCTCCAGAAAGGCAAAAGTTTTCTTATAATATATTTCTCAACTAGTTATATTAATAAGCAACTGGGATAAAGTTAATAATGTTAAAGAGTTATATTAGATTGACAAGTGATAATTAGCCCCAATTAACTAATATTCTAAGGAAGGGAAACAGTATACATATTCAACTGCATATTATCGTGAAATACATGCATTTTAAAATAAATATATGTACTTTTAACTTTTTGTACATCTAATGGTCTTTGTTTTTCAGCATAATTGTAATTCAGCTTAATCCATTTATTTAAAAAATTTTCATCACATCTGAGACTTGCTTCAAATTAATTCAAGAGAAGGAGGAATGGCTGAGGATATAGATGAAACAAGATTGACCATGAATTGGTCATTGTTATTAACAAGTAATGGCAATTTGAGTTTTTTATATTATTCATTCTATTTTTTCACAGTTTGAAATTTTCCGTGGTTTAATGTTAAATACAGATGTTTTACTCATAAGAAAAGTTTTATAAAAGGCATATGAGTAATTCTGTTGGGTTTCACTTTCTGAGAGCTAGTTGTTAAATATTACTAATCCTAAAGGAGTTTAAGAACATTCGTTTTTAATCTGTCAGTTTAATGATGATCTCTGACAATTAGGGAGCACTGGATTTGTATTGTTTAATCAAAGACTAAACCTTCATACATATGAACGTATTTTATATCCAATCGTCATTTGAAGTCTATGGAATCTGCCTATTCATTTTTTTTTTCTTATTCCTTGCAAAATCATATGTTTAAACATAAAGTTTTAGTCCCCGAAGCAGAAAAAGTAGTCTTCACTATGTAAATCAATGCAGGACTGTCACACTAAGCCTCAAGCCAAACAGACTAAAACAATATGACCAAAGGTGATATTAATGAAGGTTTATTCTAAGAATAAAAAATGCACCATTTATATATTAACATTATTAGTCCAGTATATCAAAACAAATACCTTCCATTCACATATATTTAATAAACTGGAAATGAAATAAACTATTTCAACATCAGGCTTTATTGGGCAAGAATAGCCCTCCATAGATTAGAATGGTTATACTTTTCCCTCACTTCAGGTTCACGAACTGGTACGGGATAGGACATTTAGATAGACAGTAACAGTGATTTGTTTTCTTTTCTAGAAGGAAAGATAATACATTCTGTATTTTCTTGGGACATACTAAAAAAAATCTATTCTATTAATTTAGCTATTAGTATTTATGCATTATTCACACAGATTTACTTGCACCTTCGCTTACATGGTTAAGAAAAGTGAGTTGAATGCTTCATATATATAGTCTTTGGGGAAGAAACCCTATTTAATTCATAAAAGAAACAGAAAACATTGCAAGAAAATTTGAACACTACTGAGACAGAAAACATTAGAATTTAAAAAAACTATGCTTGCTATTTTGCTACTGTGCTCATCAACTTTCTGGAGCTTCAGATTTATTAGCAAAAACAGAGAGAGAATTATAGAATTAAATGGCTACTAACTGTAATATTTACTGAAGATATTGTGATACTTAGCATAAGGATAACTACTATAATATATAAATGCCAGGAGAATTTTCCTGCTCACTCATGTGCCAGTTCAATGCTGATTTTCTTTTTTTCTTTTTTCTTTTTTTTGAAACATACACTCACTCTGTCACCCAGGATGGAGTGTGGTGGTTCAATCCCGGCTCACTGCAACCTCTGCCGTCCTGGTTCAATCAGTTCTCCTGCCTCAGCCTCCTAATTAGCTGGGGTTACAGGCGCCTGCCACCACGCCCAGCTGATTTGTCTATTTTTAGTAGAGACAGGGTTTCACCATCTTGACTAGGCTGATCTTGAACTCCTGACCTCGTGATCCACCTGCCTCGGTCTTCCAAAGTTCTCGGATTACAGAGATGAGCCCCCATGCCTGGCCAATACTGATATTCAGTAGGCAACCTTCTATAAGGCAATTCCAAAAAATCAGGTTCTTACCAAATCATCTCCATTATCAACGTGTGTCTTCAAAAGTCACTATTTAAGAAGTAAGCAAGCATGTGGATATTTAGGCTTACTTCTTAATAACATCAGCCCCAAATAATACATATAACATCCAGAACACCCTAAAGGGAAATTGAAATGCCATTAATAGAAATGGATACTCTTTTCTAGACAAAATAGCTTCTTCATAGTTCTAGTAATCCTTGGGTTGACAACTTGGACATGTATTATTTCCCATGGCCATATTTAAATTGGATGTAGGGGAGACTAGGCAGCTTCTTAGCCTGACTCCTCTGCAAGTTGTTTTAAGGTTTATCAAAGAATCACAGACTTTTTTTTTAAGTATACAGTTTCTTTCATGAGAATTTATCTTAAAATTGGTAAAGACTAATTTCTGCTTCTGAAAAGATACACTAGACATACTTTTCTCTATTCCTCCTGCTGACTACGTGCAGAACAAAATCCTGTCCATTACCTACAAAATATATATTGCAAGACAAGAAAGAGGAGAGAAGAAGAAAGACTAGCTAGGGATTACAGGTCCTAAGAACAACATGATAAATTTGATACCAAAAACACAATCTATAAAACAATCAATAATTTTACTTCATCAAAATTTAAAACTTTTGCTCTATAAAACCTTTGCTGAGAGGAAGAAAAGTCAAGCTACACACAGGGAGAAAATATTTGAAAGCCACACATACAAGTTAACAAAGGACAAAGAAATGGAATACATAAGAGACTCTCAAAACTCAGCAGTTTAAAAAAATCCAATTATAAAATGGGCAAAGACATAAAGAACCATTTCACAAAGGAGCATATGTAAATGACAAATAAGCACTTGGAAATATGTTCAGCATTAATAGCCATTGGAGAAATACAAAATTAAAACCACAATGAGAAATCATTGTATACCTGTAGGAATGGCTACTTAAAAAAAAAAAAAAAAAAGAAAAGAAAAAAAGAATAATGACATCACCAAAATCTTTTCAGAATTTGGAGAATGGATCACTCGTATGTTGCTGGTGGCTGGTGGGGATGTGAACTTGCACAGCCATTCTGGAAAACAACATATTTGTTTCCTTAAGAACTAAATGCACAACTTCTATTTGACCAAGCATTGCATTGTGGGCATGTATTCAAGAGAAGTTAAAATTTAGTTTCACACAAAATCCTATACATTAATGTTTACAGAAGTTTTGTACATTGTAACCACAAGAATTTTTCCAAAAACTGGAAACAACTCAGATATTCTTCAATGAGTGCATGGTTAAACAAACAGCACTATATCCATACCCTGAAATACTACCATGCAATGTAAAAGATCTATTAACATATACAACAACCTAGACATATCTCCAGAGAATTATCCTAAATGAAAAGAGTCTATTTCAAAAGAAGTTTATTTCTTTTGAAATAGACTCTATTTAAGATTCCTTACATAGATTCTGTTTATATAACATTAAGATTTTATTTATATAACATTCTTGAAATTATGAAATTATAGGGTGAAAAGCAAATCAAAGTTTACCAACTGTTAGTGACAAGGGAGTAAGGCTGGGTGTCGCTATAAAGGAGTAGTATGAGGAATATCTCTGTCATCAATATTGATAGCATAGTAGAAATAATCTGTAATTTAAAAATAAAATTGCTTGTTATCTTGATTGTGGTGACTACCCAAATCTACATTTATGATAAAGTGATATAGAACTATACAAGTGCATTTTACCAATGTCAAAATTATGGCTTTGAGAGTACACAATAATTATGCAAGATGCCATTGGAACAAACCCAGTGAAAATGCATAACACTTACTTACACCATGTTTGCAACTGCCTGCATATTGGTAACTATTTCCAAATTAAAAAATCCTTTGGTGTGTATAATTTTTTCATCAGGTCTCTTCTATATGCAGTGACCTTACTCAAAGTCTTTCTCTGTACATAGATTTTAAGTCTGGTTTATTATTTTTTGCCTCCTTAAATCATGTATTCCGAACTTCTTAATTTTGTGATGAATACCTTAGGCAATCTGAAAAAAAGCATTCAAATCTTTAACAATAAGCTCTAATATGAAACAATTGGCTTTCATCTTTTCTGTGATGCTGAGTCATTAGTTTGAGTGAAGAGCTTTACATGGTCTTTGTGACTTCAAGTATACGACCTTTCGAAATAGACTCTTTTCATTGAGGATAATTCTCTGGAGATCTGTCTAGGTTGTTGCGTATGTTAATAGTTCCTTTACATTGTTCAGTAGTATTTCAGGTTACGGATATAGTGCTGTTTGTTTAACCATGCACCGATTAAAGAATGTCTGAGTTGTTTCCAGTTTTTGGAAAAATCATTGTGGTTACTATGTGCAAAGCTGCTATAAACATTAATGTACAGGATTTTTTGTGAATGTAAGTTTTAACTTCTCTTAAATACATGTCTACAATGCGATGGACATGTTAAATAGAAGTTGTGACAGACTGGATTAAGAAATTGTGGCACATATGCACCATGGAATATTATGCAGCCATAAAAAAGGATGAGTTTGCGTCCTTTGTAGGGACATGGATGCAGCTGGAAACCATCATTCTTAGCAAACTATCACAAGAAGAGAAAACTAAACACCGCATGTTCTCACTCATAGGTGGGAACTGAACAATGACATCACTTGGACTCGGGAAGGGGAACATCACACATCGGGGCCTATCATGGGGGGGAGGGGGGAGGTATTGCATTGGGAGTTATACCTGATATAAATGACTAATTGATGGGGGCTGACGAGTTGATGGGTGCAGCACACCAACATGGCACAAGTATACATATGTAACAAACCTGCACGTTATGCACATGTACCCTAGAACTTAATGTATAATAATAATAATAATGATAATAATAATAATAAAGAATTGAACAGGGCTTTGAAATAAGACCCAAGTCCAATCTCAGATTCACCGTTTCTATGTGACCTTGATAAGTTACTAAGAGTAATTTGAGTCTCAGTCTCATCATCTGTAAAATGAAATACGAGCATATACCCACCAGGGTTATGATGGGAATGTGTATGAAAATCATCTAGCACAGCACTTGATCTGGGTTTCCTCTATGGTTCCTTTCTCCATTCTCTTTTTATGTACCCTGTATTCACATAGGTGTTTTGCTTTGTTTTTTTAGAAAATATATCATACCACTGGCTCATATTATGTTTAAGATAAGTAACTCCCATAGTTCTTTAGTATGCAAACCATAGTAAAGGCAAATTTCCCAACATTTACTGATTATTTTTATAAATACATAAAATTAACAATAAAAAAATAGAAGTTGTATATTTAGTTCTCAAGGAAACAAATATGTTGTTTTCCAGAATGGCTATGCAAGTTTACATTCCCACCAGCAAGATATGAGTGATCCCATTCTCCAAATTCTTTGTGACTGTTCAGTCTTCCATCATCAATGTTGACAGCACAGTGGGGAGAATCTGTAATTAAAAATAAAATGTAGCACTGGCTTAATGGGTAGACAGTGTGAGAAAACTGATATAAGTGATTGGAAAGCTAAAGCATTGCATAAGGACAATTATGTCGTAACTCATCATCATTAAGAACTTGGGAAAGAGATCACATGCCTATTGAGCTTGAAATTCTATTGAAAATGGTAAGAAAATCAAGAATTAGTGTGAAGTTGTTGCTCTTCATTGAGTGATCCTCTGCCATAAATAACGACTAGCATTTTTGCAAAATTGACTTTGACATTTAAAGGCATCATATCTTTTTTTGTACTATAGTAGTTATTGCTTCTAAAGTTTAGTCATCCAGGAGGCTGCAGATTAGCTCAATTAGTATTAAGTATCTTTTAAAGCAATCATTTTTTATATGACTAAGTAGACTTACTAAAGTTTCTGTTTATGTTAATCATGGTTTTGACTACAAATAACATAGTATCCAATTTTTTAAGTATAAAAGTATATTATTCTAACTATACATGTACACATACACATATATGAATATATACACATTCATATACATATATGTATACATATATATGTATAAATGTGTGTATAGTGTTAGAATAATACACACACACACACACACACACACACATATAGGTTGATATATAGACATGGGTTGATAGCTCCAAGGTTTGTTCAGTGGCTTGATAGTGTCAAGGATCTGAGCCAACTTGTCTGAAAAGTTTTTGATCTTCTAGTGATTAAAATATGGCTTATAGCATTGCTAAACATCATAAAATTTTCCAGAAAGAAGGGCTGATGTGAAGGGGTAGTGAGACAGCTTGCTGAACATCTCCTCTTTTTATCAAGTAAATTAATATTTTCCATCATCAAAACTGCATTCTATTTCTTTGCCAGGTGTGGACTTATGAGCATCCCTAAACTGATCATCAGTAAAATTAATGAGTTCATTCTCTAGAGGTTATTGTCTAATATCTGAACAAACTCCACAATAAACTCCACAATTCCTTTATTCAGAAAGCAAAGATAGACCACCAACAGTGGCTACTACACCATGAAAAGACAGAACTAGGGGAAAACTGTGGGTTCTAAATATTCAATATAACTTAATAAATATAAAAGAATGTGGCAGATGCATTAGTTTTAATGGAATAGGTGAACATTCCATTCAAATGCCACAACTTAGTACATATTCAAGATTAGAGTGCAATAGCATTTTGATGTTATAATCTATAGGCACTTCTTTTCATTCAATGCCACTACATATAACCTTGAAGTGAGGTGGCCATATCTTCCTCTCAACCTCCCCTATTTATGATCGAAGGCTTGAGGGATAAGTTGACATCTATTGCAAACATAGCGACATACATATTGGATTTCCTTTGAAAACTATAATTTAAAATACTCCATTCCATTAACAGCTAAGTATAGTAGTAAGTTTTAGATCAAGTATTCCAAGTTTCTAAGATCAAACTTCCATAACCAGAGTTAAGTAAAAAGATTCCCTGCTTTTCCCCCAACTCAATATAACCATAGTGTATAATTGACCACAATATTTTTCAGGTTGATAAGAAAGAGAGAAAACCACACAGAGAAGGAAGGAATATTACATGCACTATCTTCAGCAAAGTTAAGAATTTATCATAATAGTTTAAAAGAAATCCTGAAAGAATAAAAGTATTTTGAATATTTATTGAGAAAAGATTTATATAACTAATATAAAGATTTGCTTATTATTTTTCAAAAATACGTTACACAATTATTATACAGTGAATAGGCGTTAGCTATGAGCAGTAAGGCATAAGGTAATTGAGTAACACAAAGACAAATTGGACAGGAATATGATAATGATTCAACAGCTCACTTCAATCCCAGAAAATAGAAGTGTTTTAAATATTCAGAGAAGTAAAAGCTACTTTTCTCTCTCTCCCTCTGCCTCCCTCTCTCCACTCTGTTGAAGATGAGTATGGCACAGAAAATATCAAGGATTAAGGAAATTTCAGTGTTAGAGGAAGCATTTTATCTGAGCTTTGAAAATTATATGTATTTTATACATGCAACTATAGAAATATCCGTATTTTTCAGGAGCCCCCATACATTTATCTTCCTGCATTGGCATGCCATGTCAATGTTTTTTCTTCTCTATTTCCTTCTAACATTTCTACCTATGATAATATTCAACTATATGTACTTGTGATAAATTATCTGAGTGTAAAAAAGAAACTTTTAATTTAATAAACAAATACAAAACTTTGTGCACTAAAAACTCCTCACAAATTATTATGTTAATAATGGCTATTTTTTGGCATAGTAACAAATACAAAACTACAGAGCCACTTTTTAGTTCTGTATCTCCCCCTTAGAAACCAGTTTACTTAACTCTTGGAGGACAACACTTTACTAATAAGCACAGGAGGAAAGAGGAAGGGAGATTGGGAGTTTGGGGGGACCTCTGCCTTTTTCCTGAAAGCATCTGGACATGTGGACACACCACTGGGCTGTCTCTTTCACTTCTCAGCACTGTATGACAGATGTGCACAGCATGCAGCAGCCAGAAAACAGCAAAGTATAAAGAAGCGGCTGGCTCTCTTAACCTGCAAATTCAGAAGCCCACAAATTGGTAGAAAATCTCGCAATAGTGAGTTCTTGAGGAATTTAAGGTGCCATATAGCACAAAACCCTAATATGTAATCTCTTCCTCAAGGGAAAGATGTAGTTTATACATTTTTAATATGTAGACTAGTTTAACATGAAGATGAAAGTAATCATGGTTGTTCTATGTGCATTTTTTCCATTGTTCCAAGTGGGGGGAAGAAAAAAGCAGAGATGTGTTCTCAAACCAGCTACTACAGATGCTATATTATAAAAATGCTTTCAGTTATTAAGAAGAAACATGTATTAAATTGTTTTAAATATTTAATTGTCTATAATTGCTATTATATATCATTGTAATTACATCCTTATGTCGTACTAACCAACACCTTCATTGTTCAAGGAGGAAAGAAAACTTTATTCACTGTTCACTGAAAGAAAACTTTCAGAATGGCCATTTTTAAAGGATAATAAAATAATCCTAAAGGCACATGCAAATAAGCATGTAGAAAAGAACGCTAGGATTGTAAGCAACAGGGTGAAGTGGATGGTGGGTTGCGGAATGTTAATTGTATGCTATTTCCATGCAAATGTTTGTCAACTGTCATTGACAAAACAAGAAAAAGATTTTCATTTGCAATTGTTTTAAATTAAAGCTTTATTTTTTTAAACTTTTTTTTTTTTTTTCTGGTGAATACATTAAGGCATGGATAGTTCATTCTGTGTTTTCAAAATGAGACCTCATGATGACAGATTTAGTAGCATGGAAATGATAATCGCTCCAATAATGGAAGCTGACTCATGAAATCAAAGTGTTACAGGAAATACTAAGTTGTTTCCTTCAAGTTTCACAAAAAAAAAAAAAAAAAAAAAAAAAAAATTGGCAGGAAAAGCTAGCTGGACAACGAGCAGAGCAGATACCTACTCTATTTTTTTCTTATCTAATGGGACCAGTCTAAGCATATCCTGTGTCCTTACTGCTGAATCTTGAATTAACATTCAGCTTGACCACCCATGTGTGTAAATCTTAGGCTAGATAAGCACTAGTAATGCAGCATTTTCTGCCTTCTATTGCTTACTCTGAATTTATATCAGTAAGTTCACACATAATATTCTACAGTCACTAATACCACATCAGAGCAGTCTGAAATTGTTTATTCCTCCCGTTTCTGATTGCTCAGCCACTGACATTCTATGGAGAAGGTGACACATAGATGTTTAAGCAGAGCATAAAAATGGAGACATGTTTTCTGAGCAGTCACTATATCACAACAAATAAAACATACTGCAAAAATAGATAAAGTGTTTAATCTAATAGGAGCTCAGATCCTTATTCTCCAATGACCTTCTCAGTTGAAAAGGATTACCTTTGGGAGTAAATACTCTGAGACAACACATTCTTATAGGCAGACTTATTGTAAGTCAAAAACAAAAATTAGACTCCTTTACATTTAAGTGCTAACTACTTTTTTCTATTCTTGTTGAACTTCCTATTCTAAAACCAGGAAAGATGTGGCAAATAACTTTCCAACTTTTTACAGATTCTTCCTACAATTGAAGTAAATGTGAAATGTAATGCATCAGGTCCTGTAATCTTATCAGAGACATTAAAACGTACAGGATTGTTCAATGTTTCGTTTTATTTTTAAATTAGCAATGTTGCAGCATGGTGAATGTAGTTAATAATAAACTTGTACACTTGACATTTACTAAGACCAACAGATCTTAATTCTCATAAAAAGACAAAGTAAGTATGTGAGGAAATGTTAAGTAGCTTGATTGGGGGAACCATTTCACAACAATACATACATCAAAACATCATGTTGTAGGTCTTAAAATAATTAACAATATTGGTCTTTTATTGACTAACATGTTTAGTTTCTGCTGTAGTATATTTCAGTTTGTCGTTTCTGTGACTATTAGCATTTATATAAATAATGTGTAATCTTGCATTCTCTACATAGATAACCAACCTGCTGACACATAAAATTATGTCAACAATTGTAAAAAAAAAAAAAAAAGTACATAAGCTAGTGATTAATAACTTAGGTGCTATAATAGGAAGGATTGGCTTGGCATACCTTGGAGAAGAAAATTTATAAATAAAATGCAATTTATTCAGTACAAAAACATAGTGTAAATGTTGAATATCCCAAATCTAAATGTCCAAAATCCAAAATGCTCCCAAACTAGAAACTTTTGGAATGCCACCATGACACTCAAGGGAAATACTTATTGGAGCATTTCAGATTTTAAATTTGTGGATTAAAGATACTGAACCAATAAGTATAATGCAAATATTTCAAAATCTGAAAAAAATATTGAAACACTTCTGGACCCAAGTACTTTGGTTAATGGATGTTCAATCTGTATATTTCTTAATAGTTTATTAAAACCATCATAGTGCAGATGACATAGTCTTATCAATGCTTTCATAATTAAGAAAGGTATACTTCTCATATACATTTATTTCTGAACTCTCTGTGGGAACAGTATCTATATGTGTGTGTGTATTTGTGTGCATATACATTTGTGTTGTGTGTGCATATACTATATATAATATAGTATGCAAAATAAGAACAGAAAATAAAAAGGAACTCATAACATGTCTCTTTATGTCTAAAACTAGAGGTTTCTAGAGCAATTGTCAGTTGCCAAATAATTTTAGCTAATCATTTGACTCAGTCAACATGTAATTGTAACATCTGAACATTGACCATTGACAATTGCAATGAATATTTTAATCCATAGTGGACAGTAGGGGTGTGTGTGTTTGAGAGAGAGAGAGGAAAAGAGAGAGAGAGTGAGAGAGAGAGAGAGAGAAGAGAGAAAGTAATAATAAATATAGAAAATAATTTGGAATTAATGTTATCAGTTGGGTGAAAACAGAGATGACATTGGTATATGAAGTCGACTTCCCTTCCTTTTCTGTGCCCTCTATAATTTTTGTTTTCATCCACATAATGTCTGGGATCTGTTGCCATGTAAATGTTTTTAGAGTACTAACTGAACCCTTGGTATCATCTTAACTGGTTTGATAGTCTTCAAGTTTCTTTATTTCAGAATTGCAGAAAGTATGTCATGGTTCATGGGCAGATTACAAAACTCTGATATCCTAAAAATAACATTTATTTTGATTATATATAGGCTATACATTAACTTCACAATGCTCTGAGACTATTTATATGTGGAACATGTGTAGCTTCTCCCCAGAGGATTTTGAAATGATTCCATGGACTTATAGTTAAAAAAAAAAAAAAAAAAAAGTCTAACACTGGGAGCACATAAATTCATCGAGAGTGAATTTCATTCATAGGGAATGAAAACAGCCCACCCTATAATCAGGTGGAGGCTTCTAAGTTGTCAGATCTTCCTTAGACACACTCCTGTATAACATCCGAGTAACAAGAACTGGATAATTTTTCAGGACTTCCTGAATGGGTCTGTCCTGTAGGTATAAATACTAAATCGCCCTTCTGTAGCTGATCCAGAACTGTGATAATACAGATACATTTGATACATTATAATACCCTTTTTCCATTTACTTATACATTCCATTTTTAAAAATAAAAGCACTCAGATATCATTCAAAAACACTAATGGTTTGGTTTTTCAGTAGAAATGTATCATTAAACAGATTTTAGAGTGGATACCAGGCTTAAAATCCCTTCAATTTTATAATCTTTCCACATTGGTTATCAGAAATACTGGGAAATGGAAACAGCATCTATTAAAGGAAACATCACTGTATTATAAGACAGTTTCATCTTTTAAAAGACCTTATATGCATTGTAAAAGAAACTGGGTAGCTCATTAATGAGAATAGAGAAGAATAAGATCTGGCTATTATTCCAAATGTTTTGTTTTAGCCTCTCTTTTTTAATTACAATGAAAAAGCATATTAGACTACAATAGCACAATATGTATTACTAATATGATTTTCTACACTCAGAAGTCACAGTTGCTGTTTTTGGCAGCTGCCAAAGGAAATGGGCAAAAGAAACCATGAATTCACAGTGAATGATAAGTTATACCATACCCAAGGAAATGTCTTGCTGATACAGAATTCTAGATGATGTGCTTTTAACTGGGTTTATTCACTTTGGATCCTGGAGTCCTAACTATAACTTTAATGTAGTAGCCTCCTGAACAAAATTCAAAATAATGTCTCAAAGACTTCTAAAACATGTTGATGTTGAAAAGACGTACCAAGAAAGTCTGAATTCATTCTCCAATTGTTAACAATATGCATTTTCTACAAATTCATTTGTAACTAGTTATAAAGCATGTTCAATTGCTTCTGTTATAAAAATCACTTTTTTTTCCTTATCAGAGTCCATTAGAACCTGTATCCTGGTAGATGAGAAATTAAAAGACTAAATTCTAATATAAACTTACTTCTGAGATACTAGCAGTATTCCTATTTAGCTTATATTCATAGTATGATATCATTTGTTTTTGCACTAATTTGTTGAACAAAATAATATTTAAATACTAAGATCTGTACATGAGTTCTACAGAAATTTATTTTTATGGTGAAAATGTTTATTAAATTGACAGATAAGAGTATATGTGTTTATTGTATATGACATAACTGTTTTGAAGTATATGTATATTACACATATCTTTATATATACACACATACATGCTAGTTATTTTGTACTAGTTATTTAAATGTTTGATGGCATTTACTATATATTATATAGTATGTATATATTATATAAAGATATATATACACATATATATGCTAGTTGTTTTGTACTCGTTATTTAAATGTTTGATGGCATTTGTTATACATATATTTAGTCTAAATATATAGCAAAATATATTTATATCTTCACTTGCACATTAATGCAAGTGAAGACATAAACATGAATAGTATTTAATTCATGAATAACATGTATAGTATTTAATTACACAATTATTCAATTGTGTATATGTATAAGCTTTTTGCTAAATCTAGCAAATTAACATATACTTTACCTCACATAGTTATCATTTTTGTTGTGAGAACACTTTATATCCACTCTCTTAGCATTTTCTAGAATATAGTAAATGTTAACTATAGTCATAATTTTTTGCTCTTAAACTTTTATTTCCTTACTGAATATTTGTACCCTGTGACCAATATTTCTTTAACAACCAAATCCCAAACCCCAACAATGTCAGCCCCTGATAACCACCATTCTCTCTCCTTGTCTATGATAGCAACTTTTTAAGTGTGATATTTGTCTTTCCGTGCCTGGCTTATTTCACCTAACATAACATAACACAACACAACATAACATAACATAACATAACATAACTGTACCCTCCAGGCTCATTGACATTGTAGCAAATAATGCCCATTAGGTTAATCCATGTTGTAATCTTATTTGTTATGGTTGCATAGTATTTAATTGTTCAATCGTGTATATATACCATATTTTCATTATCTATTCATCCATTAACAAACGGGCATGAAGGCTAATTTCATATCTTCGTTGTTGTGAATAATCCAACAATTAACATGCAAATGAAGATATCTTTTCCACATACACACAGTAGTGGAATTGCTGGATCATATTTTTATTCTGTTTTTACTTTTATGAGAAAACTATTTTTGAGGAATACCGTTTTTTAAAAGGACTGTATTAGTTTACATTTCCACCAATAGTCTGTAAGTTCCCTTTTCTCCACATCCTTGTCAACACTTATTTTTTGTATTTTTGATAACAACCATTCTAACAGGTGTGAAGTTATGTCTCATCATGGTAATTTACTTTTCCCTGACAGTCAGTAATGTTAAACATTTTTAAATATATCTGTTGATCTTCTGTATATCTGCTTTTTATAAATGTCTGTTCAGATTCTCTGCCCATTTTGTAATTAATTAGGTTTTTTTCTGGCTATTAAATTGTTTGAGTTCCTTATATATTTTGGATATTAACGCCCTACCAGATGTGCATCGTATGCAAATACTTTTTTCTATTCTATACGTTGATTCCTCACTCTGTTGATTGTTTTCTTTATTGCGAAGATTTTTAGCTTGATGTAATTGTGTGTGTGTATATATATAAATATATATATATATATATATATATATTTTTTTTTTTTTGCCTGTGGTTTCAAGGTGATATAGAAAAATTGTTACCTATATTGATATCATGGTGCTTCTCCCTTATGATTTCTTCTAGCAGTTTCATAATTTCAGGTCATACGAGTAAGTCTTTCATCCACTTTGAGTTAATTCTTGTATATGGTGTGAGACAGAGGCCAAATTTCATTCTTCCGCATGTAGATATGCAGTTTTATCAACACCAATTATTGAAGAGATTATCCTTTCCCCATTGTGTGTTCTTGACACCTTTGTCAAAAATGAATTGGCTGTAAATGCACGAATTTACTTCTAGGTTCTGTATTCTATTCCATTTGTCTATGTGGCTGGTTTTTATGCCAGTACCTTGCATTTACTTACTAGAGCTTTGTAGTATACTTTGAAGTGAGATAGTGTGATGCCTCCAGCTTTGCTCCTTTTGCTTAAGATTGCTTTGGTTATTTGGAGAATTTTGTAGTTCTATAGAAATTTTAGGATTGTTTTGTCTATTTCTGTAAAGAATATAATTGATATTTTGATAGGGATTATATTGAATCTATAGATCATTTTTGGTATAATGGACATTTTAACAGTATTAATTATTCCAATTCATGAACACCAGATATCTTTCCACATATTTGTGTCTTCTTCAATTTCTCGCACCAATGTGTTACAATTTTCAGTGTAGAGATCTGATATTTCACCTCCTCAATTAAATTTATTTCTAAGTATTGTATTTTATTTTAGCAATTGTAAACAGAAGGACTTCTTGATCTCTTTTTCAGATAGTTTGTTGTTAATCATAGAAATGCTACTGATTTTTGTATGTTAATCTGGTATCCCGCAACATTACTCAACTTTTCTGTTAGTTCTGACAGAGTTCTGGTGAAGTCTTTGGGAATTTTTAAACATATAATCCTGTCTGCAAACAGAAACAGTTCCACTTCTTCCCTTCCAATTTGGATGTCTTTAACTGCATTCTTTCCCCTAAGCACTCAGGCTAGAATGTCCAATACTCTATTGAAGAGAAGTGGCAGTAATGGGCATCCATGTCTTGTTCAAGATTTTAGAAGAAAAGTTTTCAACTTTTCCCCATTAAATATGTTACCTGTGGGTTTGTCAGATGTAGCCTTTATTACATTGAGGTTTATTCTTTCTATACCTAATATGTTGAAATGTTGTATCATGAAGGGATGTAGAATTTTGTCAAATACTTTCCCGATATCTAATGAAATGCTTAAGTGGTTTTATTCTTTTTTTATTCTTTTATGATTTTCGCTCTTCATTCTGTTAAAGTGATATATTGCATTTACTGAGTTTTATATATTTATCCATTCTTGTATTCCTGGGATGAGTCCCTCTGGACCATGGTGAATGGTCTTTGTAATGTGCTGTTGAATTTGGTTTGCTAGTTTTTGTCGTTGTTGTTGAGGATTTTTGCATCTATGTTTATCAGGGATATTGGCTCACCTTGTAAAACAAATTTGAAAGTATTCCTTGCTCTTCGATTTTTTGGGAGAGTTTGAGGAAAATTAGTACTAGTTATTAAATGTTTAATGGAATTTAACAGTGAATCTATCAGTTCTTTGGCTATTTTTTGATCGGAGACATTTTACTGTTGATTCAATTTTCTTACTCATTATTGATTTTAATATTTTCCATTTCTCCATAATTCAGTCTTGGTAGATATTTCTATTGTCATTCAATGTGTTGGTATGTACTATTTTATAATAGTGTCTTATGATATTTTACATTTTGGTTGCACCAGTTTCAATGCCACTTTTTAATTTCTGATTTATGTATTTGAGTATTCTTTTTCTTTATTCCTAGTTAGAAGTTTATTTCATTTATCTTAAAAAAAAAAAAAAAAAAACTCTGTTCTTGATCTTTCCTATTGCTTTTCTCAACTCTATTTCATTTTATTTGCTCTTAGCTGTAATATTTTCTTCCTTCTACTAAAATTGGACTTAATATGCTCTTAATTTTCTAGCTTTTTGAGGTGCATCATTTGGTTGTTTGAGATCTTTGTTTTTTTTTTGTTTGTTTGTTTGCATTTTGATGTAAATGTTTATTGCTAAATCTCCACTCTTAGAACTGCTTTTCCTGTATCCCATGTGTTTTTCTATGCTGTCTTTCTATTTTGATTTTTCTGAAAAAAAAATTTACTTATTATTTTAATGTATTTATTCACCCATTGTTTGTTGGGGGCTTGTTGTTTAATTTCCATGTATTTGTGAACTTGCCAAATTTCCTCCTGTTACTGATTTCTATCTTTATACCATTGTGGTAAGAGAAGACACCTGATGTGATTTTTAATACATCTTAAACTTGTTAAGACGTATTTTGTGACCTAACTTATGATCTCTGCTGGAGAATGTTCCATGTGCAGTTAAGAAAGATGTGATTTTTGTAATTTTTTCTTACTGATTTTCTGTCTGAATAATCTGTCTATTTCTGAAAGTAAGATGTTGAAGTGCTCTAATATCATTGTATTGTAGTCTATCACTCCCAGATCTATTAACATTTGTTTTGTATATTTAAGTGTTCCTATGTTGGGTATATATATATATATAAAATTGTTATATCCTCTTGATGAATTATATAATGACCTTCTTTGTCTCTTTTTATAGTTTTTGACTAAATATCTCTTTCATCTCATGTAAGTATAGCTACTCCTGCACTCTTATGGTTTCTGTTTCCAAGGAATATCTTTTCTTACCTCTTCATTTTCAGTCTGTTTTTTATTACAAGTAAAGTGAGTCTCTTGTAGACAGCATATAATTCCATCTTGTTTATTATCCATTCATCCATTCAGCCACTGGTATATATTGTTACCCTCCTTCTATTTTTTGTGCTCCTACTAGATGATTTTGCTTTGTGGTTGCCATAAGGCTGACAAAAGTTTTTATAGTTACAACTGATTATTTTAAACTAAAAGCAACTTAACTCTAATGGTGAATAAAATAAAACACTTTCCATTTTTACTCCATTCCCTACATACACATTTAAAATATTTGATGTCTCAATAAACAAAAATAATATTCCATATTTTTAAATAATAGTTTTGTTTTGTATCCTTTACACAAAAGATATAAGTGATTTATATACCACCATTACAGTAGTAGAGTATTCTGAATTTGATTGTGTACTATCTTTTATTAGTGAGTTTTATACATTCAGATGTTTTTGCATTACTCAGTGTCTTATTTTCTTTCAGCCTGAAGAATTTCCTTTATCATTTCTTATAAGACATGTCTGGTGGTGGCAAATTCCCTCTGCTTTTATATGTCTATAAAAGTGCTTATCTCATTTTTGTCTAAAGGACAACTTTAATGGGTATATTATTCTCAGTTATTTTTTTTTTTCTTTCAGCTCTTTGAATACATTATCCCACTCTCCTTAGGACCATAAGGTTCCTGCTGAGAAATTTCCTCCTAGGCATACTGGAACTCCCTTATCTGTTATTAGCTTATGTTCTCTTACTGCATTCAAGATTCTCTCTTTGTCTTTTATTTTTGACAATTTGATTATGATATGTCTTGAGGTAATCTTATATGGATTGAATATGATTAGAGACCTTTGACTTTCCTGTACCTGGTATTTATCTCTTCCTCTAGGTTTGAAATGTTTTGTACCATTGTCTCTTTAAGTAAGAATTTTATCCCTTTATCTTTCTCTTCTTGAACGTCCACAACTCTAACAATTGCTGCTTTGACACTTTCCCATAAGCTTTCTTCATTTTCCCTTTTTTAATTTTTTTTTCTCTTCTGACTGTATATTTTCAAATAATCTGTCTTTGAGTTCACAGAGTCTTACTTCTGCAATTAATTCTACTGTTGGGGATCTATTGCATTTTTCATTTTGGTCATTATACTTTTAACATCAAGATTTCAATTTGATGTTTTAAGTTATTATTTCTATTTCTCTATTAAATTTTTCATTTTGGTTACTTACTGTTTTCCTCATTTTGTTGAATTATTTGTTTGTTATTGGAGTTTTCTAAGAAACCTACTGGACGAAAAACTCTGGAAGTTTGGCTTAGGGAATCTGCACTTTAAAATACCCTATGTTGATTTATGTGCACTTTAATGCATGTTCTATATTGGTTTAATAAATTTTTATACTATTTGTATAGTAAAAAATATTTTATTATCTGTAATTATTTCACTATATATAATATAAAACAGAATAGACAGAGAAACAGATGCGATAGAAACATAATACGTAGCATGTATTGTGCATATATATGAGGTAAACCTCATATAATAAAAATCATAAAAAATAACATTGTATTAATGTGGATCTAATTTTCTGAGGTAACAAGAAAGAGGTTACTGATTTCTGTACATTTATCTAGTCCTTACAACTCTGAGCCTTTCAACTGCTTTCCAAGTAAGTAACTAATATTTTATCAAAGACAAAATTTTAATAAATCTGGTCCAAATTGTAGTCAATATTTTATTACATTTGTATGCTATTGTCTAAGCTGAAATTAAAAAGTAAAACAGTTTTTCACTATAATAAATGTAGCTATGTTAACTGATAAAGACATGCAACATCACAATATTTACTAGGATTCAAAAGTAAAATCATCATCATAATTTTATTTCATAATTATTTACCTAAAAATTTTTAATGTGCCAAATATATTGTTTTAGCTAACTTGAATTTTAAAATGGAAACTGTTGAAGGATAATAATTTCTCAGATTATAAATTCCATAAGATTAGGGCTCATAATGTTCTTGTTCTTAATATTATTGCCAATTCCCAACATTAGCCTGACACATAGAAGATTCTAAAAAGACACTGACTACACAGTTGTATCCAAATTTGTGTCTGTATGAAATTATTTAAAGAGTACCTTCAGCATTTGAAGATTGTTTTGCAAAATAGTAGTTGTTGAATAAATGTTTTGTGGTTAGAATTGGGTTTGATTTATATTTTCATAATCAAGGGAAAATTAATAGTACAATCTATTAATAGATGGTGTTCAACCCTTTAATGTGAGGATTTTTTGTTTATCTATGATGGCAGATGTCACAAAAATTACGCATGGACTTTTTTTCTTAGCTTATCAGTTATAGTTAGTGTATTTTATGTGTGGCCCAAGACAATACTTCTTTCAATGTAGCCCAGGGAAGCAAAAAGGTTGAACACCCACAATCTAGTATTTACACAGTACTCACAAGTTCATACATTAAGGAAATACTGTGTATATTCTCTTCAAGAGGTAAAGGATATTGCATCTACTAATTTTCAATTGTTCTTATTATATAAACGTAAGTTATTATTGTTATTACACAATGTCTTCATGTCAACTTTTGTGCAACAATATATCTACATAGATTGCATGCACACACACATTTATTCCAAACCCAAAAGGGTTACATGAAATAAATCAGATTCAGGCAAGAATGAAATGCTTTTATATGATATATTTTTAAGAGCTGCATTCATGTATGATACTTCAAATTACATTGTCTGAAAAATTCAATTGAGTTAATTGATTTAGGCTTATTAAATTACTGAGATTTTAGAAAGATACAGTTTAGAATACTACTTAAAATTAAGTAAAATTCAATATGGTAACTTAAAAGACAGTTCTAAAATAGAATGACATTTAAGTTAGTTTTCTGTATTTTCTGCTTATAGAACAAATAAGGAAACTGGAGCAGAAAATCAGTCACATTAAATTTACCATCATCCAAAAAGCCAAGGCAAGCTAAAAAGTACATTAAGCTTTTGTATATGGCTAAGGTTCACAGGTTAACAGAGACAAGTAAAAATTATTGCTAGCTCTACTAAAAACTTCCACTCAAAACGGAGCTTAAAGATATTTTAAATATCTTCTTTAAGTTACATATATGTTACATTAGAATAAGCAATCTTGCAGAGCTAATTTTTCTCTTACTCCAATTATTGTTATTACATAATTTATAGAAATGTTAATGCTTTGCAATTTAATTGTTAAAGAGTATTTCATAATTCAATTTTATTTAGATTTTGTGCCCTTATACATTGTTAATTGCAAATTTATAATGCAGGAGCCATAATTTTTTATTTTATTCATAATGCCCATCTCCCTATGTATAGAGAGTTAATGTTAAACTGCCAGTAGTGATTTTCAAAAAGCATATGATAATAAAGATTGACTATAGAACACTATGACAGTCAAGAAGCAAATGACTATAATAGTACAACTGGAAACAGTTAAAAACATTGGCATGGAGAACTCCAAAGCGATCTGAGCTGGATGAAAAACAAAAGCCTTTGCTAAATAGCTCTTTCCTACAACTCTCTAAAAATAAAGCACAAAAAGGCAAAACAACCTTCTCCAAGCATCAGTCTGTCATTAATTTTAATCTCTTTATTTGCAGATATCCCAAAACTCTGTTCATTGTGTCTTCATTCAAAATTCTGTCATAGTATAATTGTAGAACTCAGGTTGAAAGTGCTCCACAAGGTTCTGTGTAAAGCAGGCTTTTGCTGATTTTTTTTCAGCCAGTTCTTAAGAATTAAATACACTCTAATTTGGGTGGACATTTGATTTTTTGGAAGAACCTCATGTAGTTGAATATGGCCTAAAAAATTTTGTCCAAGAATATCTCATACTGCTTTGAAAGCCATAATTTCTTCTTTTTCAACTGTTATTTTAGGTTCTGGGGTACATGGGCACGTTAGCTGCATGGTTGTATTGTGTGTCACTGAGGTTTGGGGTGTGCATCATCCTATCACCCATGTTATGAGCATAATAGCTGATAGATAGCTTGTCACACATAATGCCTCTCTTTTCCTCCCCCATCTAGTAGTCCCATGCCTCTATTTTTTTCACCTTTATGTTTATGTGTACTCAGTGTCTAGCTCCCATTTATAAGTGAGAACTTTTGGTATTTGGTTTTCTGTTTATGTGATCATTGGCTTATGATACTGTCCTTCAGCTACATACATGTTGCTGCAAAGTACATAGTTTTGTTCTTTTTTTAAGGCTGCTTTGTATCCTGTGGTATATATGTACCACATTTTCTTTATCCAGTCCGCCATTGATGGGCACCTAGGTTGATTCCATGTCTTTGCTATTGTGAATAGTGCTTCAGTTAACATACAAGTACATAAATCTTTTCAGTGAAACAATTTATTTTCCTTTGGACGAATACCTACTAAAAGGATTGCTGAGTTGAATGGTGGTTCTAAGTCCTTTGAGAAATCACAAAACTGTTTTCCATAGCAGTTGAACTAATTTACATTCTCCCTAATATTATATAAGCATTTTATCTTTTCCACACTTTCATCAACATCTATTATTTCTTGACATTTTAATAATAGCCATTCTGACAGGTGTGAGAGAGTATCTTATTGTAGTTTTGATTTGCACTTCTCTAATGATTAGTGATGATGACTATTTTTTTTTTTTATGTTTATTGACTACTTGAGTGCCTACTTTTGAGGATAATCTGTTTAAGGTTTTCCCCATTTTTTAATGAGGTTAGGGTTTTCTAGGTGTAGAATCATATTATCAGTGAAGATAGATTGTTTAATTTATTTTCCTAGTTGGATGCCTTTTTTTGTCTTTCTTTTGCCTGATTGCTCTGGCTAGAACTTCTGGTACTATGTTGATTAGATGTATGGAGAGTGGGCATATGTGTCTTGTTTCAGTTCTTAAGTAGAATGCTTTCAGCTTTTACTCATTCAGTATGATGTTGGCTGCAGGTTTCTCAAAGATTGCTGTTATTATTTTGATGTATACTCCTTCATTGCCTAATTTTTGAGAGTTTTTATCAAGACATGATATGGAATTTTATCAATAGTTTTTATCGTTTCTATTGAGATGATCATCTGGTCTTAGTTTTAATTTTGTTTATGTGATAAATTGCATTTATTGATTTGCATATATTGAGCCAGTTCTGGACCCCTGAAATAATTCCTAGAGATCATGGTCAATTAACTCTTTAATGTGTTGCTGGATTCAGTTTCCTGATTTTTTTTTTTTTTTTTCCGAATTTTTGTGTCTATGTTCATCAGTAATATTGGACTGTAGTTTAAATCTTTTGTTATGTCTTTGTCAAATTTTGCTATCAGAGTGTCACTGGCTTTGTCAAATGAATTAGGGAGAAGTACCTCTTCTTCTATTTTTTGGAATAATGTCAGTAGAATTGGTACCAGCTCTTCATCATATGTCTGGTAGAATTCAGCTCTGAATTAGTCCTGTCTAGCATATTTTTGGGGAGTTGGTAGGCTTTTTCTAACTGATTCAATTTTGGAGCTTAATATTGGTCTGATACGGGTTGGCTATGTCCCACCCAAATCTCATCTTGAATTATAGTTCCCATAATCTCCACATGGCATTGGAGGGACCTACTGGGATATAATTGAATCATTCATGGAGGCAATTTCTCCCATACTAGTCTCATAATAGTAAGTTTTCACAAGATCTGATGGTTTTATAAGGGGCTTCTTCTTTTGCTTGGCTCTCATTCTCCCTGCTGCCACCCGGTGAAGAGGTGCCTTCTGCCATGATTGTAAGTTTCTTGAGGTCTCTGCAGGCATGTGGAACTGTGAGTCAATTAAACCTCTTTCTTTTATAAATTACCCAGTCTCAGATATGTCTGTATGAGCAGTGTGAGAAGGGATTAATACAGTAAATTGGTACTGCAGAGAGTGGAACACTGCTGTAAAGTTACCTGAAAATGTGGAAGTGACTTTGGAACTGGGTAACAGGCAGATGTTGAAACAGTTTGGAGGGCTTAGAAGAAGACAAGAAAATATGGGGAAAGTTTGGAACTTCCTAGAGACTTTTTGAATGGCTTTGACCAAAATGCTCATAGTGATATGGACAATGAAGACGAGGCTGAGATGATCTCAGATCTTAGCTTGGCAGCATATGATATTTTTGGCTAGAGATGTTTCTGTTTTTGCTTTTTTTCTTCCAGAATGCTGAAAGTAGGCCCCTTCTGGCTTGTAATATTTCTGCTGAGAAGTCCACTTTTAGCCTAATGGGCTTCCTTTTGTATGTGATCTGAACTTTTTGTCTACCTGTCTTTAAGATGTTTTTCTTTATTGTTGACATAGTGGGTCTGGTAACTATATTCAGATAATCAGGCATTACATTTTCGTAAGGAATATACAGCCTAGACCTCTTGCGTGCTCAGCTCACTATAGGGTTCACAATCCTATGATAATGTGATTCCACCACTAATCTGACAGGAAAGAGCTCAGACAGTAAAGCTTGCTCATCTGCCGCTCACCTCCTGCAGTGCAGCCACAAAGGAGTACTGGTCTAACAGGCCACAGAGGAGTACTGGCCTGTGGCCTGGGAGTTGGGGATCCCTGTTTTGTACTATCTGGTAGATGTGGTCTGAATTTCTTATATGTAGATGTCTATATTTCTAGGGAGATTAGAAAAATTTTCTTGAGTCATTACCTCAAATGTATTTTCTACATTGTTTATTTTTCTCCTTCTGTCTCAGGAATGCCAATAATTCATAGATTTGGTTGCTTTACATAATCCCACATTTCTCAGAGACTTTGTTCATTTTTTAAAAATGTTTCAAACTTTTTTTTTTTCCCTGACTGGGTTAATTTGAAAGACTCATTTGCAAGCTGTAAAATTCTTTCTTCTGTCTGGTCCAGTCTATTGAAGAAGCTTTCAACAATGTTTTCAAATTCCTTAAGTGAGTTTTCCAGTTCCAGAAAATGTGATTGACTTCTTTTCAAGATATCTCTTACTTCATTTCCTGAATTGTTTTATAATTTTCATTGTGTTTATTTTCAATCTCGTCCTGGATCTCCTTGAGCTCCCTTGCAATTCATGCTTTGAATCCTTTGTCTATCATTCCTGAGTTTCCGTCTTGGTTAGGGACCATTGCTGAGAGCTAGAACGATGTTTTCGTGGGGTCATAACATTCATTTTTTTTTATGTGGGCAGATTTCTCATGTCGCTTCCTTCTCATCTGGAATAAATTTTCTTGTGTAGGATAATTTTGGCTTTACTTCTATACTCCTATGCACTTCTGTCTGTAGGTTTTTTATTGGGCTGTGTGTTTCAACCTGCTGACCAGTTGATGGCATTTGGAGGTAGGAGTCAGGTACCACACAGCTGGTGGATGTGGACCTGATCTTTATTTACTGTGAGATATTCTCTTGTTTCAAGTGAAGGGCTGCAGAGTGGGCTGCCTGGTGCTCTGAGCTTCCTCTTCCATGTAGTTGGTAGACACAGCTGATCAGAACTTGAGCCCCTGACTCGCCCACGAATACCCCATTGGTGATCACAGGCACTAGCCCTCACAAAGCTGACTGAGAGGAGTTCCTGGTGAAATGTGCTGAGGTCTCTTCAAGGGAGTGAGAAAGTTTCACTGGCTCACTGACCTAGGCAAAAATGTGATTTGTTTTCCTATCACACTCCTGTTCCAGGTCTCATGATTCCTAATTTAGATACACACTGTAGTCTACCTCTGGACCACAAAATATGGCTGAGAGCCATGGGGAATGCCTGTTTTATGACTGTAGGAGTGGTTTCAGGGCATACTCTCATATAGATAACTTTATGGCTTATCTGTTCTCCAATGCGGCAATACTACTACTTCTTGTAAATGGTGGATGGGAGCTCCCATCCTTGAGCATGTGGAAGTGGATGTTGGTTGCAGTAGTGTTGGGTGGTTGGGTCTGCCTGACCTCAGGCCCTCAGGGAAGTGGCCAGGTACCAGCAAGTTAGAATGGAGTAGGTAGTTATTAGTTCCTAGGCCCCTAGATGGCTGCTAGACATTTTGTATGAGTTCTGAAGGGCCTGGTTTAGAGTTTGGCTAGTTCACAGTTCAGGGGCTGGCTATGATTGGGGTGGAAGGCTGGTCTTTGGGTCACTGGCTGAATTCTTAGGCAGGGGCAGGCAGAATGCTTAGATGGAGGGAATATCACAGGCCTGCAATGGTTGGGCTGCAGTGAAATGTTCAGTTGGGTTCAGTGTGACTGTGCTATGGTTCTTTCAGTGGGGAGGGCAGGACCCTTCAGCTGGAGCAGTGGAGACTGGCAGCCGTGGGGCACATGGCATCCTCATGCTTCTCTCCTAACCAAGTGATGCTGAACTCTCCTGGTGGGGACATGAAAAAGTGCCAAGCATCATCTGTTTACTCTGGGAGTTTTGCCCCAGAGGAATGCAGAGCTGCAAGTGCTGGCAGAGTTCAGGGGAGGGCAGGGCCATTGTGCTGGAAGTCCAAGCCAGTGAGCCTTGCCTGGCTAGAAATAGCAGGGGTTGGGCTGTGGGCTGGTGGCTGCGGATAGTTGCAAGGTCTACAATCTGGGAGGCTCCCAGGGGAATGCAGAGCTATGCCCAATGGCAATGTTCAGGCAGGGAGAAGATCAGTGCACTGGAAGCCTGAGCCCAGCCTTGCCTGAGGAGGAGTGAGACAGTCTGGCTGCTCCTTGGCACTGTAGATGCTGCCTCTATTTGGATCATGGCAGTTGGGTGCTCAGGAATCCAAAGCCTGTGAGGCTCCAACCCTGAGTGGGTTCTCTGCAAAAACCATAGATGGCTCTCTGCATTGGTCTGGAGGCTGGGGAGTATGTGTGTTGGATTGGTCAGGGGGGTTCTCCTATGCCCAGGATTGCAAAGGTCTGTAGTGGAAGTGTGGATTTACTGTGGACTCTCTGTCACTTATCCTTTCCACATGTCAGGGAGTTTCTCCCATTATCTCACTGGTCCTCTGTGGGTAGCTGTCCAGCTTCACTCCTCTGTTCTCTGTGGAGTCCCTCACTTTCTTGGTGAATCCCAACATGGTATCAGAGATACCCACCAGAAGAGTGAGCATCTACTCACCACTTTGTTTTCTCTCCATGCAAGAGTGGTGCATTGTAGCTGCTGCTTCTAGGCAGCCATCTTGAATCCAACCTCAAAATCCACAATTCTTTAAGAAGAAAACATGTCTAAGTGGAGTAACCAATTTTCTCTCACTAATTTTCTGTATCATTTTGGATTATTCTCTTAAATGGTCTTAGCATCAGATGCCTTGTTTATAAAAAATGTTAATTAGATTAAAGCAACTTTAAGATGTCTTAATGGTTTTATAAAACTGTGAATTTCTTTATGTAATCTTTGGTAGATAAAATGATCCAAGCCCCAGTCCTTCCATTAAGACCTCCTAAGAAGAAAATATGGTATAATTTTTATAAGAAGACTCCTACTCACAGACCATAAACTGAATTATCAGGAGTATATATGATTGGGGTTCCAGTCTCATTTATGCTTTGATTCCAAAAAATTAGCAATAAAAGCCTGCCTTGAGATTAGCAATCAGCCTATAGGGCCCAAACCTAAAACACCTGCCTTATAAAATTGTGCAATCCCATTACTGGGTATATACCCAAAGAATTATAAATCATTCTACTATAAAGGCACATGCACAGATACGTCTATTGCAGCACTATTTACAAAAGCAAAGACGTGGAATCAACTGAAATGTCCATCAATGATATAGTGGATAAAGAAAATGTGGCACATGTATACCACAGAATACTATGCAGCCATAAAAAAGAATGAGTTCATATTCTTTTCAGGGACATGGACAAAGCTGGAAGCCATCATTCTCAGCAAACTAACATAGGAATAGAAAACCAAACACCACGTGTTTTCATTTATAAGTGGAAGCTGAACGATGAGAACACATGGACACAGGGAGGGGAACATGACACATCGGGGCCTGTCATGGGATGGGAGCAAGGGTAGGGAGAGGATTAGGACAAATACCTAATGCATGCTGGGCTTAAAACCTAGATGGTGGGTTTATAGGTGCAGCAAACCACCATGGCACATGTATACCTATGTAACAAACCTGCACGTTCTGCACATATATCCCAGAACTTAAAGTAAAATGAAAGAAAGGAAAAGAAAAGAAATGTCCAAGCTGAAAGGGACTAGGTCAGAGAAGAAATTTATTCAGTTGAATGAGAACTTATTCTGAACTTAGTTCAAGATTAAAAGATTTTTATGACAAATGTTCTTGAGAGTGAAATGATGTGAAATCCCTCAACTTATCTGGAAGTCTTCCAATAAACCCTAGTCAGTTACTCAGAGGGGAAGAAACATTGTAAAGCAAAATTCTAATGAGTTGAATCTTGAAAGAATGTCAGAATACAAGGCCAATGTTAGTGCTCAACATTGACCAAATAAAGTCACGCTGTCCACTAGTCTAGAGTAACCACTGGAGCAGAGATGGGTCTACAACATGTCACCTCAGATTGGGGGAAGGAGAAAAGAGAAAGAGCACAATAAAAGGAAAATTTATGGCCAAAAGGAGGCACAGAAACTTAGTGTCTGGGAAATATGCAATAAGACTCTTGGAAGAAAATGAAAATAGAGCTACTAGGAAGATCATCATGTTTGCATTGCACAATATTGAGTACTAGAAAAAAAAGGAATTTGGGAGCATTGTTTCATTGCAAACCAGGAATATTAATAGGTGATGTAGCGTTAAGGGCATTTTCTGGACTGGCATCAGACAAGTCTGCATTCTAACATTAGCTCCCTCACTTATACTCTCTGTGATCTCAGTAACTCATCTTTCAGTTTCTTACTTGCAGAATATGAATACTGACAGCTAACATGACAGTTTTTTGTCATGATTAAATGCGATAATATAACACAAAATAGGTACTCAATGATTGCTACTGCTGCTAGTATCACTGCTGTCATTTCTTTCAGTTAAATGGGAAGTAAAGCAACCAAAGTCCCCAAGTTTTAATCAAGTAAAACATATTTCATAGGACATTAAAATTTTAAATGCCACAAAATTTCTCCATAATCTATTCAGTAAGCTCCTCTTAAAGAATTTCTTTTCACCACATTAATATTTACCTTAAGTTTTTAGACCAATGAAAATATCAGTGAGGTACATGCACATTTGCTAGGATGAGTGACAATTATTTCATTGATTCTTTTATTCTTTACCCTCTAAATCAATAATTGGGGATGTAGGTAAACTATAGCAAGTATGGGCCAATTTACAAAATTGTATTGCTTTGCTGACAAGGCCCTTCAAAGAGCATCTACAAATAACATGGAATCAGA
Source organism: Piliocolobus tephrosceles (assembly GCF_002776525.5). Classification (NCBI taxonomy): domain Eukaryota; kingdom Metazoa; phylum Chordata; class Mammalia; order Primates; family Cercopithecidae; genus Piliocolobus; species Piliocolobus tephrosceles. Next base: position 50,263,506 of record NC_045455.1, on the reverse strand, counting down.
AAAAAGAGTAACATGTGGTAGCCAAAGCTACTCAATCTACAGTAAGGCAGATGCAGTTGAAATACAGGAAGACTTTGCCACCGGTCAAAAAATCAGCATTTAGTCTTAGTTTCCTATGGGTTCTACTGAATTTTTCCCATGTAAGCTTTATTTCAAGTATGACTATATAATATATTTAGATTGAAACTAAAATGACTGATTATTAAAAGCATTACCTTTGATTAAAAAAATCAAAATCACATTTTAAGTAGACTTACATGTTTAAAGTAAAAAAATTATGTAAGCACAGTGAAAGTTTGCGGAAGTTAGGACACAGATGGAGAAAAGCAAGAGGTCATATTCCAATGTGTCTTCTCACCTGTGTTCTGTGCACCCAAGTCTGGGATTAATATCTTCTTTGCTCCTTAGCAAACCTTGTGAAGTATGCTTTGATGACTGCTTTATACCTGCAGAAATTCAGGCTCAGAGTTAAGGTCATGTCAAAGGTAAATTAGATCATAATTAGTTGAGGTAGTATCTCAACTTTACCAACCTCAGAGCTGATGCTGTTTCCACTATTCATTATGCCTCTATGTTCAAGGGGAAAGGAGGCTTGTATTTTCAAAACCTTCAGGGAGCAATATATTATTTAAAAACAAAAAGTTCACGTGTCTCAATAACCCATTTACTGGCAAAGTTCATTATTATGATCTAAGCTTTAGATTTTAGGAAATACACACATTGAGCATGAGTAATGTTCCTTTTTGCTTTTGAGTCATATCCCCAATGCCCTTCCTTTTGGCCTCCTTTTCAGCCATGGCAATTCCTATTCATCTTTCAAATGGTGTCTAATATTGCTTCCTCTGCAAAGCCTTATTTATTCAAATTTCATATTTTTCCAACTAGGCAAAATACAGGATGCCTATTCTGTGGCCCCAGAACACACGATATTTGTGCATGAGAGTATTTCTCAATTCACTGTACTTATTTGTTAATACATCAGTTTTCTGTGACCTCTGCAGACAAGAGAGGCTGTGATCTCTACAAGGACAAGGTTGTTGGCTTATTCATGTCTCTTTATCTTTAGTGACTACCAAAGTGAATAGTTTATAGTGGGCCAGGTGCATTGGCTCATGCCTGTAATCTCAGCACTTTGGGAGGCTGAAGCAGGTGGATAGCTCAGGAGTTTGAGACCAGCCCAAGAAACACTGCAAAGCCCCATCTCTACAAAAAAAAAAAAAAAAAAAAAAAAAAAAAAAGTAGCCAGGTGGGATAGTGGGCACCTGTAGTCCCAGCTACTCAGGAGGCTGAGGCAGGAGGTTGAGCATGAGAGGCGGAGGTTGCAACGAGCCAAGATCATGCTACTGCACTCCAATCTCAGTGAAAGAGTAAGATCCTGTGTGATGGTTAATACTGAGTGTCAACTTGATTGGATTGAGGGATACAAAGTATAAATCCTGGGTGTGTCTGTGTGGGTGTTGCCAAAAGAGATTAACATTTGAGTCAATGGGCTGAGGAAGGCAGATCCATACTTAATCTAGTTGGTACAGTCTAATCAGCTTCCAGTGAATATAAAGCAGGCAGAAAAACGTGAAAATGGAACTAGCTTTCCAGCCTACATCTTTCTCCCACACTGGATGCTCCCTCCCCTTGAACCTCGTACTCCAAGTTCTTCAGTTTTGAGACTTGGACTGGCTCTCCTTGCTCCTCAGCTTGCAGACAGCCTATTGTGGGACCTTGTGATTGTGTAAGTTAATACTTAATAAATTTAATATATATACTTGTCCTATTATTTCTGTGCCTCTTAAAGAACCCTGATTAATACACCCCATCTCAAAAAAGTAAAAATAATAAAAATAGTACATAATGCCTGATGATGACTAAATGAATTGCTTCTTGTTACATATTCTGCTTATAAGAAATAAAATATTTAACTATTTAATTCACTTGTGCAGAGATGGAAGCCAAAATCAAATTTGAAGTGAGTTGTGCTGTTTTCTCCTTTCCAGCTTCCTCACAAGTGAGAAATACCTAATGGAAACTTTGTACTGAATCTGAGTAAAACTAATTTCAATTCTGAATAATCACTTCCCTGAAATTGATCTTTTACTTTTTTTTATTCTAATATTTTCAAAAAGAAGGGAGAGTGCCAACTCATTAAGAATATCTAAATACTTTTATTTTTCAGGCACTGAAAACGCTTGGATATCATACAGACAGTTTCATTATCTTCTTTTTAGAGGCACTCTGAATGTGAATTGCATCTGAGTCAGTCTATCCTTCCAGGGATTGAATTAGCTTTCCTCACACTCTCAGAGGAGGCAATGAATAACACAAGTTACATGTCGGGAGCATTCCCCAGAGATGATGATTTTGATTCAACATCCTACTGTTTAAAAAATATAGCAATATAATTGTAATGTGCAATAGGACATATATTCTGATGGCAGTTACCACTTTGAAAAGGATCAGATTAAAATGTCTTTATTAGAGGTCAAATTCAGCTACAGAAATTTATTCTAACCAAATAAATAATCTTATTTAGACTTTTAGGTATGAAATTTATTACATTGGATCATTCTTGATAAAACTGCCTCACAGTAAGTACACAAGATAAAAACAAATACACAAATACACAAATGAATGAATCTTCTCTGCGTCCTTCCTATTCAAAGACGACATTACTGTCAGTGATTACTATTTGTGTGTGTGGGTGAAGCGGAAAAGACCAATCTGTAACCTCTAGTCCCTTCCACACTGTGCACAGATGGAGATTGTTCTTTGATTTGCAGCTGCTATTTGCAGAGCTTGTCACTGTTTGCAATTCTGTTACTTGGGCTCACCTTAGGCCAGAATCCTCCAGCCTGAAAACCCCTCAGTTCCTGATTGCAATAAGCCTGTTTGCTCTCAAGGTAGACTCTCATGAGAAATCACTGGAAAGTCTTTTCAGTGCATAGTTTTGTGTTGCCTTCTTCTGTCCCTTTTCACCTACTATCCAATGATTGGTGGAACAAGTTGCTCTGAGTAATTTTAACACTCATCTATGATTTTTTTTTCAAGTCATGGTCCTTCCATATCGGTGTCCTCATTGCACTGTTAGGAGATAAATCATTTGTTTATATTAAAAACAAGAAATTGTTAATGATGACACACCCTGTCCTGGACTGAATTTGTTTGTTTGTTGTTTAAACAGCATTCATCAAGGGACTCCAATAAAATGGTCCAAAAAGAAAAAAAAAAAGTCGTGGCGGGGCGGCATAGTATGCATTGTGTTTCCAGGTTACATTCTTTCAGTAACATTATTAGGGTTTCTATTATTCACAAGACACTTTGATAAATGCTGGACCTATGAAAAGGTATAAGGAATAGCCCCTTTCCTGATTTACTGACATCCTACTAGGGAAGATAAATCTATAACAAAATAATTTCAAAACCATGGGATAATACTGTATAAATTAAGAGAGTTGACTGAATAAGTTTTCTGGTAGAATCCAGATAACTTTAAGAAGCACATGCAAGACTGCCAACAAATTGTGCAAATGTTTGTCAATATCTGTAGAATGTGCAACATGAGCCCTAATGCAAATGACGGAGATGATAATAGTATGCCAAATAGGTTTTATATAAATACACACACACACACACACACACACACACACACACACACACACACACACA